>NC_067207.1:15684916-16109975 GCF_026262505.1 Trichomonas vaginalis G3
CGACCTTAACGCTGCGTACATGAGGTTTGTCCAATATATTCCAACTGGAATTCCAAACGAAGACGGTGAGTTCCCAGGAAGGAACTATACAGTTGGAAAAGTCATACAACAACTGTATGATATTAGGAAAGCTTCAAACCCCAAACTTGCAATGACACTCAAATTGCTTATGAATTCGACATGGGGATATTCCATTAAGAAACCTCAAGAGATGAAGAGTAAACATTATGAGAAGGTCGACAACTTTGTTGAAAGGTTTTCTCCTTTTGTTTTGAAGTACGAATTCACTCAAGGTCAAAGTGGCTTAGTAACCACATTAAAACCTATTGTCGAACATTGGTCTTACCCTCAGTTCGCAAAGGCAGTCCTTGACAACTACAACAAATTCTTCTCGGAAGTCAAATCCAAAGTGAAGGTTTACTATGAGAACATCGATGCACTCATGACGAACGAAGAAGGCTATAACAAACTCATTGAAATGGGCATGGTCGGTGAAAAGATGGGTCAATTCAAATTGGACAAAATTTTCACCGAAGTTCATGTAATATCGAAAAGGAAGTACTGGGGTGTTAAAGAAGATGGTGAAATAGTTAAACATTGCATGAAATAAAAAATTTTTATTCGAATTTGAATCGGACAGGTCGAGTTACACCATTCTTGGTCTCAAACTCATATATAACCTGTTTGTTTGTATTTTCGTCGACTATGGCACGAGACACAAACATTGACCAAACGGACAAAAAGTGTCATTTCAGATGGTCACGCAGCCAATCGCATTCGAGCACTTCGAAGAAGCCTTACGTTCCAAGGGAGAGGGTGTCTGGTGCAAGGCAGAGGTCATGAAACTCTACGAGCAGTACATCCTCAATGCCTGGGAGGACAAATCGTCCTTGGATTGGCAATTCTACCAACTCCTCTGGGACGACCTCCTACGCAACTGGGATGACGAAAGAGTCCAATTCAGGGGTCAGGAACTACTTGTCCAAATTCTCATTAATTTAAGCCGCTTACGCAACTAAACACCTAAATTTACTTGGGGTTTCCCCCTAAAATAAAATTTTTTTACTCTTAGAACCACTCGAGGTTCTCCTTACGGTTGTTGAGCTTGTCACCGTCAATGTGTCTAACCTTCGTCTTCTTGCCTGGATTTGGAACCCATTGAATTGCGACAAGCTTGCCCATGGAGATTGAACCGCGATTCCGAAGGTTAAGGTTCAAGTGTCCCAAGTTGTTGAGGACTGGGGTAAGAACCTTGCCGTCTCCTGTTGCGGATTTGGTATGGGTAGGGTTGGGAAATTTCGTAAGTGTCATCGGCAACAAGGGTTGCCCAAACTTCCTTTTCTTCGTGTTTCTCTTCTTCTTCCTCTTCTTCTTCGTGTTTCTCTTCTTCTTCGTGTTTCTCTTCTTCCTCGAAAATTCCTTCTTCAATTTGGTACTCACGAATTACGGTGTTGGAGGTTCTGTCCTTTCCGAGTACCTTCCAGATGGCGTCTATCTCTTCGAAGAAACGGTAGATGAGTCTGGCAAGGTCTCGGTTCTCTCTCGCGTAAATGCGCAAGGTTTCCGTCAAATCATTCAGGCATTTCTCATTGGAAGCTTGGTTCATGAGGACATCGGCTTTGAGCTTGGTCATCTCTTCCATAAGACTACTTTGGAGAGTCTTAACGGTGTTTGTCAGATGAGCTTTCAAATTCAAAATTTGAATTTGAACTGGGCGCTTGTCTGGCAACATTGAAAGGACATCTGCCATTGTGTTCGGCTTCGGTGCTTGTTCGGACATCGAAAAAATGAAGTGGTTTGAGAATGACGGTTTTACTTCAAAAAGCTTGTTATGACAGTTAAGTCATACAACAAGTTTAAAATAATATCTTGTTCTTCTTCTGAACGTTTGTTGTCTCTTCCGATAAAAGTTTCGAACATGAGAACCAAAAAACGTTTTTTGAGATTGCGGAAGAGTTCAGGCAAATTTTCATATTCTGGATATGTTGGGAGCAGTTCAAAACATCTGAGCTGACTTTCGGACAAAATTGGGACAATGTCAGAAAATTCATCCTTGGTCGGACTGCTTGAAGGTAAGTCCCTTACATGTAAGTAGCTCTGGTAAAGTCTTCTCATCTCTGCTAACTTTTGGAGTATAGCTTCGTAGTTTAGAAGTTTCAATTTTAATTGTCTTATTCCACTCTTGACATCTAAACGGTAACTATCCATGAGGTCAAGAGTAGCTTTGGTAGCTTTAAGTGGAGCTATCTGTTCCTTGACTCCTGCAATTTTGGTTGCAATTGTGATTTGAGCTCCTTCAAGTTCGCCGTCTATGTCGTTCTCAACACCTTCAACCATAGCTTGAAACTCTTCATCGGTCCATTGAGATTGGTGTGGGACGAATTTAACTTGCTTCATTCAAAAAATGAAAAAAATGTTTTTACTCTAAACGTTAAGGTTTACTGAACTGGTTGGATGTCGCCTTCTGAGGTTATGTAGAACGGCTGACCCGAGAAGTGAAGGAGACCCTTGAGAATTTGGCTCATTCTTGGGAAAGGGTTCTCTCTGTTTGGAAGTCGTATCCAAGGACGCTTGGCAAAGAACTTGAGAAGAGCTTCTTTCTTTGCTTGCTTTATGTCGTCGTAGGCTGTCCCGTCTGGTATTTGAATTGGAATTCCAGTCGAAGTCTCGAGATTCAAGGCAGCCCTTCCCGTTATCCAACAGTTAACAAGCTTGCCTTTTACATTCTGCCTGAGGAAGTCTTTAACAAGCTCGTTAATTTCAATTAGGTAAATTGCCTCGTCGGTAGGTTCGACCTCGACCATTGCTACTGTCAGTAAAAGTACTGCTACTGTCAGTAAAAGTACTGCTACTGTCAGAAAAAGTACTGCTACTGTCAGTAAAAGTACTGCTACTGTCAGAAAAAGTACTGCTACTGTCAGTAAAAGTACTGCTAGTAGCAGAAAAAAGGAAAATTTGAGAGGGTTTTCGACGATAAAGTACTGCTACTGTCAGTAAAAGTACTGCTACTGTCAGTAAAAGTACTGCTACTGTCAGAAAAAGTACTGCTACTGTCAGTAAAAGTACTGCTACTGTCAGAAAAAGTACTGCTACTGTCAGTAAAAGTACTGCTACTGTCAGTAGCAGTACTGCTAGTAGCAGAGATTTTTATCGTTGTGGTCCGACGGTTAAGCCACAGACGAATGTCCGACGTCCCACCAACCGAGTCCATTCCCAAACCAGAGGAACCTAAAGCACCAGCCCCTACACCTCAGTTCCAGCAAGTACCTCCGAATTACTACCAATTTCCACCTCAAGGTTACTACCAATTTCCACTACAAGGCTTCCCGAACTACCCTCCTCAGCCTATGCCTTACTTCCCCAACCCTTGGATGTTCCAGCAAGCTCCACCCCAGCAATTCCAATCTCAATCCAATCGAAGAGAGACCAAGAGTTCGAAGAAGGTCTGAACCGCTTACGCAAAGAGTATGCTACAGCTCCAATGGAAGACGACAGGCTTTCAGTCTCTTCCCTAAGGTCGACCGATTCGACTCGTACCACAGATTCGGTTCGTGACCGTGAAGACTACCTCAAGCAGTCTGAGAGACTCTTCATCCTACAATCATTTACAACTGGAGCTCTCAAGAACATGCGCAATTACGAAGGTCAGACACCAGCTGGAGACCGCAAAACAGACGTACTCGCAAGAGCAGTCCAACTGGTCAAGACAAAGACCGAGATAGTCGACTTCATTCTTGCAGCTTGCCCATACAAGTAAAAAAATAAACAATTACGAGTTAAACTTTTTATTCTTTCTTTTCTGAGTTGTTTAGAGCTGGTTTCTCTTGTAGGAACCTTTCGTACTCTTCCATGGTCATGTAATTGCGAATTTTGTACGCAATTCCAGGTTCGTTGTTTTTGAACCTGATGTATGTAACGCTTCCATCCTCCTCGGGGAAGTAAGCTGCTAACATCTGACCAAGTTTTCTCGGTGACTCGGAGCTCATAAAAATGTCACTTTTTAAACGTTAAGTTTTTAGTCTTATTTTACCCTTTGTTTACCCTTTGTTTGTCAAGGTAGTATTGGAGTGCAATTTCTCCAAATTCTCTGTGTCGGAGTTCTTCAGCATTTTCCAAGGTGTACCTGGAGAACTCAAAGAAGTTGTCAAGAACATACTGCCATGCTGCTCTTCTGAGTTCGTCGGTATTTTGGAAGTGTTGCACCTTCGAGTCTTCGGACATGAAAAAATGACACTTTTTCTATTAAACCGTTTTGGCATTTCTCATGAGTGAGTATAGTTCTGCCGAACCATTGGAAGAGAAGAAGTACCCTTGCTGGCAAAAGACAAAAATAGTTGCCTTAGTTGTCATTGCAATTGTACTCGTAATTGAATTCATTGTACTTCTCTTCACGTACATAAAACTCAGCAATGGTATTTGCTTTAAGAAGCTACCATCTTACTAAGACTAAACACTTACATTTTTCAAGCTTGACTTTTTACAATTTGAATTTTCATGAAATTTACACCAAAAATAATGTTTATGTTAGAATGTTAGATCTAACATGTTTTCTAACACGTTTTCTAACATGGTCTAAAACTCTTGAATTTTCATGAAATTTACACCAAAAATAATGTTTATGTTAGAATGTTAGATCTAACATGTTTTCTAACACGTTTTCTAACATGGTCTAAAACTCTTGAATTTTCATGAATTTTCCCGAAATAAAAAATAAAATTAGTTTTATTTTTTATTTTATTTATTTTTTTTATTTTGTATAAAAGACATGATTTCAACAATCGGCACAACAACAATTCAAACAACTACAGCACCAAACTCGCTAGTTATGAATCCAACATCTATGTTAGTAGAGATGAAAAACTTCATTCCTTCTTCATATACTTTCGAAACAAAAATCCAGAAGATAAAGCAAGAACTTTTAACAAGTAATTTAGACTGTAGTGCGAAAGATGAAACAAATGAACAGTATCTTTATGAAATGCAGGACATTATTGACCATTTACCCAAATTGCCTGAAATCCAACAACAAAAACTAACCATTCCCGAATTTGACGAAATAGAAGTCAAAGCAACTGACTCAGTAGAAATAAAGAAGTTCATACGAAAGGTAAATTATGAATTCCTTGGTTTTCATTGCAACCATAAGGTTATGGACAAAGATTGCGACATGGTATATAAGAACATCTCTGACCTTTACAAATCCGAAGAATTTAAGACCTACGACAACTTTGTTTCATTAGTTGCAAAATGTGTTTGGGAAATAAGAGATAAAGATAGTAGGGGTAAGGTATGGAACGAACAAATAAGACCCGCTATGTTCGAGATGAAGAAAACCATTGACGCCTTAGTTGTTTTAGCAGGTAAGGTTTCAGAATATAACGCAAAAATGAATCCGCAATGTTCAAAATGTAAAGCAGCAATGAGGAAATATAACTACTCCGTCAAAGAGATAGAACGTATGCGAAACGACTATGCAGATTTAAAGAAAGAAGCAGAAAAACCAGCAGAAGATAAAATGAACATGTTAGAATTTCTGAACAAAAACTATCCAACTGCTGACGATTTCCTATTATCTGACGTCAAGAAGAAGTATAAAGAAACCTTCGGCATAGTTAAAACATTCGATGTACTAAAAGAAGAAATTGAAGCTACGAAACTGTTTAGAGTCATGAACCATCGCAACATATACCATGTAAAACGCTTGTAAATAGTTATGTTAGAAAACATGTTAGAAAACATGTTAGATCTAACATTCTAACATAAACATTATTTTTGCTGAATTCCGTATGAAATTTCATGAGTTTTGTATGTTTTAGACCATGTTAGAAAACATGTTAGAAAACATGTTAGATCTAACATTCTACCCTAAACATTATTTTTATTGAAAAATGACCAAAATTCTGAGTAAAATGGCATAAGATTGCTTCCCTCGGAAAACCGAGAGAAGAGATTCCGTATGAAAATCGTGAAATTTCTCTAGACCGACTTTTACCGGTCTAGCCTAAAACTCATGAAAATCGTGAAAAATAACAGAGTATTTTGACAACTTCAAACAAGTAGGGTAGATGAACCATTTATTTTTCAAGCTTGACTTTTTACAATTTGAACTTTGTTCGCGTAGATATGAATTCTGAAAGAAGTATGAGGGTCTTGTATGACTTTGTACTTCTCCCATAGTTCATGTCTGTCAAACTTACCTGCCATGGACTCTTTCATAAGTTCCATGAAATCGTCTTCGGACAATCCGGGGAAAAGTACAATGTCAGTAAGTATTCTTTTAACATCCTTACTTAAACTCTTTGCTGTCTGTACACAAATGACAACTGAGATGTTAAAGTGTCTGAGCTTCTTAAGAATTCGACACATGTCTTGTTCTCTATTCTTTAACAAAGGATGAGAGGCGAAATCATCTAAAATAAGAAGACACCTATGAGGGTAAGTCTTCCAATCGTAAGATTGCAATTTCTTCGAAATGTATTCTATCTCTTTCTGTTTGTTTCTGAAGTGTTTCTTCTCTAATATTCTCTGCATTTCCTCATTTGGGTCTTTAAACTTCGAATTTATATACTCATTTATAGCATTGTACTTCAAAACTCTTCTTTGGTACTTCTTTATCCAATCTAACAACTCAGTATCCTTTATACATACTAACTTAGACTTCTTTATAATATCTTTGAACGAATTGACGGTTTGGTCAAATTGACCAGAAGTACTACAAATGACTACTAACTCATAGAATGGGTTCTTCTCATCTAGTTCTTGTTGTTGTGCAGCCATTTTAAGATAAGTGAAAGTCTTACCAGACCCAGGTGGTGCAATTAGACCTGTTATACCATTCTGAGCAAATAAGAACTTGTCATGTATGGGTTTTATCTGAGCATTTTCCAACTTCCTCTTGTTCTTGTTTAAAACATTCTCAAATTTCTTGTCAATGTCAGCAAACTTTTTTTCTAACATATTTTTAGAAAAATTAAAATTTTTATCTTTTAGAAAATGTCTAGCGATTTCGCTATCTATATTCGAGACAAGCTTTTCGACTCTAAAACATCTGTCGACCATAAAATCTTACATAGTGTAAACAAGAAAGGTGAATTTGTTCTAAAGTTCTGTTTCTGGGAATATGACAAGAACCATAAAACATTAAGCAGAGAAGTCTTAAAATTTGTCAATGACAGACTTGTTGACAGAGATGACACCGATTGGAAAGATGAAGTCCAACAAAAGTTCTTAGAATGCAAAGAAGACACATGCGCTGTTCTTGAAGATGAAATAGAAAACAGAATAGATGAGCTATTACAGGACAAAGAACTTTTACAGAAATATGGTTCTGAGAAATTTGACATAACTCCACCAGAAAAGAAGAAGAAAGGAAAGAAAGAGAAAAAAGTAGAAGAGAAGAAAGAACCTGAACCAGAGCCAGTTCCAGAGAAAAAGAAATTTGACATGTAAAAATAAAATTTTATTTTTAGAACATTTCTGGGTCAATGTCAATGTTCTCTTCCTCTTTAGGAGCAAACACTGGTTTAGACTCTAAAATCTTTTTACCCAATTTACCTTGAACTTCAACTATCTTAGACTCATAATATTCATAGTCGTCTGCTTTCTTTGGTTCATAAGGTATAACAAGTTTGTATGCTTTGCCTTCTTTAAGGTTTGAGAACCTTCTGTCAAAATTTTCTTTGACTGTTAACAAACCTTCTATGTCTAAGTCTTCAAAAGTTGCACCACTTTTTCTAACAACAGCAAACTTAACTGGTGCAATGTTCCAAACTTTGTCAAATGTAGACTTTTCAAAATTATAGAAGTAAACATTCAAATATGCGAATGGAGCTAACTTATCTTTGACTTCTGTCATGTACTTATTTACTGAGATGAATTTTGCCATCTTTTCTATCGGATAAAAAAATATTTTTTTTTAAATTTACTCAGAAAAATTTTTCTTTGTATATACGCCGTTCTGTATGTCTAAAAGATTTTTGACATTTGCCAAGAATGTTCGTTTAGATGCTGTCATATAACCATACTCTTGACAATATTGTTTATACGAATCGTACAATGACCTTTCATCTAAACACTCAAAGTTAGTCTCATCTATAAACAGTTCATATACACTCTTGTTTGCTTCTAACAATGTTTGTCTCTCTTCGGTATATGGAATTTGTCTTGGATTGAACTTAGAAATATCTAATGTCATGAAATATGAGAACAAGTGGTTGTAAAAGTCAGATGTCAAACATTCTGACAAAGCGTCAAAATATTCAGTATCTTGCATATGAGAATCTGACGTTCTGACAACTACATATCTTCTGTCAGAACTTTCTAACTTCATCGGAACAGTATTGTTTGAAACCATAATGAAGTTTGCAACATTCTCACAAACTCTTTGGTCTTTATACTTTCTTTCAACAACTCCAACTTTGTCTGTTATAAGACTCTCCAAAGCATCTGAGTTCAAAACTTTTGTTGTATCTATACTTTGAAGTTCATTGCAAACTATAAGTTTCATATTCTCAATTGAGGAGTTAAACTTGCCACAGATGTTTTCTAAGTTTGTCATATTCGGATTCGAATAACCTTCTAACAGTTTGCACAAGATATCTGTAAAGAAGTATTCTTACTGTTCCTTGTTTTTCCAATTATAATGGAGGCAGTTTCATTTTTAGCACTTGGATGTTGTAAGATGTTTGCAAACCAACATAAGATATACTCATTAACCTTTTCTTTTTCCATTGCATATAATTTCTTTGACATGGTCACCAAGCTTCTATAATATTTTCTTTCCATTCTACTTGTTCGTATTTATATCCAGTGAAGATAGAAAAAAAGTTTGGAGAAGGTGTATAGAACTTTATACCTCGAACTGAAAAATCTTCTAACTTCGACAATAAAATATCCCAAGCATCTAACATCTTCATGCCAACCTGTACGACTTTTATTTTCTTAAGTTTCGTCTACATTCTTGTCTGAAACTATTGTTGTCTTGGTTTGTTAAAGACAACATCCCATTCTTTCATAACATAACATTCTGGGGCAGAGTCAACATAAATGACTAAACGTTTCAAATTCTCGACTGCTTTGTTATAGTCTCTAAATGGACACATATTTCTGAACGCTTGGAATGTCATAAAAATCTGAAACGTCTATTCTGTACATTTTTATAAAAATAAAAAAAAATATTTTTTTTTATTCTTGACTTTGTTGTTGCATTTGTTGCATTGTTGTTCTTGAGCTATTTGTTGTTGAAGTTGTTCTTGTTAATACACACTTTCACCAGTTGCATCTTCCAATTCGAAACTTCTGCCGTCATTGACAAATCAAGGACATAAAAGTTTTACAGGAACAAAGTTTGCGTCAACTAATGTCACGTTATACTTGCCAAAGTGTTTGAGTTCACTAAGGTTGAAAATTCTTGCATTCGAATGAACAATAGCAAACCAGCAGAGAAAGTGTTGTTTATACGCATGAGTATTCTTGGTTGCATAGTAGTTTCTGTCGACATTCGGATAGCACTTTGAACCTAAGTTTGAAACAAATATATAAGATTGGTGTGCTTAATGTCAATGGAATAACATTCCTTGTATGACACCTTTTCCTGTTATAGGAAACTGTTGGTAGTAAAAACCAGATATAAGTTTTGTATTATAGCTCATATCGTTTATACTAAACTCAGTCGGACATCCAAACATAATGAAACCTGCTCTAGTTGCAGCACATGTTACATCCGTCCTTAAAGTATTAATAAGTCAACAAAACCTGTTGGTGGTATATCTGAGTAAGTATCTTCAAAGGAGTATTTTTTACCATTCACAACAATAAAGTCTTCTTGGTGTCAAAAGAGCAAAACAGGCTTTAGTCGTCATTGTGTTTAAGGTTAGTTTACAATATCGTCCTTGAGGACTTTGTATTTGTTGTTATAGAATTATATGACCCAGGGTTTTAGTCGTAATAGTATAAACCATTATATCTTCTGCCATTTACTTAGCAAAATAATTTTAATGAAATGTTGTGGTCGTCAAATATTTTTATGACGTCTGGGAAACTATATTTTAAGTTCAACGTTTCACCTCCTTTCATAACGTATATCTTGTCAATGACATTATATGACACCACAGCAAGCAATGTCGGGCTCTATTTCTTTGTGATGTTATATCGTCTGCCTCTGTCAAAAGTTTCAATAGTTCTTTCAAACTTCACGAGGTGCGATGACATATGAGTTTCACTTTACAGGGTTGTGTTCGACCAAGTTTAACATTATACTTAAAGCTTGACAAATCTTCTTCCTGAGTTTTAAGTTTGTCTTTAAGTTGTTGGTAGTCATTTCGAATATCTGCAACAGAACTTAAGTCTCTGCTAACTTCAGGGTATGTTGGTTGTTCTTTTACAGGAACTATTGTTATACCATCTTGGTCTTCGTATGGTTTTCCCCACTTCAACATCTCTTTCTTTGACATTGACAACAACACTTTGACTGTTTGTTTGAGTTGGTGAATTTAACTTCAATCTGCCACCGCCATTAAACCTTTTGAAACACTCACGCTTCTATTTTTCGGAAATGACATTTTACTTAGAATAAAAGATGGACGTATTCGAGTATCTCTTCGAATTGAAGCAGAACAAAGTTTACAACACACAAACAATACAAATACATTGACAGAATAGTTCTTTATACAAACAATGGAAAATGTTATAGAATAGCAGTCTTTCGTGAACCAAAATATTTTCATAAAGCAAAGAAAGTTGGTATATACCGAGATGGTGAAAGTTCTTGAAGCAGACAAAATATAACAACAAAACTGACCGATATTTCTTAAGGTAAGTTTATAATACAATTTTATGTCAAAACTGGCGTACTGTCAATATTTGACGGAGAGAAGTCAGTTCAAGAACAACTTACTGACCTGCTGCAAAATCTGCTCGATGGAAGCTGTCGTTATGCCAATCTGAGGAGCCCCAGCAGGTTTTCATCGAACGAATCTTCAAAAGAGCATCTTCCGTGAAAAGTGCTATTGGTTTTGTAAACTTCTTTGCTCTCAGTTCATCTGGACCGTCTCTGTCACCAGTATATTGTATTTGAACTGTACCAACAGTTGAAATACCACCCATAAAGTCTTCTTGAGTCAGCAAATGGAATGCCAAGCCAAAAGTTTGAACGGTCTCCATTTGTATATTGAGTTTTTTGACCTCCTGTATGAGTCCATACTTTCACATATGGCATAATAGAACTTTGCATTTCAGGGTTAATGGTTGTTGTGAAGTTGTTGTTAAAGTTCATAGCATCTAATGTCAAGTTGTATGACCTCATATCCTCAACTGTAGAATATTCTTCTCTTGGATAATATTTGCCATCTATGTTTATATGATATTTAATACCGGGGTTGTAGAAACAAAATAGTCATTTATAGTTTCGTCTGAACAGTACAAACATAGTATCTGCATGTTTCATTGCAGTTGTTTAAGCAATATCTGTTCTTGCACCTGGGTCAGCACTTTGGTTTCCAACTTCACCTGCAAAGTCTTTGACAGATATTTGGTGTATAGGGAACATAAGTGGAACTGCAATATATTTGGCAGCTAAAGCATTTGAAATATCTGGGTCCAACATTATGACTGCAAGTCTGCTTTCTATTCTCTTGCATTCAAATTTTTCGCATGTGAACTTAACTGGGTCCCAAGCATCTCCAGCAGCATTGAAATAATAGTTTACTTCAGTGTTGAGGTTTAGGAAACCAAAGTCTAAGTCAACTTGTTTTTGCAAAAGTCGGCGAATGACATTTTATTTGTTCCCACTACTTCTGTAAGAGAGATGGGTCTTTGTGTGGTGCAATGACTAAGTTATTTTTGCTTTGAGTAAGTTCGATGAAAATTTTCCTGCCCAGTTTTGGCAAGTATCTTAAAAACCTGAAGATGAGGAAAGATGACAAAGGAACTTCAAGTTTCAGTTTTACTTTGGTTACTGCTGCTGCAGTTTGTCCAGAAAGGTTAACATAAACTCCTGGAACGTTAGGGTCAAGTCTTCTTATTTCTCAATAGTTGCATACTGGTCTGTTTGTTCTCTAGCTTGTGGTTGTACTGAGTTTCTCAAAGCGAACCATTCATAGTTTGCCCATGTTTACTTGTTGAACTAAGTCAGAGTTAGAATATATCTTATTATCCCATGAAAACTTCTGGAGCATATTGGTATCCGACATAGAAAATTCATTGCAACCTTTTCTTGTCAGACAACTTGGCAGAAGGTTTTATTTCAATGTCTTGTTCCACGTATAAGAATGAGTTGTCAATAGAAATAATATGAAAACCTGTCGCAAGCAATATCTACTGTTGTTGAAGAACCTTCTCCAAACTCACCTACGTTTCCATAAGAAACAGCAGTTGTATATTCGTAAGTTCCAGGAACTATTTCTGACCTTCTAATGGCATTGTCGCATTCGTTATACCATTCGGAAACATTTCCATTCATAGCATCCAAAACTGTTGGCGTTATATTCTGAGCGGCGTACATTTCATATGAGTAAAAATATAGAATAGTTGGATTTATATGTCATAATAGAACCCACGTGGACCAAGCTTTACTTTCTTCCTGACTGAGTTTTAACTCTCTTTTTTCCTTCATTGCCCTCTGCTTGAAGTTGTTGCATCTTTGCATTATGTTCATCTAGTATGTTGCAAATTTCCCATGTCCTTTTTGCCTTTTGGCTCTGGTCGCCCATCTCAGGTAACCTATATCCTAGAAAGAGTTTGTCATAGTCTGTATTTGAGTCTTCGCGTATTGTTTGCATGACTCTTTCCTGAGTTTCGGTTCAAGCTCTTCAAACAGTGCCTGTCCATATGGAATATGCTCGTTTCCAAATATATGTTTTGTAGCCATTCTGGTTTTCTTTCCATGTTACCAACTATATCTTTTGTGAATGGGAAAGCTTTTACCCAATCTTTCAGTCTTGCGTCGTTTATTTCTGTAGTTGGTTTTATTTTGTCAAGGAACATGTTTTTCAATACTAACATTTCATTTGGTACTGTCAATTTGAGTTTTCTTAAATATTCATCCCTTCTCAGTTCATTGTCTGCAAAGTAAGTTTTTATGACATTTTGCAAACTTTCATTTGCAAGGTCATGTACAATAGGTTCTCTTCCTTCTCTCTCCCTAACTGTCTTTCTAAACTCTTCACCAAATATACCATCTCTATGGTTCTGTGTAGTTCTTTGAGATAAATGTTCTAGAACGTCAGGTGTTATATTTCCATCAGCCATGTTCATTTCATACTGGTCCAAAATATCTGCATCTTTCATATCTTTCAATGGCATTAAAGCCGCGCTTAAAATACCAGCTATGTCTCGTTCACCATTGACTTCCATTGCGTCTACAACTTCTTGGAATTGTGGTTGTAAGTTTATGAACCACCTATCCGGGTTAGCTTTATGACCCCATCTCATTGTAGTTCCATCGTCTGCAGAACAAAAAGTAGGTTTGTTTCCATCTTGGTTAGGTTCTGAATGAACTTTAAACAATGTTTCATTTCTATATGTTTTCTTGAAATTTAACCTTTTATTTTCACCGAGTTCATCCGAAGATTGAACGTTAAATGCTCGTAAGTAAAAAGGTTGTTGTATTTGTGTACAATTTTTTTCAGTTCTTCCATTCTATGCTGGATATTTTCATCTGATGTTGGAGTCTTTTGTATGTCGGCAAACATTTTCGATATTCTTCTACTATGTCACCGAATTTTTTTTAGACTCTTGGAAATATTCCAATATTCTCCGCATACTCTTGTTGAGGGTCAAGATTTTTCGGCTGTTCCAAATCTTCATCTAGTTCTGTGAAGTTAGTTTCCAAAGGAAGGACTTGTTCGTTTCCTTCAGGCTCTTCTAGCTTGTGTTGCTGAACTATTTCTTCCATGTCTGGTTGTATCTGAACTTCTTCCTGTGGAGTTTCTTGTACCTCATCTGCTGGCATTTCATATATTCCGAGACCGTTTTCAACAATTTCCTATCTACGTCATCCGCATTCATAAGCTTTTGTTCTTTCGTTCCGTCTCTATTTTTTACGCGTTTCATGACGAAAGTTGAATTGTCATTTAGCTCTGACATCAAATATCTCGGAGTAAATTCATCCATGTCATTTGGATGATATGCTATTAAATCATATCCCTTAGCGAGCTTGTATTTTCCAGGTTTGAGATTATATCCGTTTTGGTGCTGAGCCATAAAGCTAAATAGGTTCGGGTCAGTATTTCCATCCTTGAACTTTCCAATAGCTTCTTTATATCTGTCACTAAAGTCAATACTATCTGGGAAACCACACTCTTCTTTAAGCATTTTTAAGAATTCTTGGTTTCCTTGTTCTCTACTTCTTTTATGTCCTTGCTCTGTTTGTGTTGTTGTTGTGCAGGGTTTTGAACTGTTGGTTGCTGTGCTGGTTGTTGTGTTGGTTTGTTGTGGATTTTGAACTGTTGTGTGTTGTTGTGGTGATGCCTGTGTCTGTGTCCATGTGACGATGTAAATGTTTTAGGTAGTCCTGGTGCAGGTGCTTCTCTTGGAGGGTTTGGTGGTATATAAGTTCCACCAGCTGGCACATATGTTCCATCTGCAGCATAATGTCCTACCTGACTTTTCGTTTTTAAGAAAGCATTTACTAGGTCTGTTTTGGTCTGTTGTAACTCTTTTTCTTGACTTTCCACAACAGTTGCTCTAACGGCGTCATAGGCACTTTGAACTGCCTGTCTCGTTGCTGCATCTGTTATTTTTCGTCATATTTGTGCTACTTCTTTTAACTCTTTGTCGAAACCTTCAGACTTCAGTTTCTTTCCAGATGAGAAGTCGTTCACTAGTTTCACCTTACTATGAAAAGCTTCGAAGGCGTTCTTAAAGTCAGCATTCATTAAAGCTTCATTTGAACTGTCTTCATCCGCTTGTATTTTTGTCCTTATTGACCCTATGAGTTGGGCTGCTTTAGCGTTGGCTTGGGCATCTAACCAGTCATTGTTAGCTTTTATATATTCTGCGCTTTTCATTGCCTTTTGCATAGCCGCGTCGTTATTTTTACTTTCTTGTGCTAAGTTTTCATACTGTACGGTTTGGTTTTGCAACTGTAAAAGTTTTTCTGCCTTTACATTTGCTTCAACTTCTTTTTTATACTCATCGCTATCCATATATGTCTTCAGGGCTTTTTGTTTTATTTCTTCATCTTTCAGTACTTTATATCGAGTAGTATGGTTTTTCAAATTTATGACATCTTGTTCCATTTTTGCTACTTCTGCTGCTTTTTCTGACACTTTTTTCGCATATTCCTCTGTACTTAGTTCTTTCAGTTGTCTTTTCTTTCTTCTTTTTCTCTACGTTTAACTCATTGAGTTTCTTTGTGTGTCTGTCATATTCTAGTTTCTTTTCGTTTTCACTTATTTGCTTCTGTATGTCTATGTTTGACTTTTTGACATCTGTTATTTGATTTTTGAGTGAACTCAAATTCATTTGACTTTGAGGGTTATAGGCTGTTCCGTCTGCAGCTCCACCATAGCCTGCCATTTTCGCTAAAAGTGCCGCTCTTAAACCTCCACTCTGTGCACCAATGACTCGGTTTAAAAGCATAGGATTGCTTGACATTTGTTGCAACATAGTGGGGTCATTCAGCATTTGTTGTTGCAACTGTTGTTGTGGTGTCAGTTTTACTTTTGGATGTTTCAATGCTCCCTTCCTCTTACGTATATTCTTACGTAGCTTACGTGGCATTTTAAGTGAAGTTAAAAAGCGGCTTTTGACAGATGTTTATATGACACTTTTTGTTCACACAAAAAACTACTCGGTCAAAGTGTTGTCAGTTTTGTAAAATAACCGTCCTATCTCATTCTATAAGGGGAAAAGGCTTCTCAAAGTATACTTCCTTGGAACGCCCGTAACTTTTCCTGTAGCGACGATAGACCCTTACTTGTCCGGACAAAGTTATACTATTTTGAGTGCTCTACAAAAAAAGTCAACGGCGACGACTCTCAAAAACCGTTGTGTAAAAAGTTTTACCGTTGGACAAAAAAGTATATATAGAAAACAAAAAACGTTTATAGTTCATTCAATATTTGAGATGGAACGGTTTGCCAACGGTAACTATTAAATAAAATAAAAAAATAGAGGGGGTTACCGTTGACGAAAAACGGTTTATTTTAAACTTTTCTATGAGTAGTCCAAAAAAAACAGTTTATTTTTCATAATGGCATTCGCTAGCGTGTTCGCTCCAAATTCACCTGAAGAAATTGCTTGCAAACTTTCAGCACCACAGGTTTAGAGCCTCAACATCAAACTCGGCATCTACACATTCTCCAAGCAGAACAGACAATTCGCTCAATCCAAAGCCACTTTCACTACCAAAAACAATACCAAACGAGCTCCGTATTACAAAGAACCACAGCAACGTGAACTACGCAAAATACTACTCAGATTGTCTGAAGAATACTTCAATTCAAAGCCAGAAGAAAGAGTTCCTGCAACTTTTAACAAAGAATATTGTGAACAACTCAACAAAGTTCTTGCAGACTTTACCAAACTACAAAAAAGAACACCTGACCCATTCGAATTAGGTGACACAATTGTCAACTATTTTCCAACAATAACAAAGATAATGTTGACAGAACTATATGTCAGCTTATTGAAAGTCTTCCACCCAAAGCTGCAAAACAAGTGAACAGTTTTGGGTCGAATTCAAATTAAAGAGTTACGGATATCAGGATGACGAAGAAGAACGTGAGTACGGAAAGAAACAGCAAAATGGCAATGTCTTAGCTCACTCAACCCCAAGTTCAAACCATTATTTTACTCAGACAACAACACAATTCAAGTACGCAAAATTGCTATTCATTTCGTTAACCAAGCAGAAGACATTGAAGAAGGAGATCCTATCTCAGTTTATGTTTGCTACTGCAAGTTTTTCAAGGACGAATTTGGAGGACCAATTCTCATGCATGTCTTCAAGCCACGTCAGCAACTCTACGTTGAAACTGAAATAACACTCATGCATGGAATGTATCTCAAGTTTGAAAGCCAATTGGAAAACACATACAACATTTGGCTTTCATACATTAGTTCGATACACCAGATGACTTTGATGTTGAAGAAGAAGACTCTACTCAAGAAGATGAACCACAAGACTCACCTGATGATGACGAATTTGTACCCGAAGAAGAATAAAATTCAAGAACACCATCAGAAGACGACCAACAAATGGCAGATGCAATGGACAGTCAAGTTCCATGAAACTAAACATCTAATTTTACCTCAATTCCAACTTTTTTTAAACATCTTCAGGGCTAGAAGGGGCGCAGCCCCTGGAAGCCCCACTACCTTTTTTTTTTTTTTTTTTTTTTTTTTTTTATTCAATATTATGAAATAAATATTTCTAAATTGATCTGATTAATTTTTCATTAAAGTTTATATTATCACCAAATAAATTTTCGAACCCTTAGAGTCATAGTTCAATGGTAAGAGTCATAGTATAATCGTAAAGTCCATTGGTTCGAATCAAGGGGATTTTCACACTTTTTTCTTTTTTAAAATTTCAGAGGTTTATTTTTAAGGTTCTCGTTGGCGACCCCCCGTTCGTCGAAAAAAAATTTCATTTTTGCTGGCGACCCCCAATCACCAATTTTTTTTCGACGAACGTGGGGGGGGTCGCCAGCGAGAACCTTAAAAAAAAACAGAATCCCAAAAAGGTGACATTTTGGGTGTATCGTCTATCCCAGGGATAGAAAAATGACTTCACCTTGGATCTATAGTTGGGATTTTATAATTCATGAATCGTAAATCTGAGTTTCTGGATTTTTTTAGATATTTAGTTTCTTAATGGAATAACTCATCTACATTATGCAGCAATATAAATTCTCATGGGAACTTGTTTACTAAAAGTGAGATATAGAATGTATCAAATAAGAGAGTTGAAATTTTACAGAATTCTACTGTTTCCATGCAATGTTTATCTCTGCTAAATAATTTCACATATAAATTAATCTATAACAAAAAATGTCCAAGAAGTTGGTTGATATCTGACCTAAAACTCAGGCTCAGTCTAAAATGGAGCTCATTTACACCTAGCCTTTAATTTTTTTAAATAGGAAGGTTTTTTCAATTAAAATTTTCATTCTAATCTAAAATTAGCAAATAATCATATCGAAAAAGCAAAGTTGAATTCCCCAGGTTTCGTTTTTAAACATGCAGCTTGCGATCTATATGAAAAGCACATTTTTAAATAAAGTAATGAAAAGTGATTAAAAATTTGAACAAATAGAATATAAAACCAAAATGGAGATAGATAATGTATTGGTAATTCTACATATACAACTCACGCTCAGTTTAAAATCGAACTCACTCACATTTGGCTTGGGTTAGAAGAGAGTTTTTCTCAATTGAAACCTTCAATTTTCATCCTAATCTAAAACAAAGAGAAAAATTAATAAATTAACATAACGAAAATGCAAATATTGCCGACAAGTCATCCAATAATCAATATCTTTAGCAATAACTGCAGAATACCACTGAGGAAGGGAATTATTGAAGCGAGTATTTCCCAAAAACAATCTAAGGGTGGCTATCTTTGCCATAGCTCCATTTTGCACAAAAATTCTTAATTTTTCGGTTGGTACTGGGACATAATCTTTATATCTGTATTGATTTCCGTCTTGGAAAAAAGAGTATTCTCATATGTATTAATACAAATCATGTATTTGGCATTTAATTTTGCGTTGATAGTTGTTTCCTCTGCCCTTATTCTATTACCATTTAAATCACAAACCATTCGGTGAATGGCATCATGCATAAATACATAAACTTGTAGTGACTGACTTCCAAACCCTACCGAATATACGCCATTTCCATTTTCCAAAAGAAATCCCATGCATTTTCTGCCAGAAACAAGGTCATTACTTGTGTATTTTATATAAACACCAGAGGAATAGTAAAGGTTAAAGGATTGATTATCAGATGCAGTGTCAAAGCTCAATTAAATAAAACTCGAAATGATAAAAAATATTAATAGTTAGTTGGTTGAATAAATCTACAGTGATATTGTACAAATTCTTCAATTTTTTATATTTAATAGTTAGTAATATGTTGGTTGAATAAATATACTTTTTCTGCTCTATAAGATATACAGTAAATATTTAAGAGCTTATTGAAGTAAATAATCATAAAATAAACACTTTATTCAAGTATATTTTGCTTGTAGCAAATATTAGTATCATATGAAATAAGTAGACTAACAATATTATTATAATTATTTTCAATTGCAATACAAAGTGGAGTTTTCTCATATTCATCAATGATATCAGGATCTGCACGATGTTGGATAAGAAATACAACACATTCTTTGTAATTGTACTGCACTGCAATATGGAGAGGTGTTCTTCCTTTTTTATCTTGGACATTGACATCTGAACCATGTGAAACGAGAAAATTGGTGATGTTTGATTATTGCATAATGAAGAGCCGTTTGTCCTTTGTTATTAGCAGCATTCACATTAACATTATGTGAAAATAGATATTCGATAGCTTTAATATTATTATACTTAACGGCATAATGAAGAATTGATTTGCCATTGATATCTTTTGCGTTGATATCAGCTCCATTCTCAATGAGAAACTCAAAAATTTCATGACTATCAAAAGTCGGAAATTCAATGAAATTTATATAATTTAACATTAAAGAGATATGAAGTGCTGATTGACTAGTTGCTTGGATTCTAGAATTGATATCGATTCCGTTCGAAATGAGAATTTCGATCATTTCTTTATCGCCAAAAATCGCAGCAAAATGTAGAATTGATAATCCATTTTCTACTTTTGTATTTACATCTCCTTCTTTTGAAATGAAAATTTTGATAATTTCTCTATGATAATTTCTTATTGCATATTGAAATGGCGTAATATTTCCCTTATCTACTGCATTAATATTTGCTCCGTGCGAAATAAGAAGTTTAACAATCCTCAAAGAATTATTTAAAACTGCAACATGAAGAGCAGTCTTATCATCATTGTTTTTCGCATCGACATCAACTGTATATTTGATGTTACTTGAAAAAAATAATTCAACTATGTCAAAATCATTCGATTTTGTTGCTAAATAAATGGGATAATTTCCATTTTTATCTTTGATATTGGGGTTTGCACCGTTAGAAATAAGTATGTGTATCATATCCTTATTATCCTGTTTTGCTGCATAATGAAGTGGAGTATTATTTTGGCTATCTTTTGCATTGACATCTGCTCCATGTAAAACTAATAGTTTAACAAGTTCATGAATACCAGTTTCTATTGCATAATGTATTAAAAATTTCTTGTTGTATTTGAAATTGACATCCGAGCCATGCAAAATTAAGAGTTCTGATATATGAACATTTTTGTTTTCAATTGCATAGCAAAGAGTAGTTTTACTGCATCTATCCCTACTTCTATTATTTGCACCATTCAACAGAAGAATTTCGGTTATCTTTTCGAAATTATGTTTTACTGCATAAGAAAGCATTGTTTCAGAATAAGAAGGGTCATATCTATTGAGTTCTGCACCATAAGAAATTAATAATTTAGTCATTTCAATATTATTATTTGTAACAGCAGCATAAAGAGGAATTCCAGGTATATAATCCAAACCATTGACATTTGCTCCTTTAGTAATGAATAATTTCGCAGTTTCGGAATAATTATTTTTCAATAAGTGTGAGAAAAATGCCCCATGTCTATTAACATTCACGCCACACGAAATGAGATAATCATATAAAGGTGGGAAGTTAATTAAGAAAATATTATCGAACGCACATTTAAAATCCTTTGTCTGATCCAAATAGATAAGAAATCCTTGCAAAAATAAAAATTGACTGCATTCATCTGGGAGTATTTGGATATTGAATGTGTTCATCAAATAAAGAACGAAATCAATGTTTTGAGAAATAATGGCATATTTCATACAGATTCCATCTGGTGTTTAATATTTTAAACATTCACGCATAATATAGGGTGTCCAAAGGTGTGTTTAGCACAAACCTGAATACTGCGAATAGAAATAAACAAGTTACATATATATAAAGTTTATTTAAATATAATCACCATTGGATTCAATCACGCGTTCGCAGCGATCGATCCAGGCTTGAAAGACACGCTTTAAATCATCATGAGAAAATTGCTCAAATTGCTCTCTTACAAAATTTTCAAGATCATCTGGACTCACGAATTCGCGTCCTTCAGCTCTCTTTTTAGCGTGCCGAATAAATAAAATTCAGAGGGGGTAATATCAGGTGAATAAATTGGGTTTGGAACAACTTTGACATTGTTTTCCACCAAGTAATTCATTACCTTATGACTTTTGTGAACTCTTGAATTATCAAAATGAATTGCAAACTTTTGTTTTTGTTGTTTGGATTTCTCAAACTCATCAGAATTGATAATTTGAGTAAGAACATTGTCAATTAGATACTGAGCATTCATCGTATTAGGTTTTTGAAGAATATCAATTGCGATGATGCCATTCACGCCCCAAAAAACCGACAACATAATCATTGGTGTGTCAATTTTTTTCTTCGGGAATGTTTGCGGATTTTCATCCTTCGGGATCCACATGATTTTGGCTTCTGTTGCATATTGAAACCAAGACTCGTCCCCTGTTACTAAAAAGCGAAACTTCTTGGATTGATACGCACCCAATATAGAGAGGAGCTCTTCTTATATACGAAAAAAAGAGATCTGACATTGTGTCAGATCTCAGTAAAAGTGACATTTACATGTCAAAAAAATAGAATGAGTTTAAGTAATTAAAATTGAGGGTGAGAGTAGTATTGTATGAAATAATATCTCTCACCCTCCAATTCATCCTATGGCGCCGAAAAAATTTTGGTGAAATGCGACCACATTTCACCAAAATTTCTCGGCGCCATATAGAGAACTAGAGCCTGTGAGGTACTGATACTATCCATGTACCTCGCAGGCTCTAGTTCCAAGCCAAAATGGCTAAAAATTGCCCGCAATTGTTCACATTGCGGGCAATTTTTAGCCATTTTGGCTGGGAATTGGAGGGTGAGAGTAGTATTGTATGAAATAATATCTCTCACCCTCCAATTCATCCTATGGCGCCGAAAAAATTTTGGTGAAATGCGACCACATTTCACCAAAATTTCTCGGCGCCATATAGAGAACTAGAGCCTGTGAGGTACTGATACTATCCATGTACCTCGCAGGCTCTAGTTCCAAGCCAAAATGGCTAAAAATTGCCCGCAATTGTTCACATTGCGGGCAATTTTTAGCCATTTTGGCTGGGAATTGGAGGGTGAGAGTAGTATTGTATGAAATAATATCTCTCACCCTCCAATTCATCCTATGGCGCCGAAAAAATTTTGGTGAAATGCGACCACATTTCACCAAAATTTCTCGGCGCCATATAGAGAACTAGAGCCTGTGAGGTACTGATACTATCCATGTACCTCGCAGGCTCTAGTTCCAAGCCAAAATGGCTAAAAATTGCCCGCAATTGTTCACATTGCGGGCAATTTTTAGCCATTTTGGCTGGGAATTGGAGGGTGAGAGTAGTATTGTATGAAATAATATCTCTCACCCTCCAATTCATCCTATGGCGCCGAAAAAATTTTGGTGAAATGCGACCACATTTCACCAAAATTTCTCGGCGCCATATAGAGAACTAGAGCCTGTGAGGTACTGATACTATCCATGTACCTCGCAGGCTCTAGTTCCAAGCCAAAATGGCTAAAAATTGCCCGCAATTGTTCACATTGCGGGCAATTTTTAGCCATTTTGGCTGGGAATTGGAGGGTGAGAGTAGTATTGTATGAAATAATATCTCTCACCCTCCAATTCATCCTATGGCGCCGAAAAAATTTTGGTGAAATGCGACCACATTTCACCAAAATTTCTCGGCGCCATATAGAGAACTAGAGCCTGTGAGGTACTGATACTATCCATGTACCTCGCAGGCTCTAGTTCCAAGCCAAAATGGCTAAAAATTGCCCGCAATTGTTCACATTGCGGGCAATTTTTAGCCATTTTGGCTGGGAATTGGAGGGTGAGAGTAGTATTGTATGAAATAATATCTCTCACCCTCCAATTCATCCTATGGCGCCGAAAAAATTTTGGTGAAATGCGACCACATTTCACCAAAATTTCTCGGCGCCATATAGAGAACTAGAGCCTGTGAGGTACTGATACTATCCATGTACCTCGCAGGCTCTAGTTCCAAGCCAAAATGGCTAAAAATTGCCCGCAATTGTTCACATTGCGGGCAATTTTTAGCCATTTTGGCTGGGAATTGGAGGGTGAGAGTAGTATTGTATGAAATAATATCTCTCACCCTCCAATTCATCCTATGGCGCCGAAAAAATTTTGGTGAAATGCGACCACATTTCACCAAAATTTCTCGGCGCCATATAGAGAACTAGAGCCTGTGAGGTACTGATACTATCCATGTACCTCGCAGGCTCTAGTTCCAAGCCAAAATGGCTAAAATTGCCCGCAATTGTTCACATTGCGGGCAATTTTTAGCCATTTTGGCTGGGAATTGGAGGGTGAGAGTAGTATTGTATGAAATAATATCTCTCACCCTCCAATTCATCCTATGGCGCCGAAAAAATTTTGGTGAAATGCGACCACATTTCACCAAAATTTCTCGGCGCCATATAGAGAACTAGAGCCTGTGAGGTACTGATACTATCCATGTACCTCGCAGGCTCTAGTTCCAAGCCAAAATGGCTAAAAATTGCCCGCAATTGTTCACATTCCCATCTTTTGTTGGTAAGACGAAGAATATGAAATAAATTATGAAGAAGATAATGATGAATAAAATATCACTTTTTATATTTTTGACACGTAAAGTTGTCACTTTTCTGTCAAACTGTTTTTATCGTTTTCGTATATAACACTCTTTCGAAGATTGGACTCTAGATTTTTTTTGAACTGAATTAAGGTTGTGCGGAACCCAACGTGTATACGCTAGTTTGTAGTTCAAATAATTGTGCAGATAATAACTGACTGTTGTACGTGGTATCTTTGTCATCTCCTCTATCCTTCTGAGTGATGCTCTTGGGTCTTCATCTAGCGCTTGAAGAATTGCTTTGATTTTTCTTTGATCCGGCGATTTTTTGTCAATTTTTATGATGGGCGCCTTTTTGTTCATGAAGTGATACATCCTAACATGATACGTTACAGTGGAATAGCTAGGAGCATCCATACCGAAGCATTTTACCAATGTCTCGTAGATTTTTTTACAGTCTTTGCATTTTTTTGCAAGAGCGAGGATGTTTTCTTTATGATTCATTAAAAAAATGAAAAAAATCCCGCCAAAATTTCCCGCGAAACCGCCTCCTGTCTCAAAATTCATTTTATATCCCGGCATGGCGCCAAAATACAACATACTCATCATATACATATATTCATATTTTTTATTATATATTTATAATCAGCATATATCTCCTTTAATAGTCTCATATAGAGCGCTGTGCTAAACGCACCTTTGGACACCCTATATCTGCATTTCCACCTAAAAACGATAATTGAAGACATCTGCTCGTAATTTCTAAATTGAATTCTGTAATTAAATATTTGAAACACTTCACTGCTCCATATTTGCAACACCATTCAAGTAAGGGGTCTCTAGGTACAATATCCAGATAAATATTTTTTCCTCTTACTTGTTTGAATATAACAGATTCTTCCATTGTTGCCATAACAATAAATGAATGTATATCATCTTCTATAATTGCTCTTTCACATGCAGTATATTCATTTAAGTAGATTTCATGATATTTTTTTACTGAATATGTATTTCTTTCATAAATTTTATCAATTAAAAATTGATATGATGAACGGTATTTATTCTTGTAATTTATACATCGTTGAATTAATAATTCAATTTGTGATATATTTAATACATTTGGTTCTAGTATCTTTGCTTTGATTTCCTGATATAGCTTTTCGATTTCTCCTTCATCAAAGTTAGTATACATATCATGGGTACTGAGGCACTGCGCGCCTCCTTACCCCTGATATGTGAATTTGACACTTTACGAAACCGTTAACGTATATTTTACAACACAACGACAACACTAACTTAACCTTAAATATTTACAAAGCCACCAACCACTTCACCTCACTAATGTTTTCACAAACGACTTCACTACTGTAAAAATAAACGTTCTCACTTACAAAAGTATTGCAGCGCTTCCCATTGCTGTGCTTCACATAACAGCTCATAATCTTCTGACTCACTTTCTTCTTCATATAGGTCAAAATCACTGTCATAGTTTATACCTGTAAGTTTTGACAAAGCTAATGAAACACGCTTACCATTTGTATCGTATGCTTGTATAAACTTTCCATTATGCTTGTAGTCATAAACGCTCAAACTAACTTTACCCTTTCTCCCTCGTATCTGATAGAATGTATTTTCACGAGGAACAAAGAACAAATTCTTGAACTCATGACCGTTGTAGTTTGTTATCTCAATAGTTTTCGTCATTTATATAAAATAAAATAAAAAATAAAATAAAAAATAAACTTAAAAATAAATGATATCACCACCATCACACGTATGAAAACATCCATTTAAATTTAGGTGAAGTGGTGAGATCTCACCTCTTTTTTCACCTCTTTTTTCACCCTGTTGAATTCATTACTTTATAACTCTCTTCCTTGGTTTCTTTTTAGTTGCTTTCTTCACGTCTGTCTCCAACTTGACTGTCTTTCTTCTTCGTCCGTAATGATACCAGTTACTTCCACCAGTCAATGGGTCAAATGGTCTTTCGTAAGGGTTTCCATACATTCCATAGGGACCATACGGAAGAACTACTAGTGGAGAAGAAACATTTTCTTTAGTTCCATCGACTCTATTTAAATGCAATGTTTCACCTTTCATCTGGTCATTAAAATCTTTTGCGTGTTTTGCAAACTCATCGTCCTTTCCTAAAGCATTTTCTGACTCAGTCGCAACCAAATTGGATGCTTTATTTATGAGCCCTATTTTATTTAATCTTAACTTCTTTGCAACCCAGCCTCCAATCTTTCCTTTATTTGCATCTAATGTCTTCGAAACCCTTCCTCCACTCATTTTATTTACTGCGTCATAAGCTCCAAGTGCTTTTGCTCCAAATGCTAATGCTTTTGTTCCCATTGCGCCTAAAGCTGCCCAAGCTACCATTTACACCATATTAAAATCATCTCTCTTCAATATTATCTCATAAAAGTTCTCGTTACTGGAGAAAGTCAATGAAACATAAACATTCTCACGGGCTTCACCCTCACCGCTTTGCGGTCTATCTAACTTCTTTCTTATCTCATCTATTCGCTTCAAAATGTCTGAACAATTGCTAACATCTTCTACAACAGTTATTTCATCATGAATGACCTTCAAGAACAAGCTCATTTAATATGCAATTAAAATCATCTCAATAATGAGTCCATCCTTTCCATCTTTAGGTAGCACAACATCTTTCATTGAAGAAGGTTCGACAAGTCTTATGTTAAACTTACTGACAAAGTTTGTTATACTATAATGCTTCGGCGGCGAATACATGTAGTTTGAAAGACATAATATAGATTCTTCAGCAAATTCACTTATACTGGATTTTATAACAATGTTCTCACGAGACCAAACGCCACCAATTGACAATCTTGTAAGCAATCCTGCTGAACCTTCAACTGTAAACGTCGATGGTAACATTCCACGAAGGTCATCTATTGACATCGTTGAGTCACTGTATTTAAATATTTTCTTAAAGCAATCGTCATTATCTAACCATGCAATAGCTTTGAAGTTTTCATTCGAATATACATCTGCTTCATTAAATGTAAATCCTGACTTCTTTGCAGAGACGACTTTAAAATCTATTGAGTTTGTTTCAAAATTATATGCTATGGTAACTTCTGAAGGTAATGGATGTCCTTCCGCAGTCAGTTGTTCTCTCACTACCATTTGAAGCTTTGTGTTAAAAACTTTCATGTCATCTCCTGTATCTAAGTTCACATACACAGCAACAGGGAAACTATCTTGCTTCTTTGTTTCATCATTATACCTCAAAACATTAAAGTTCTTCAATAATATTGTTCTTCCTGCTGGAATACTTCGAACTTGTCTGATTTCAATAGCTTTCTCACCTCCTACATACTCTACCCAGTGTCTTGGATATTCATAAGTATACTGACTTTCTTGAATTTTGGTAGGTTTCATCATAACATGTTCATAGTATATCTTTATACTCTTGTCAGTTAGACTCGGTGCTATGTTCTGAATATTTCTGACTTGCATTTTTAATGGAGATAAAATGAAGCATTTAATACATGACGTAGATGAAAACATGAATGAAACTACAGACAAACTTAACTCTTCTCTTATTCTTCCTTTCAGCAAAGATTATGAGTTCTGTTCAAATGGTGTGTATTTCTATTGTGGAAAGATGGGGTCAGGAAAGACATTCAACCTCATTCGTCATATACTCATAACAGAACGTTTAGGAAATGACTCATATTATGACCAAATCATTATATCAGCAACTTCAGACTCTATGGACTCAACAGCGAAAACATTTATGTCAAAAGTTCAAGCCTCTGTCGTTAAAGTTCCAGATAGCGAACTCATTGAATTTCTTCAACGTTACATTCGACGTAAGAGAAAATATTATGCCATTGTTGAATTTATACAGTCAGGAATGCAAAAGACTTCAGAAGAGATGGAAAGAATTATTGACAAACACCACTTACGTCAATACTCAGGAGTTTACGATATAAACGACTGACAAACTACATTCTATCAAAACTTTCAAAATACCCTTCAAAAAGTATCCTTCAAACACTCTGCTCGTTGTGACGACTTCGCCGGAAAAGGTTTAGTTTCAAAGCCTGACTCACCATTAGCTAACATCATTACTAAAGTCAGACATTACCATTTAACTGTAGCAATACTTATGCAAACATGGCGTTTTCTTGCTTTAAACATAAAACGTCTCATAACTGACTTCGTTATCTTTCAAGGTTTCTCACGTTATGATATTGAACTCATTTGGAAACAGTCAGGTATAACATTACCTTTTGAAGAAATTTGGGAAGCATATAAGTCTCTCATCTCTCCTCGTTCATACCTTGAGATTCATATCATGACTAATACCATTAAAGTCAAAAATATTCCATGGGAACGACCAACATTGTTTTAAAGTTTAACCTTCAATTGACTGATGGTAAACAAATTCCATGCATCTCTGTCGCCATTTCTGTTAAATTTTTGCTGTCATTCATATCATCCACTTCCCCATCCGTTAGCTTTTGAGGATATGTGTTAGAATAGCTGTTCTTAAATGAAGGCTTCTCTCCCTTGAGAGCATAAACTCTATAACTTTCTGCATACTTTATGTTTGAACCTCCTGAGCCATCATTGACATTAAATTTTTATAGGCTTCCACCCTTTGTTCATGTTCCTGCTTCTTCCCTTAGCTCTTTTGTTCAGTAGTTCTACTCTTTATACACAGCACCTGTCTCAGTGAATTCAACAATATTTCATTCGTTAGCTTTACATTCAAACCCTTGTCGAGTATATTGTTCATTTCATTACATATAAAAGTTTTTATTCTATATGAAATGAGAAGCAAATCCATCTTAGCTGGTGCCGTTAATTTCCAATTGAACCAACATCAAATGTTGACTCACGAACGACAAACAATATTGTCATAAAGAACTATAGTTCAGAGTGTTTTGAAAGAAAAAGAACCAGAGCTGAAATCCGTGAATTTAAACACAGCTTCAAACGCTAACGCTACATCAGATGTTAAGTTAGAGTATCCACCACTGGACCAAATTCTTTCAAGACAGAAGCCAACGACAATCCTTACACAAATGTTCAAAACAAATCCTTCAGATAACGTAGACCATTACCTTCTTCAGTTATACCAAACAATTTTACTCAAAGACGATAAGAAGCTTTTTGACAAATCTTATAAGTAAGAACCAAATAATTCTAACAAAGGAGGACCTTGAAAATGTTATCTCACGAATAACAGGGAAACAATGTGTCATTGACTATCTCGACCCTGAAATCGAATGCTGTGGTCAAACGCCACCATTCATGAAATAGGTAACATCCGCATCATTGAAACACCAGGAACTACAGGAGTTGAGTTTAAGTATAAATATTCGAACGAATATACAAAACTAACTTCAACAGAATATAAACTTTGTTTGAAATGTTTTTAGTAAATTAAAGCAATTTGTAATATCTATCCAAAACTTCTTCAACAGTATCGAACTCATCTTCATAATGCAAACCTAATCTTATTGACTTGGTGCAGTTTCACTAACACAATATTTTTCTGTTCTCTTGACTGACATAACTAACTCATTTGTTTCATCAAACAGCAACAACCAAAGTTCATGACCTAATACATAACATTCATACTTTATATTTTTAGCCTCTGAGTTCTCTTGTAAGCTGTTGCATTTAATATTTTCTAAAAAGTCAACTTCAACAGTCATTCGCACTGGTGCCTTCAGTTCTACAGGCTCTCCTTGAAAGTCAACAAGTCTGAATTGCATGTCTTTCAAATTATGAGGACTAATGCGAACCCATTTACCTAAATGAGTTGCTATGACAGGAACGTTTGGAATGAACATTGAATTTACTTCATAACAGAAAGATTTATACTCTACTGAACCTTTACTATTAACTCCTGAAATGCCTGTGACATTAGCTATTTTAGACTCAATGTATAAACAATTACCATAACATACGTATGGAACAGATTTCATCTCAATCGTTTTGTCAACACTTTTCAAAGGAAATGTCATATGGTATGCACCAAAAGAAGTTGTACTCTATGACTCATTCGTGTTATCTTGAACTCTTTCTTGCTACTGAACTTCAATGTTCCCTCAGAAGAGAGTTCGACATCTATGTTGTCAATAGTTTCTTCATTTATGAGAGTATCTATGACTCCAGCAATTTTATCTATTCTATACCAGCTCTGTTAGGAAATGTTATAAACTTCTTTTGTCATCTATTTCAATCTCTATGAAATCTGTTTCATCTGTTATGACAAAAGTTGCGATAGTATTGAAGTCAACAACTCTGAAAGCAAGTGCTTCATTCTGAAGACCTAAGTTTGTTTGTAGCTTTACTGTCCCGTATTCGTTTGGGTCTGTACTTTGCAAATAGAACAACATTTTATTCTCATTAAAATATGACTATTGCTGCATATGCGTACGAAACAAATGAAGCAAGAAGAGCACATGAACTAGTAAACGAAAACTCAACTTTAACCATTGAAGGCAATGATTTAGTCATTGACGATGGAAAAACTAAAAAAGTCATTGATTTCGATACTTTTAACACTTATGACCCATTCATTACAATAAGTAAAGTTCCTATCATAAATGATGGAACGGTGCAATATATAAATTCTACAGTAGATGCCTCATTAGTGAAAGTATTAAATGTTCTCATTGAATTGTTAAAGAGCTTTCGATTTGACGACAACATTAAATGCTTAAAGAATTTAGTCATGAATGAGAAACAAATTCTTGGCGTTGCTGGTAGCAGTAATGATGTACACCTTATGACATTAGAATATTATAACGAACATAAAGATGAACTGAAAGGAGAGAAGGGTGACACCGGACCTCAAGGACCTCAAGGACCACAAGGAATACAAGGAATACAAGGAATACAAGGAATACAAGGACCTCAAGGCGAGAACGGTTTGGATGGTGTAGATGGAAAGGATGGAAAAACTGCTAAATCATGGATATGGAACCTTATAAATACTGGTTTAAAGCTGCTTCATATGGAGTTCTTCAATACCAAATCGGAAAGATATGGGCGGTACTTGGTGAAGAAGTTTTAAATGACGTTAAAAATGCTTTGAACTTCATTTCAAATGGTTCGGATACTATTAAAACTTTATCTGGTTGGATGCAAGAAACAAGGAGTCAAATAGATACTGTAAGACGTATAGCAAACAATGCACGTACGGGATTGGATACTTTACGAGAAGCACAAAATACACTAAAGGAAGCAAATGATATTCTTGGCTCAGTATCAGACATGCATGAAGATTGGCTTAAAGGTATTGACAAATCTTTAAAAAATCACAGTCAGTCTATTGCTGACTACAAGAAAAGTATAGATTTTTTACATAGTGCTATGGACGTACATGATGGAAGCATAAGGAACTTACTTAATGCTAACAATAACTTACCAGGAACTATTAAAGCATTTATAAAGTCCTTTGTAAAACCCGGTGCTCTAACATTTAGGTCTTTGAGAGCAAGAGCATTGAAGTCAAGAGATGCAGAAACTCCAACAGAACCTACAGAAGGAACTGAAACAACAGAAACTCCAAAAGAACCACCAAAACCAACAGCTAATGAAATATTGTTCGAATATTTTCCAAGGTACTCTGTTCTCATTGCATACATTCAAGAAATACTTAAGAAAGCAGACTTGACTTTAGGAGATGATGAAAGTTCTGTATATCTTTCGTTCCAGTTTCAAATAGCAGAACTTTTGAGACAGATATGCTTAATGTATGACAACATCTCTGATTTCACAAGATATGATGACGACCATGACCCCGAACACGGTGAAGAAGAAGTTTTACAAACATCCATTAAGACAGGAAAGGTTTTAACACAAAGTCTCATTATTGACACCAAAGATGGCGAAGTGGACGTTCTTCAAGAGCTGAAGAAAAATACTTCTTCGGGAGGTGGTGGTAGGCATGAACTTGAAATAAATGAGATAGAAGAGAAATTAGCCGAAAAAGCAGATAAAGAACATAAACACAATATCTCCGATATAAATGAACTTCAAGCTACATTAAATAGTAAAGCGGACAAAAATGAACTCGAAGCAATGAACAAAGTTTTGAAATCTCATAAACACAACATCTCCGATATAAATGAACTTCAAGCTACATTAGACAGTAAAGCCGACAAGAACCATACACATGAATCCTTCACTACTGTTAGAGCAGACGACATAATATTGAACTTTGACCTTGGTTCAAGTGCACCTTTAGAGAATCCAAGTACAAGCGTAAAAGATACTCTTAACAATTTAGATAAGAGTTGCAGGAATATTGAAAGTCATGCCAGAAACTTTGAAGCATATGAACTACCAACAATGTTAGATAAGAAAGCTGACAAAGAACATACACATAAATCCTTCACTACTGTTAGAGCAGACGACATAATATTGAACTTTGACCTTGGTTCAAGTGCACCTTTAGAGAATCCAAGTACAAGCGTAAAAGATACTCTTAACAATTTAGATAAGAGTTGCAGGAATATTGAAAGTCATGCCAGAAACTTTGAAGCATATGAACTACCAACAATGTTAGATAAGAAAGCAGATAAAACAGAGCTTCAAACATTAAAGACTCAGATTCTTGAAACATTATATCCTATAGGTTCTATTTATACGTCAATGAATTCAACAAATCCAGAAACAGTTTTAGGTTTTGGTACTTGGGAACAGATTGTAGACAAATTCTTATACTGTGCTAACTCTTCAAAGCAAACAGGAGGTTCGAAGAAAATTACTGAAGCAAACTTACCTGCGCACACTCATACAGGAACTACAAACTTTTCTGGCGACCATAGCCACTCATTAAGAGACCATCCATTATACAACTCAGAATATAAAGCTGGCAATGACGTTTTATCTCCATCTTATAACAATGCAGCAAAAAAGACTTTTCGACCAACTGAACCAGGAGGAAATCATGTCCATACTTTCACAACAAATCCAACAGGCTCGGGTGCAGATTATATGCCACCATTTATGACTGTATTCGCATGGTATAGAGTTCAATGAACGCGCTTGAGCCTAGAATAAAATCTTTAATTTTACATAAATGAGCTTGAAAGAAGTATTCGAACAACATCCATGAAGGTCATTTAAGAAGTTCAATGAAGCTGCAAAGAGTCGGGGATTTACTAACAGAGCTGAAGTGAAAAGGTTCTTTGACAAAAATGTTGTACATCAAACAAAAATAAACCCTTACGACTACTTTTTACCAATTTACTCCAACACTCCTGACGCATACCAATTTGACACTCTCATTCAAAGCAGAAAAGGAGGACATAAACCATTCCTCATCTTCATTAATGTTAACACTCGTAAAGCATATGCATATCCAATGAAAAATAAAGGAACTCGTGAAGTGTTAAGAGTTTTACAAAAGTTTGTAGCAGAACATAGCCCAAGTACTTTAACATCAGACCAAGACAGTGCATACCTCAGCAACGAAATCACAGAATTTCTCATTAAGCATAACATAACTCACTACACTACTGAAGACCATAACCATAACATACTCGGTATCATTAATCGCTTCATAAGGACTCTCAGAGATTTAAACCAAGAGCGAGACTTTATCGAAGAAACAATGAAACATTTTCTCGAAGTATATAATTCCTCAACACATTCTACAACAGGACATACACCAAATTCAATGACACAACAACAAGAAGAAAAGTATATACAAAAGAAACGAAGCCAAACACAAAATATCAGAAATTCAACACAATTTACCCTCATTCCTGGTACAAAAGTTCGTGTAGTTCTTGACGACAAACCGTTGACAAAGAAACGTTTAAGGTTAAGTAGAAACTATTATATCGTAGACTCTACGCAAGGTAATGGATATCTTATAAAAGCTGCCGACGACTCTATTGCGTTTTACCCTCGACATAAATTAGTCGAAAGTAGTAATGGCAAACTTGCTGAAACCATTGACGAAGCAAAGCGAGGAGTGGTTATTGAAATACTTGACTATAACATAAACGATGACACTTATAAAGTAAGATATGAAGGAGGCGTTGAAGATGTTATACCATCTAAGAACTTGAGAGAGTCAAAGCCAACACATCTGGGACCATTAGAGCGGGAGTACTGGAAAGACAAAAATATGCCAGAAAGAATAAGAAAATTCTTCTAAACTTTTTCATTGGATGTAAATCAGACATGAACGAGAACAGTCATGAAATTATTAATGGTACCATTTATTTTAACATAAAGACGCAAAGCGGCGAGGACGAAGTCCATGACCAAAAATAATGTTTAGGTTAGATGGTTAGATCTAACCTCATTTCTACCCTCATTTCTACCCTCTTGAATTTTCATGAATTTTCCCGAAATAAAAAATAAAGTTAGTTTTATTTTGTATTTTTTGTATTTTTTGTATGTAAAGACATGATTTCAGGGATTTTTTTGACGAAGTGTCAATCTTCACTTCGTCAAAAAATAACAGTTATCTAATGAAAAAGTGTCATTTTTTGTATTTTTTTGTATGTAAAGACATGATTTCAGGGATTTTTTTGACGAAGTGTCAATCTTCACTTCGTCAAAAAATAACAGTTATCTAATGAAAAAGTGTCATTTTTTGTATTTGACGAGAATGTCGGGTAAATGTTTTGTCATGATTTCATCGTAAATGTTTTGTCAAGACTTCTTCGTATATGTTTTGTCATGATTTCATCGTACATGTTTTGTCAAGACTTCTTCATCGTAATGAGCGTAAATGTTTTGTGAAGAATATAGCAACAGTCTGAATTCCGACGGTTGCTTTTTATACAAAATTCATGCAGGAAATTCTTGAGTTTTGGTTGAAAGAATACGGTGGAGCCAAAAGTGGCTCGACCTCAAAACAAGCATTTTATGAGCTTACTAAGGGTGTTATGAATGAATTCAAATGTATTTACATACATCCTGACCTCGTTCATTTTGTTGCTGAATTCAGCAAAAATAATGTTTAGGTGAAGAGGTGAGATCTCACCTGTTTTCTCACCTGTTTTCTACCCTCTTGAATTTTCATGACTTCTTCGTAAATGTTTTGTCATGACTTCTTCGTAAATGTTTTGTCATGATTTCATCGTAAATGTTTTGTCAAAACTTCTTCGTAAATGTTTTGTCATGACTTCTTCGTAAATGTTTTGTCAAAACTTCTTCGTAAATGTTTTGTCAAACATGAACGTAAATGTTTTGTCAAGACTTCTTCGTAATGAGTGTAAAGGACCCAAAAATATAATTTAGGTGAAGAGGTGAGATCTCACCTGTTTTTTCACCTCTTTTTTCACCTCTTGAATTTTCATGAATTTTCCCGAAATAAAAAATAAAGTTAGTTTTATTTTTTTTATTTTTTTTATTTTGTATGTAAAGATATGATTTCAACAATCGGCACAACAGCAATACAAACAACTACAGCACCAAACTCGTTAGTCATGAATCCAACATCTATGTTAGTAGAGATGAAAAGCTTCATTCCTTCTTCATATACTTTTGAAACAGAAATCCAGAAGATAAAGCAAGAACTTTTAACAAGTAATTTAGACTGTAGTGCGAAAGATGAAACAAATGAACAGTATCTTTATGAAATGCAGGACATTATTGACCATTTACCTAAACTACCTGAAATCCAACAACAAAAACTCACTATTCCTGAATTCGACGAAATTGAAGTGAAACCAACTGACTCAGTAGAAATAAAGAAGTTCATTCGTAAGGTAAACTATGAGTTTCTAGGATTTCATTGCAACCATAAGGTTATGGACAAAGATTGCGAATGGTATATAAGAATGTTTCTGACATATATAAATCTGAAGAATTTAAGACCTACGACAACTTTGTTTCGTTAGTTGCAGAATGTGTTTGGGAAATAAGAGATAAAGATAGAAGAGGCAAAGTATGGAACAAACAAATAAGACCCGCTATGTTTGAGATGAAGAGAGCAATTGACGCTTTAGTTGTTTTAGCTGGTTTTATTTCAATGTATAACGCAAAAAATGAACCCGCAATGTTCTAAATGTAAAGCAGCAATGAGGAGATATAACTACTCCGTCAAAGAGATAGAAAGAATGAGAAACGACTATGCAGACTTAAAGAAAGAAGCAGAAAAACCAGCAGAAGATAAAATGGACATGTTAGAATTTCTGAACAAAAACTATCCAACAGCAGAAGATTTCCTTCTATCTGACGTCAAGAAGAAATATAAAGAAACTTTCGGTATCGTTAAAACTTTTGACATACTGACAGAAGAAATAGAAGCTACGAAACTGTTTAGGATTTCAAATATACATCGTACAATTCATGTAAAACGGTTGTGAAAAAACAGGTGAAAAAACAGGTGAGAAAACAGGTGAGATCTCACCTCTTCACCTAAACATTATTTTTGCTGAATTCAGCAACAAAATCATGAATTTCCTTAAGACAGAAAAAATAAAGTTAGTTTTATTTTTATTTATTTTTTTATTTTGTATGTAAGAACAGAAATGACAAACATTGAGTTTGAAACAGTTAGAAAGATAGACAATGACACCAAAGTGGTTAGAATAGGTGATTTAAACGTAAGATACTCAAAGAAATACAACAAATATTTTTGTCAGACATTATATTTCCATCTGGAAAGAAAACACACGACTGGGTTAGAAATGCTTCAACTCAGAAAATTTTGACAAGAAATCCTGAGCTTATGATATCAGTAAGATTCTATGGAACTACAGCATATCTCATCGACAAAAGTCTTATACCAATAGTTTTGTTATGGATTGACCCAGTTGTTGGATATAACTTCATAACTTATGGTTCATTCGATACGGAACGTTGCAGTGAAGGCTTACTTTACATCGTTCAGAAACCGAAGGACTTCAACACAAAAAGATATAAGATAGGAAGGACATATAATATAACTCAAAGATATGACAGTACAGTCAATAGAGTCAAGGTTGTGTTCGTTAATGATATGAGAGCCGCAGAAACAGAACTACTCGAAAAGTTTGAGAAAATGTATGGTGCTCCCATAAAAGGTAAAGAAACGTTTGAAGTAGATGAGATAGATAAAGCTATAAAATTATTTGACGAAGTTGCTGAAAAATACATGTAAAGCGTTTATTTTTGGTCTTTGTGAAAGATAGAAAAAATAACGCTAATTTTATTTTTTTTTTTTTTTATTTTGTATGTAAAGACAGATATGTCAACAACAGAGAACACAACAAACTGCTATCGTTCATGAAGCCATAAATGAAGAATACGAATACATACAGTATAACAAACAATTGAGACTCATTCGTTCAGTCAAAGATGACATGTACCAAATGCAAAGTATAATGAATGCTCTTCTTTCTACAAAGCAAGCATATCATTGGTTTGAAAACCAACAGGCAAAAGAACTTTTAGAAGAATTTCCTCATATGATTGCTTCCCTCGGAAAACCGAGGGAAGAGATTCCGTACGAAAATCGCAAGAATTTGGCACCTGGTTTGAAAGGTTATTATTTCATAGACTTCTTGTAAATGCTGTAGCAATGTGGGCTTCACCTCGTTATGCTTGTTATATTTTCATGATGTTAGATGAACTATATAAAGCAGAACGTGGAGAGATGGAAAAGAAACTTCAAGCAAAAGATGAAGTCATTGAATCCAAAGACAAAAGCATACAGAAAAGAATACCACGTTCGGTACCAAAAGGAAAGGAAAAGAGTTATAAGTATATGATTTACGCTGAAGAGTTGGAGAAAAGAAGAAGATAAAGATATGGTTATGTTGCATTTAGTCAGAAGAAACAACAAAAGCTTTTACGACCTTGCTAAGATTTACAAATCTGACAGAAACTGGTTCTATCGTGAAAACTTACCGATTTCAATGACACCGAATGAGCAAATAAAGGAAATTGTCAAAAATACTCTTCCTCAAAACAACTATGATATGAAAGGTTGTACAATACTTACCTTCAAAGAAGACTTACGCTACTGAAGGAAAAGATAACAGAATATTTCGACAACTTCAAAGAGGAAGAAATAAAAAAAATCTAAGCTAATTTTATTTTTTTATAAAATTTTATCTCATATGAAAGAACATGAATTTAGAATATTCGGAACTCATGACAGAAGAAGAGAACGAACAACATGTAAAAGATTATGCAAAATTTCTGAAGACATACAAAGCATTTAAAACAATATCTAAATGCTTCTAAAGATTATGCAAAATTTCTGAAGGTATATAAAGCTTATGAAAAAGTGTATGAAAAGTTTATACATTGGGGAATTGTTGTAAAATATCGATATGAAGACTAACCAAAATATATATTTTTGCTTAAATGACGTCAGGGTCTTTTCTTCAACCATTTCACTTCCTTCGTCAATGTCAATAGAAGCCTCTTCAACCTTTGGTAAGAATTTCTGTATAACATCTTTGTTCGTTATTGTCTTCAGAGATGAAGGATAATATTTCACATTTGTTTCACCCTTCTTATATTCTTTCTGTTCGGAAAGATTTAAAGCAATACTGAAGAAGTCAATGTTAGAGTTCTTTATGACAGTATAATGAGTATCTTTGACATTGACGAAGAAACTCTTTTGTTTCAAAACTACTGCTAACTCTTGTGAAGTATAACGTTTGCGGTCAATGACGATAGCTAATGGTCTGACATACTGACCAAACTTAGATTCTTTCACAAACTTCTTGTTAAAGATAACATTAACGTTTGAAGCACCATTGAACTCATTCTTGATGGCAGTAGCGAGAGCATTGTATGAAAAGAACTTGCAATCTTGCATGTGTTTCATTAAAATAAAAATATTAAATTATTTTGAAAAATAACTTAAAAAAAATCTAATCTAATTTTTTCAAAAAATATTTTTTTATTTCCTACTAAAGATGTATCGGAAGTTGTCTAAGTTAGAACACTCGGAAATAAAACAACTTCTTACAGAAGCTAATATAGATGTTGCAAAACATTACGCAACAAACAAAAAGCACTCGCTGACATCCTCAATGACTATAATGGTGCAATAAGTTATGATAGAATTCATGAGTTCATAAAGCCGCAACGCGGCGAGGACGAAGTTCATGCAATAGCATTTCCTTTAAATGACATTGCTATTGACTTATATCATAGACGTTCAGTACCTCATGAAGTAAGGCGTGAGATGTTTGACATAACAAATGCGAACGTTGGTGAAACAAGAAGAAGAGACGACACACTGAAACAACAGAGAAGAGAGATGTTTAAAAGTGCTATAGAACAAGTTCGCAAAGCTAACGATGTCATTCGTTCCATTGACGACAAACCAAAAGAAGGTGAGAGATGGTTAAAGAAAGATGAAGAGAATAGGAAGAGAATGTGAAGTCAGGCAATAGACTCATTGACTTTAACATCGAAGCTTTAGATGAACCAAACAGAGACTACTTACACAAACATTTCGGTAAGGTTTTCATGAGACTCTTAGAGAAGATTAAAATAAACTCCCAACAAAGATGGATGGTATGTTATAAACTTGGTGGAAAGTATGAATGTTCTACGTTAAACCTCAATAATATTGGAACATTACTACATCAGCTCTTGAAGGAGAACTTTATATCAGAGATAGAAGCAAATGCTGCAGGTATTGTTGAAATGCACTATGACTTCTTCTTGACAAACATAAAGAATCTTACCGAAATAAAGATGTATGATTTAACAGAATATGAAGGCTTAACGATGTCAGATGTAAAGAAAGGAAAGCCACAGAAGCGACCATATAGAGATGAAAGCACACTGACAAATGACCAGAAAAGCCATTTTGGAAGCTCTTAAGCAAACAGGAAACCCAGCATATAGAAAGCTTTTTGGAAGAAATTTGGTGAAAAGAAGTTTTATAAGAAGAGAAGCGGTCAGTTCTGGAAGTATCTTTGCACATTACCTATAAATCTTGAACGCTACCAAATCTTCAATGAACTGAACAAAAGAACTGCAGCACTTATGACAGAAGACAATTGTTTCGTTTATGCTTGCATTCAAGCTGGAGTAGATGAAGAAACTATTGACCACATGAGAGAAGTCATTCGTGTTAGAGACTTTCCTCAAAGTAAAGTACAAGAAATTTCTGACGCAACAAGTATAGCATTTAATGTTACCATTGGTTATTTCAATGACTCAAGACATAATGAAATAAAGAGATATATACCAAAAGAATGTGAAACTGTTCGAACTATTGACTTACTTCTTGTTGAAGACCACTACATGCTAAACGAAAGATTACCAATGACAACATATTTCATTCGCAACTATATAGAAATCTTCAAAGAGTGTGGTGGAATGAACATTGAAAAACAGATGAAAATATATACAAGAGAGATGGTAAATACATTGTTCGCATGGATAGAACTACACCGTTATGGGATGTTATGAAAACATTGTGGGAGTGCAAATATTTCGAACCTATTTCTTATGGAGAACTTTTCACATATACGACTGACTTATATAAACAGAACCTTGCACCATTTAAAGATTTGACATATGCTCCAAAGTATTGTGTACAACTGAAGAAGAAAGCAGAGTCAAAAGAAGTAAATAAAAATAAGTGCAAGTTCATTCCTGAGCACGTTTTCTTTGCTGACTTTGAGTGCAGTACCGATGGCTTTCATAAAGCTTTTAACATCTGTTATGACAGTGAAGATGGTTCAGTGAGTGAAAGCATTGGGGTCAGAACTGTGCAACAGAATTTTTGGAACGACTTCCTGACAAGAGTTTAATATATTTCCATAACCTCAGTTATGATATAAACTTCATCTTAAGACACATGACAGAAGTGAAAGGAACTCCCATCATTAAAGGTTCACGAACAATGCAAATAACTGGCTTATATAAAGGAGGGCAATTATTATAAAAGACTCTTACAGTGTTATAAATAAGAAGCTTAAACTATTTCCTGCTATGTTTAACTTACAAACAGGACCGAAAGAAGTATTTCCATATAACTACTACAGCAGTACTTTGTTAGCAAATGACAACAGAACTGGTGTCATTTCTGAAGCATGTAAGTTTGATGCAGATACATTCATGAAAAACATAGATTCCATCAAAGGTTGCAGAATAGATGAAACCACTTCGACTTAGAAAAATATAGCACGTTTTATTGCAAACAAGATGTAAGAATTTTAAGAGAAGGTTTTGTTAAGTTCCGCAATGACTTATTGAAAGAATTTGATTTAAACGTTTATGACTACGTTAGTATTTGTTCAATTGCTAACAAATTGTTTGAGAACAGAGTATACTTCCCGAATGGAAATCTTTATGACCTCTCAAATAAACCAAGAGAATTTATTTCAGCTGTATTCAAGGTGGAAGATGTATGTTGTCAGATAACATGAAACAAAAGAGCGAAAAGAAACTCATTGCTGATTTCGACGCTGTTTCATTATATCCATCCGCTATAGCAAGACTTTATACTTTAGAAGGAATTCCAAAGGTTATGAAGGATGAGATGCTAAGCACAGAGTATCTCATGAGACATTTATTCGATGACGACCAAAAGGAACCCATTGGTGAAAAGTTTATGTCTGGCTTCTTTGTTCTCATTAAGATAACAGAGATTGGAATACATAGACACTTTCCTTTAATAGTTTGTGACCCTGAACTAAATCCAGAACTTAACGTTCCAGAAGTTCAAACACTTGCTGTTTAATGTATGTTGACCATATAACATTACAAGACCTCATAAAATATCAAGGTGTCAAATGTGAAGTGTTGCAAGGATACTATTACGATGGAAACAGAGATATTAGAATAAGAGATGAAGTAAAGAAGTTGTTTGAGTTAAGGTTAAAGTATAAGAAAGAAGGAAATCCTTTGCAAGAAAATATAAAGCTCATTCTGAACAGTATTTATGGCAAAACTATTCTATCTCCTATTGAGTCAAAAATAACCATAGTAAATGACAAAGATGCTATAAGATATGCCATCAGAAACTACAACCATATAGTGAAGTTCGAAGGTTTGGATGGTTCAGATAAAACTATTTTCAAGCTAACGAAAAGCATTTGCAGACACTTTAACTTCTGTCCACTTGGTGTTAACATTCTATCTATGTCGAAGAGAATAATGTGTGAAGTATTCTGTACTGCTGAGGACTTAGGAATGGACATCTTTTATAGCGATACGACAGTATGCATCTCTACAATGAAGATATCCCTCGTTTAGCTGAAGAGTTTGAGAAACGTTATGGAAGAGTTCTCATTGGTAAAAACCTTGGTCAATTTCATAGTGACTTCGCAGAAATAACACCTGGAAAACAAAGTTTAGCATACAAGTCAATATTTTGTGGAAAGAAGACCTACATAGACTTACTCACTAACGATTTAAATGAAGTTGCATTTCACTGCAGAATGAAAGGCGTGAAGCAAGATGTTATTGCTTTAACCGCTAATGAAATGTTTCCTGACTCTGTTCAGTGTTTCTATGATGAAGATAAAGGTTTAATGGTTCCGCAAGGAAATTTGACAAAGACTCTGAGTTCAGTGTTATGAAGTTATATAAAGCACTTTATGACGGTCAAGAGATTGGATTTGACTTATGTAAGTCTTCTAGTCCTTGCTTTGCTGAAAAGTTTAACTTCTCAATAACGACTAAAACAAGCTTTATTCGTAAGTTGAAGTTCTGAGGTCATTTATTTTTGTCAGCAATGAGGTCATGAATGAGGTCATGAATGAGGTCATTTATTTTTGTCAGAAATGAGGTCATTCGTGATAAAAATAAAGCTAGCGTAGATTTTACAATACTGCGATGGTAGAGTTTAAGAGTTGTGCTTCAATGTAGAGACAGTCCTTATGGTCTGGAGGTAAGAACACTGGGCAGTTATGGTCATGAGTGGAGAACATGTCTATCCAAAACTCACGATTGAAGCCAGTTAATTTATAGTATTTAGGGTTAGGAAGTGGTGAAGTTCTTGTATGACCAATGAACTCATTTTCAACTCCCTTACTTAAGTTTGAATATAATATAGCTTGCTTTCTATCCCAAATGCCAGGTGTTACAATCTTTGAAAATTCATTTTTCCTCGGAAGCATTGCATCATAATTGAAAACATTCTTGAAATCATCACTTGGTTCAGAGATTTGAAATCTTATACGTAATGGATTTTCTTTCTTTTAGCTACTTCATTGAATGGTGAGAATACAACAAACTGACAGTCATGTGTTCCATCTTCATTTTCATTAAATTCATAATGAAAGTCTATAAGTTGTGGCTGACTACCTTCTTCTTTCAGTTGTGCAAGAAACTCACGTAAAGGCTGTAAAGTTTGTACTTCAATGTTGAACTTTTTCTCGAACATCTCATTAAATGAAATCATACATTTGCAACAATGTTGTATCGTCTTTAAAGTATTTGTATATGTGAATGTTTTGGGCGCTTAAAGACTGTTCGTCATTTTCTATCTCGACTTGAAGTATAAAGTCAACCTTTCTGAAAGCACGTGTTATATACATAGATGTTATGCCAATGTACTTCTCTTCATTTATGTTCACAATCCAGTCTGTTGGAAACTTAAACGTTACTCTGTTCCCCTTTATTTTGACGTCAGGGTTTTCACTACTGAACGCAACAGATAAAGGTATTTGTCTATACATTTAGTTCGGATAAAAATAAACCATTTACTCTTTCTTTGCTTCAGCTTCTTTAGCTTTTTGTTCTTCCTTTGCTTTTGCTTCTTCTCTAGCTTTCTTCGCCAGCAAACGTGGGTTCTTTTGTCTTCCAGCAGCTAATGCAGCAAGTTGTTTTTCACTAAGTTTTCTCTTTGGTCTCTCTGGCTTTTGTTCTTGTTTTTGTTCCTTCAGTTCGGATAAAATTTGCTCACGAATTTCTTTCTTCAATGCTTCAACATCTATGACCCCTTGGTCTTGTCCGTAGGGCTTGTCTGAGTCATTTGACTGCAGATAAAAAACAAAATTAAAACTTTAACCGATGTAAAATGAGCTTGTCAAAATCAGAGCGAGAGTCTATTATATTAAATGACGCAAGAGGAATACAACATCCTTTCTATTACGTAAGTCAGAGTAAAGATGGTAAAATATACGTAAGAAAAAGAAAGGTTCCATTAGCGAATGCAGAAAGCGACAACATTAAGGTGCATGGCAAGGGCGAAGCCCACGAAGCCCATATAAAACCTTCTGTTCAAACTGAGCCACCAAAAACAGAAGAAAAGAAGCCAGATGTACTTTCAATAACGAACCAAGAGCTTATTGCAAAGTTTGAATTTCATTGAAAAACAAACCGAGTCAAAGAACCTGACCCACCAGTGAAAGAAGTTGAGACAAAAGAGAATGTACAGTTCATTGAAAATGTCAAGAAACAACTTCCACCACGAATGCCAAGAAGAAGAGTGAGAATAATGAAGTAAATAGATATTTTTATCCGAAGTAAATACATGCAGAACGAACAGTTAAACGAATTTACTCCAGCAGAGCATATTCATCAGATTCGCTCATATTTCGATATCATAGACAATGCAGTTCAAATTGGTGACACTAATAGAAAATATTCTGACGCAAAGATTCCATCACAACCTGGAACTGCTAAAGATAACACATGGGTAACATTCAATCTCTCACCTCCTGGTGAAAATATGTTGGACCTTTACAATACATTCATTACGTATAAAATGGAAGGTCAATTTATTGTAGATAAAGAAATTGGTTCAGGTTCCAATAAAACAAACCCACCAGGATTTTGGATTGGTTTCGATGACGCTTTCTATGCAGTTGCTGGATATCAAATCCTTGCAAATGGTCGTATCGTATATTCTCAAGACAACGCAAGAGAAGAAGCATATATAACTTCAAACTCACAAACTACGAACAAATAAAGAAAGTAGATGTTTTCTCAAAGACTCGACATGAAGATGTATGGAGTCATTCGGGAACTGCAGAACAGGACAAATTGTTAGTGGTCCAATTACAGCAGGAAAATCATTTGATTTTAAGCTTCGTTTAAGAATTCCTGTTAGAAGATTCCTTCCATTAGAAGCTATTCGATTTATTCCAGCTTTTGCAGGAAACATTCAGCTTAAAGTAAAGTTCAGTAGCGACGCCTTACAATGCACATCTATATCTGTAAATGATATCATTGCTTTCAATCCAACTCTTAAAGTTGCATTTGCTTCAGATTCAAATCCACCGACAAATAAATTTGTTCCATGGAATGAACCATTCACTATGATAACGAAGGCAGTAGAAGCTAGTGGAACAGTTACTATTACAACTGTAACCAGCAACTATTTCGAACAAAGATGGATTTTAATGAATGTTTCATTCATCCAAAGTCATTCTCTTTAGACCCTAACATTTATACAGAACTTGTAGAACATTATACAAACGAGGCTTTATGTTTTCCTGTTAAAGTTATGGATTGGATTCCTATGGACGGTTCATTCTCAAAGAATACAGATAGTTCAAGTGCAACATTTACAGCAGCTTATACGCCTATTAATGTTAAAAGTATTTGGGCACTATTTAGAAAGAAAGACAACTATTATGTTAATTTTGAGAACCCTAAGTTTAAATATCTTCAGCTTTCCATGGGAGCTTATGGAAATATGCCTGCAGAACCTGAAAAATCATATGGACCTGTATTTTATGAAATGGTTGCGAACGCTTGCAATACAAACAATGATATGATAGGATTTAATGAAGATGTTATGAGGTCATTGGTGGATGATGGTAGTGTGGAACATAAATGGGATAGCTATGACAACACACATTTCTTATGTGGTTTTCCAACAGAAGTGGACTTTTGCTTCCAGCAAGGTCAAACATCTACTGCTCCAATAACATACAAATTGTCTGTTAAAGGACCTATTGAACTAGCAACTGAAAATGTACCAAAGCCACTTATTGGATTTATGAGGGATTGTTGCTTTGCCATTCAGGTGCGTGCTAATGGAATCCCATAATAAGATTAGATGACTATAACTTAGCTACGGACGACAGTGAGGAATAAAGGATGAACGTTTATTTTTAAAGCTTATAAATGAGTTCTTCATCAAGCTCTCGTGAACCTTCACCATCTATGAAACAAACTTTACCAAACGATTATGGAGCACCTATTGAATATTTCTTACGAGCTGCACAATGGCAAAGAGCAGTTCACCAAGGTTAGGTGTTCCACCAGCTCCTGTCAAAATAGCATTTGGTCAAGTCCTTATATAAAATATGGTCTCCCACTAGGTTTGCTAGCTACAGCAGGAGCAGTAATGATGTTGAAAAGAAATAAAGCAAATGTTGTAAATAATACTGAAGTAGCTGAAGTTAAACAAACTCCAACACCTTCACAAGCAAAACCTTCAATGACTCCTGAACCTATGGAAGTACAAACTCCTGTTCAAAAGTCAACTCCTAAACCGACTCCAACATTTAAACCAGAACTACTCCTCAAATAAATCGTAAAACTCCTGCGTTTCCTTACTGAAAAAATAACGTTATTTTTATTTAATATTAAAATTTTTATTTGATTGAAATGACGACTAAAGTCACTGAAGCAATGAAACAAAAGTTTTTGGTAGAATACATTAAATCAGGAACTATTCCAGAAGGTTTTTACATTCATACTATGAAGGATGGTAGAGTTCAGTTTAGAAAGATAAAGCAACCATTAGATAGAGAAGGAATTTTGAGAAGATTAAACTTCATGAGGACAACATTGCTGAACTTAAAGAAGTTAGAAGAGTTGGAGAAAGGAAGAGAGTTATAAAGTAATGAATTCAACAGGGTGAAAAGAGGTGAGATTCAACCACTTCACCTAAATTTAAATGGATGTTTTCATACGTGTGAGGTGGTGATATCATTTATTTTTAAGTTTATTTTTTATTTTATTTTTTTATTTATTTTATATAAATGACGAAACTATTGAGATAACAAACTACAACGGTCATGAGTTCAAGAATTTGTTCTTCGTTCCTCGTGAAAATACATTCTATCAGATACGAGGGAGAAAGGGTAAAGTTAGTTTGAGCGTTTTATGACTAAAGCATAATGGAAAGTTATACAAGCATACGATACAAAATGGTAAGCGTGTTTCATTAGCTTTGTCAAAACTTAACAGGTATAACTATGACAGTGATTTTGACCTATATGAAGAAGAAAAGTGAGTCAGAAGATTATGAGCTGTTATGTGAAGCACACATGGGAACGCTGCAATACTTTTGTAAGTGAGAACGTTTATTTTTACAGTAGTGAAGTCGTTTTGTGAAAACATTAGTGAGGTGAAGTGGTTGGGCTTTGTAAATATTTAAGTTAAGTGGTGTTGTCGTTTGTGTTGTAAAATATACGTTAACGGTTTCGTAAAGTGTCAAATTCACATATCAGGGGTAAGGAGGCGCGCAGTGCCTCAGTACCCATGATATGTATACTAACTATCAAAGGTTTCTAAACTGAACAATGAAACAATTACATCATTAATTACAGAACATAAATTCATTAGATCAAAATACACTTTATGATCCATGAATGAATTTTGCTCGCAGAATAAATGAATTTACAAAACCGCCAAAGATGTTGTAAATACATTAAAACGTATTAAAAGAGCATTGGTATTAATAATATGATAATATACTATATACTATTCAGCTAATACAAGTTCATAAAAGTTGAAAAAAATAGCTAATTATGTTAATAGAAGAACAAATAAATTCTTCAAATTAATTTACGTATGTCTCAACTGTGTATATTTTAATCATCATCTTCTTCAATATTATCTGCGGCTTCTGTAAGAAGTTCATAATTATCATCTGTTTCATCAAGATTTTGTAGAAGTTTCAAAATCGCAAGTTTCAGCTTTTTCTTGTTAATTAAATCTTCATCTTCTGATAATTCATGAAGAATCGGAGTTATAATGTTTATAAAGTAATATTGTGCAGTCGAGACACTTAATTTCATGATCATTGTAAGGAATATATTAATAACTCTCAACTTGACTTCATAACAAGTATCAATATAATTTAAAAACAAATCAAACTTCTGATTAATCAAATAATCTTGAATTGTATCACTATACTTGTCAAAAAGAATATCTATTACTTCAAATATAACAACAGCATCTTCATTTGATAATTTTCGTTCCAAAATATTGGAAATATAATTACATGTAAATAAATGTAAATTATGCCTATAAATTCTTTCATTTCCAAGTAAAAGAATGGTTTTCATTATTTTTAGGAGTTCGGATAAATAAAAATCATCTGCAAAATTAATAATTAGACGTAAAAAATCTGATTGATCAACTAATTCTAATTCTGAATATCCTCTTGATATATATGAACCTATAGCATTGGAGTACTGAAGCATTGCATGATAATATATGTTTTTCTGCTCTTGAAACCGTTTATTTTCAATGATTTTGTTCATTATTTTGAAAAATTCTTTTGTATAATAATTTGAGAACATACAGCATTTCTTACATAAATTCATAATATATTTGAAGTTAGGAAGTCTCATTTTCTTATTCAAAATTTTAATAAACCCAGATGAATCAAAAAATGAATGCAAATCTTCCTGTTTAGCGCAGGCATATAAAATCATAAATATTTTCCCTTCAATGGTTGCGCTATTTATGTTTTTTAATATGTTAATTGCTAATTCAATTAATATTTCGAAATCATTAGATTGTCGATAATTGGGGAGATTACTGATCATATATAAGCACTTCAGAATCGGATCTGCATATGGTAAATCAATTTCGTTTTCAATAATTTCAATTAATATGTAAAAAAATTGATTTTCTCGAAATATCTCTGATATCTCATTCCTTACTGGTTCATTTTGCATATTAATTGATATCATTGATGCTATATATTCAATTGTATTCTCGAATGTTTCTTCATCTCCTTCTTTATTGCAAAACATTTGAACAGCAGCAGTAAATTTTTCCATATTAAATTCTTCATTATTAGCTAATGTGTTTTCGTTAACCTCTTGATTACAACTGTCTTTGTATTCATCCATTTCTTTTTTTATTATTTTTTTTTGACAAATGAATGATTTTTCAAATTCTGACTCATCGGATGATCTAGAAATGTCATTCGCAATGAAAGTTGGAGTTGACATTGCCCCTAAAATCATAAACACTGATATTTTTGCAGAAAAACCTCAACAATCCAAATTTATTCAGGCAAATCTTCCTATAGCGGAACAAGAAAAATTTATGGAACAGAAATCCATGAAAGATAGACAAGAGATTACAATGCTTGATTCAATTTGGAAAGAAATGCATCACAAGAAAAATGAAAAATCTAAAACAGATAAATCGCACAAACATAAGAGAGTAATACCATGGGATGAATCAAAAGCACCAGAAAAGGAAGCTCCTATATTTGATCGTGTTGCTTACGCTAACAAATTAAAGAATAGAACTTGGAAACCCCTTGTTGGTAACCAAGAATTAGAAGATACTGCTATTTGGTTCAATGTTATCAACCATAAAGATCATCTTGGCCGTAGCTGGGTCAAACCTCCATTAAATCTTCAATTAGTTCCTCATGAATGCTGTCTTCCAAAGGTAAACATTCATACATACAGCTATCATACTGCAATGATTACAGATTGCGAAATGATACCAGATTATGGCCATTTCATCCTTTCTTCTTCCCTAGATTCGACAATCAGAATTTGGAGTTTATTCGGCGATCGACAATGCATACAGTCTTACATCGGGCACCAGAATGGTGTTAGAGATATCGCGTTTAATCGAGACGGAATGAAGTTTGCAAGTATATGTTTCGGAAAAAAGTTGAAATATTGGGAAACAGACCATGGAAATGTCTTTAATAATATTCTTTTAGATGATATACCCGTAAGAATTGCATTTCCTCCCTTGGAAGACCACTCAGAAGAAATTATTGTTGCATTAGCCAATGGATCAGCTGTTCATTACGATTTCAGATTAGATGGAAACAAAGAAAAATGTTTGGTATATAATTACCATACAAAACCCACATTATCACTTGCTTTCCTTCCAGGAACGAAATATTTCGTAACTTCATCCGAAGATACATCGATAGCTCTATGGGAAATGGGCATAGACAAGCCATTATTTGTCTGCCAGCAGCCATGGATGTCCGCAGTTACTGCATTAGTTGCTCATCCGAAAGAATCAGCAATTGCAGCTCAAATGGCCGGAAAAGAAATTGCTGTCTTCAAAGTTACATCGAATTCATTAGAGCCAGATGTAAACAGATCCTTTGTTGGCTGCGAAACTCAGAGTTTTCCATGTCGACCATCATTTTCTCCGGATGGAGGCTTCCTCGTCCAAGGAGATAAAGACGGTGTAATACACATCTGGGATTGGAAGAGTACAACCCAAATGAAGACATTTTCAACACCAAATAACATGGTTATTTCAAAATGTCAATGGTCGCCAAGGCATCCTTCACAAATCATTTGTGGATGCCATGATAATAATATGTACTTATTAGATTAGTGTTTTTATTTGTTTTTAATAAAGATATTTTTAGATATTTCAATGAAACAAAACAATTTTACTTTGATTAGGATACAATGCTTATTGTTACTATATCATTTCAAATTTCCCATCTCTTAAGAGATATTTTTATCTTTGATCAAGTTTTACTTTTGGTTAACTACTGCAATCTAACTGTTCTTAGACGCTACTAAGTTATAATTTTTCATAATGACTACTAGTTTGACTCCTCTTTTGGTATAGATCGAAAATCCCAAATCAAAGGATTTCCTAATTTGAAGTTTCATTTAATTGCAATTGACTATGATAGATATATGATAATCATATTTTCATTGATTTCAGAATCAAGATTTTACGAAAGTTTTATTTTTGGGGGTTCAAGTAACAATCCCCTAAATATTTCAAAAAGTGACAGCTTTTTTCTACAACATATGAAGTCATTTGTGAATAAGCCAGGTACCGGAAAAGCTGAGTTTAACAATGTTCCATTTGAAGAGGACCCTACAGAATACAGGACAGTTCAGTATTATATTCAAGCTTTGTTAAAGAAATATCCAAATGATATTGATCGCCTGGTCAAATGCCCTGAGAAGCTCGACAAAAATAGCTGGATTTATGCAAGCTTCAGACAATTCCTTAAAGAAATAAATTACTTCGCTTACGAACATAGATTTGTTAGTACAGCCGAAACAATGCCTAAAATGCAATTTACAATCAACGGAAATTTCGTCGAATGCAGATCCGCTGCTAAAAATCCACCAGCTCCTGTTCCAGCTATAGATTACATCACTCAAACTGTTGATATGGCAACAGTTGCTATCTTAGACCAAACAAAGTTCCCATCAGGTGTTATCAATCCTGATGGACTTAATCTTATTATGACATATATGCGCCGTCTTTATCGTGTTTTTAGCTATTCTTATATTTGCCACAGAGAAGTTTTTGATGAGCTAGAAGAGAAAACACATTTATGTGAGAGATTTACAAGATTCGCTCGCGAGTTCAATTTGATCCAAGCTCAAGATATCCACATTCCAGACTCATATTTCGAACAAAAGAGAAATCAGGAGCAGCAGCAACAGCAGCAATAAATACTGTTACATATCCAAAAAATTAAATATAGAAAATTGCGTACTTTTTATATATTATTTTTGAATTCTTTTTTAAAAGTTTATTTTAATTCATCTGTAACTAACGCAGCGAATTATTTTCATTTCTTAAGTTTTTATGAGCTAATTTTCAAATTTCTTTTATAATTAATTTTATCTTGGCGTTAATTGGATATTGGCTAAGTTTTGTAAATAAATTTTAATAATTTCAGATTTAAATGGAGAATTTAAAACGAAATATTTCAAACAAAAATTGTTTTGTAGTAATTTGATGAAAATATAGATTATCAGAAAGAAAAAATGAATAGAGATTTACAATACCTACAAACTGCATACTTTTTGGTTTGGATATCCAAATTTAGCAGCATGATTTCTTATCTTCCTTCTTTGGCTCGAGAGGTTGAGCCTTGATTGGCTGATTGCCAACCATGAACTCGTAACCCTTCTGTGCGGCGAATGTGAAAGCGTTTTCAACGGCTTCGCCAGACTGAGCCGAAACGAAGAAGACTGCCGAAAATAGGCTACCGTATTCCGTTTCTATTTCGCTTTCTGTTTTAACGCCACTCTGGTTAAGGAGATCAATTTTGTTAACGGCAAGAACTAAAGGAGGCATAACTTCGCAGGCATTTTTAAGTAATTCAATCCATGTTTGAATAGCTTCAAAAGACATTGCATCTGTTATACTTGCTGTGATGATTGCACAAGCAGCAGAACGTGCATAAAGTGGAGTAAGAGATTGAAACTGCTCTTGGCCAGCTGTATCCCAAACAAAAACATCAACGTGGGTTTCTGAGAGTTGAACTGTTTTTCTTTGATGATTTGCGCCGATAGTTGGTTTAACTGTGCTGCTCCAGGTTCCGGTTGTCCATCTGTTGATAAGAGATGTCTTACCAACACCGGAATTACCAAGAATAACAACTTTGCATGAAGGATTTCTTGATACTTCACTCATTGCTAATTGAAATGTTCTATTTGACAATAAGAACGATTATTGCACCCGATAAATTTTTGAAATTATTATTTTTTATTAGCCTTATTGTGGGAAAAGGAAATAATGAATAAAGAATTCAATTGATTTGCATGGCAAATTTCAATTTCAGTTTTTTTATCCCTGGCATGAATTGATACAATATACAGCATTTTTACATCATGGTTACATCTTTGGAGAAAGAACTCTCATAAGTTTCTAAACAATTTTTTATCTGAATTAACATTTGTAAAATTTAAGCCATCAATAGCTCATCAGCCTTAGATTGCATATTAGTATCATATTCTATTCAATCTCATCATAATATCACCAACTGTTTTCAATCTTCCTTTTGTAGGCCATATAATATGATTTTCATAATACAAAAGATTGAAAATGTAGCATTCATGATAACTAAAGTTGCGTATTACAGGATTCATTGATTCGTGCGTATTCCTGATTCTATTTTCTTACCCCAATAGAGAAGATGTTCCATAGTGGTGAACAATAGCTTTGCGGCAATATAATCATGTTATCACACGGTTCCGTTCTTTAATAAGGAGACAAATCGAATTAATTTAGCCTTTTAAAGATCATTTTCAGATGAAATAATTATTTAGAACTCAAATGACACGGACACTTATAAATTTTAAATGAGATTCTTTTTGAATTGCCTTTATGTACGTTTTGAAATACAAAATGTCATCAATTATCTCTCTAAAACTTAATAATGGGGAGATAACTAAACAAGAAACATATACAGTTACATCAGTTCTCGATATATTAGAAAAGACAGATATGAATTCTCAGGAATCAATAGATAATACAATTAATGTTGTTAAATCTTACTCCCTTTTTAACAATGTATATAAAACAAACATATGTAACTCGATATTAGAGACAATATATTCAAAAATATCCTCACCTGCACTTACAAATATTCAATTCGGATTAATATTATTAGAATCTTTCACAGTCACTGACGCAGTTACACTAAATGACGAAATAGTAGATGATCTAATACAACATACAGCACCGTTGATCCAGAAAAATGACTTAATGATACTTACTTGCGTTTTTTCAATATATAACAAAATAGCAAGCAACGACAATTATACGAGAGCAATAGTACAGATAATTGATATACCTTCGTTAATTTCAACCATTATGAATAATTCAGATATTCAATATATTACAGTAGCTATTAATCTATTGTCTACATACTGCAAATTTTTAGGGCGAGAATTCAATCAAGAAGAACTTATTCCAGTGTTTGACTGTGCCTCTCATTTATTATCAGTAATAATTCCTGATCCGAATTTATCAGAGCCTGTTTTTGATGAAAACTACAAGCCAATCTTAGAAAGCATACTTTTTCTCCTAGTTAAAGCTGGAACAAACGCCGTTTGGGATACACTTTGGAATAAATATAATCTCCTTCCATACATGAACAATTGCTTCCTGTATATCCACCATACCACAATTAAAATGCTAGGATTAAAGCTTTTCAATCGCTTACTAGAAAACAGCATCCTTATTGGAACATTAAATTATGAGAAAGTGGTTTCTCTCATAAAACACAAATCATTTGCTATCCAGACTGAAGCACTCAAGTGTATAGGATTGATTGATGAGAGAAAATTTGTAAAATTACTTAATGAAACTGATTTGCTTCAACAATTTCATGATATTTTAATTGATGGAAGGGTGAAGGCAAAATTAATTGTTATAGATATAATAGAAAGGAGGAAAGACGCATTTAATTTTCTTTACTTCTATGAAGATACAATGATTGAAACGTTGTTATCTAATTTAGCTGAATCATCCTCCAAGACACAAAGACAGATATGTTTAATCCTCACAATGATACAAAGGAAGATGAATGATGAAGGAAGGGCAGATGAAATGCGATCTACTCTGGTAAGCTTGGGTGCAGAAGATATTCTTAATGAAATATCCCTAGATAATAACCTTGTAGCCGACTCTGCTACCGAGCTACTTAATTTTATTATTTGTGAATAAATATTAGTGTAAGTTTTATTGATTTAAGATATTTTTAATAGTATTTCGATGCACATAAACATTAGGATATTCCAATAAAGTTCTAGCGGTCAACAATACAAATAAGAGTATAAATGCTGGCAATTGCAACTTCATTATTCAAGGAATAAGTATATTGTCAATTTCGAATACAAATGACATCTATATTACATAATAAAAGCTAATTTTATTACCTATATTCTTGCTTATTCAAGAATTATGGTTGGATAAAGGTAACTAAACTCCTTTCGCCGATCCGATTTGCCCCATATTTAAAATATAGCTTGCATATGTAGAAGAAAAGCTAATTTTGAAGTACGCCCGAAATCCACCAACAGGATTTCGAGCTACTAAAAAGGTACTTTTAAATGTGATTTTTTTTATAAAAAATTAAATTTATTTTAAGATCAGACTAAAAACTAATTTTATGGAAAATCTATATCGACAAATTTATTACTTATTGGGTATATAGAATTTTTGATTATGGCGATTATGTCTGATATGCTTCCAATAAGCCAAAAAACATTTCATACTGATTTCTATAAAAGGTATCTTTATTATAGAAGTGTAAGCTATATCTGTTTGTTTTTTTATTATAACAAATTCAAAATTCTCTTATAAGGACTAGATGAAATCTGTATTATTAAATCATTAGCTAAATGAAGGTTCAAATAGAAAGTAAATATCAATTTATATGATACTGAAACCAAATAGTTCTTTTAATAAAAGATAACACGCTGAAAATTATTGAGTATTTGCAAATCTCAAAAATCTATTGGTGAATTTGGCTCAACTTTTAAAATTATAACATCCATATCAAATCATAAAAGCAGACAAAAATTAAAGCCAAACCTATCGGCCAATTTTTTTTGATATTTTGATTTTTGAGGTATACTTTTAAAAGTGGATTTAAAGCACTTATGAAAAAACATTAACTTCTGTCGTTATGATTATTGATTTAGACAATAATGATTTTAATCTTTGATTATCAAAACACTAAAGTCATCTTTTTAACATTTGCTTGGTAGCATTAACTCAAGTCTAAAGTACTATTTTATGTGGCACTCTTAGAATTTTTGTATTCATTGTACACGCTGAAATAGTACCATTAAAGTTATGGCGGACTTTCAAAAAACAGTTTGGTCACCTTTGGTTGGATAGAATTGGTTACCCAACATTTCTCAAAATTATCATCGATTTAATTTAATTTATACAAGTACACATTAAGCAACTTAAAATGGGCTAAAAATCTCACCTGATTCTATCAGAAAAGGTGACGATATCAGAATTTCGATTCATTTCATATGCAGCATCTTCCAGGTCAGGACGGCGAAACATATAAAGTTCCCCTGATTGGCGATGCTAATGTTGGAAAGACTAGTATAGTCGGAAGATTTACCTCCGAAAGGTTTACAGGAAATACGACACCCACAGTTGGCGTCTCAACAGCTCAAGTTACAATAAAAAATAAGGATCGAGATGTTAAACTTACTATATGGGATACAGCTGGACAAGAAAAATTCAGATCTCTCGTTCCGCTTTACACTCGCCATGCATCACTCCTTATTTTAGTTTTCGATATTACTAATGAAGAATCCTTCAATGGTTGCGAGGATTGGGTAACCAAAGTTCGCGGAGATATGGGAATTAAATGCCCCATATTCTTATGTGCGAATAAAATTGATTTAAATGCATGTGTAACTAGAGAACAAATAGATGAATGGGGAAGGGAGCATGATTGTCAAGTATTTTATACTTCTGCTCAAACAGGTACTGGCATTGACGAATTATTTAACGCTGTAGGAGCAAAACTCGGAAATGCTGTTCAAAAATCACAGTTTGGTCCATCACCAAACTTAACCAAAGCTAACACAAGGAAAGGCTGCTGCTAGATAATTTTTATTATTTTATTTTGTGAGAAAATTTTATGATATTTATAAAATCGTAATCTATTTATTGAAATAACACCCTCTGCGTCTTTTTTTATCGAAATTAGTATGATAGGGAATTATTTTCTTTCGAAATCAATAAACTTACGGATTGAGATAAAGAATTCATATCAGAAAGCAGTTTTTGCTTCAAATAAGATTACATAATCTGTAAGTTAGAACGTACGATATTGGAATAAGGAATTTCGAAATTTGCAAAAAATAATAAAAATGGTCACTCTGGGGTTCGAACCCAGGCCCTCGCGGACCAGTGCCTTAAACTGGCGCCTTAGACCACTCGGCCAAATGACCTTTACATCTTTTTTAATTTAAATTTTTAATAAATTTAAATTAAAAATCATAATTTTTTAAATTATTTTCTCAACATAGCATTTTAAGTTTGAAATAAGAGAAACTAAACGCAAAAAGAGTTAAATATTCTCACAATAAACACTATATACTAATATTTTATTTTACAAATGAAATTACAAATTATTATCATGATTTTCAGTTTGATCTTCTTTTAATCTCGTTAATTAGTTTCCGACACATGTAAATTGCATGTCCCATTTCTGCACAATAAAATTTACTACTCTTAAAGCCAGTATCAATATATTTTTCTTTGACTGCTTCTATCCATTTTTCAACTACGCCATAAAATCCTCCATCAACCAAAGCTACACCAACATGTCCCCAAGGGAAAATTCTACATGAAAGATCAGTATAACAAGGATGCTCATCAACAAATCTATTCATTAAGAACTGAACTCTTTCTCCTAAAGGATCAATCTGAAATCCCATAATAGGAGATAATTGACAAACAGCATCAGGATAGTAAATTGATAAATTAAGAGCTTTCTCCTTAACATGAGAAAGGTATCCTTTTATTGGCTCTTCTCTCCAAAGAGATCTTTCATAAGTATCATTCAAAGTAGTCATGTAATTCTCGTATAATTGTGTTTTCGCATCATCTTTGAAAACATTTTTCGCAATCCAAACTCCTGCTTTCAATCCCATGAAAGATTCACTATTATCCATTGCGTATTTAATCTTATAGTCTGGTTTTGCATATGTCATTCCTTCATTAAATACAGATGGATCTGTCAAAGCAGACAAAACTAATTCGATATCAGATCTATGTTCAAGTAAATAATCAAAATCGGATGTTTGCTCGGCATATTTTTGAAGTTCGTAGATAAACATAGCGGCATATGAATCTACAGAATCCATGCCATCAGAAGTTATGTTGTAACCTTCTGTATCAGCTAATCTTTGATATTTATATGAGAATATCGTACCATCGATATACCCTTCAACACCATGGTTCAAATGGGCAAAATGCCAATCAAAGTAACGCTTTATATTGGTATAATAGCTTGCATTTTGTGTTTCAAGTAAACCATTAATTGCAAAACATGCGAAATATGCATTTACTAAGGCAGCTTGATAACTATGAATCTTATGATTAGGTATTGCACCATCTGTAGCTTGTATACTTACTAAAAACTGAGAAATTTTTTCAATCAAATCTTCATAGTACTCAATTGAATGAAATGGAGGCTGTGGAGCTGGCGTTGGTGTTGGAGATGGTGAAGGGTTTGGTGATATGGTTGGAGTTGGTACTGGAGTTGGTGACACATCGGAATCTTTTTTCTTTTCAGTCAAAACAACTGCTAAAACAGTGATTATGACAATGATTCCAACTGCTACAGAAACTCCTATTATTATTTTTGTAAGAAGGCTAATTCCATGAGCTCCTTCTGTTTCAATAGTTTCGAAATCGCTCATAGAATTTGGAATTGAAACAAAATCCGATAAAATTCAATGCTGAGAAATTTCAGACCATCGTTTGACGAATTGTCACTCAGTACATATAATCAATTGAAGTGTATTTATTGATCAGAGTGATTATTGAATTGAAAATAATCACCACAACAATACATCACAGTTTGAACTTCTGTTGCAATGATTGTGAACGATTTGTGCATCATTTGGAATAGTCTTCATTATTTAAATATAGGTTTTTCCTTCATCATTGGTTTGGGATCAAAAGATTTTAAATTAAGACTTAGCTAAATCATTTACTAACTCAATTAGAAAAGCATAGAAAGCTATTGAAACCCAATTCCCACTCGAAAAAACTGCGGGTTAAATCTCTGAATCCAGGATAAAGCTCCCAAACCACCAATAATCAATCATCTGAAAAAGTGCAGAAAGTTTATGTTTGTTCTGTTCTCATCATTAATATCAGAACTATTTTTAAAGATGCTTAAAGGTAACTAAACTCCTTTCGCCGATCCGATTTGCTCCATATTTAAAATATAGCTTGCATATGTAGAAGAAAAGCTAATTTTGAAGTACGCCCGAAATCCACCAACAGGATTTCGAGCTACTAAAAAGGTACTTTTAAATGTGATTTTTTTTATAAAAAATTAAATTTATTTTAAGATCAGACTAAAAACTAATTTTATGGAAAATCTATATCGACAAATTTATTACTTATTGGGTATATAGAATTTTTGATTATGGCGATTATGTCTGATATGCTTCCAATAAGCCAAAAAACATTTCATACTGATTTCTATAAAAGGTATCTTTATTATAGAAGTGTAAGCTATATCTGTTTGTTTTTTTATTATAACAAATTCAAAATTCTCTTATAAGGACTAGATGAAATCTGTATTATTAAATCATTAGCTAAATGAAGGTTCAAATAGAAAGTAAATATCAATTTATATGATACTGAAACCAAATAGTTCTTTTAATAAAAGATAACACGCTGAAAATTATTGAGTATTTGCAAATCTCAAAAATCTATTGGTGAATTTGGCTCAACTTTTAAAATTATAACATCCATATCAAATCATAAAAGCAGACAAAAATTAAAGCCAAACCTATCGGCCAATTTTTTTTGATATTTTGATTTTTGAGGTATACTTTTAAAAGTGGATTTAAAGCACTTATGAAAAAACATTAACTTCTGTCGTTATGATTATTGATTTAGACAATAATGATTTTAATCTTTGATTATCAAAACACTAAAGTCATCTTTTTAACATTTGCTTGGTAGCATTAACTCAAGTCTAAAGTACTATTTTATGTGGCACTCTTAGAATTTTTGTATTCATTGTACACGCTGAAATAGTACCATTAAAGTTATGGCGGACTTTCAAAAAATAGTTTGGTCACCTTTAGATGCTTTTAAATAACTTAAGCTATTTAGCGTTTTTTTTTGAAAACTAAATTACCAGGAATGGTAGGATGTATTACACATAGCAACTATGCTCAAATTCATTGAGATTCTATATTCAATAGTTGTTATAACGTATTTAACTTAGAACTTACAGATTTAACCAAGAAAATGACAAAGTGAATGGTTGATAGGATTGTTATATAGAATAAGTGATTTGAAATCAAAATTTTTAAATTGCCATGACTTTCCTTTCTTCTTGCTTTCACATTATGATTCTATTAAGCCAATCTAATCTAATGCAATTCCAAAAAAATCGATATAATTGATCTGAATGAAAATCAGTTCAAATCAACAAAATTTGGAAAAACTGCTTTTCGAACTGATTAAATATGAATATCGAAGTAATATTTTAGTTTTGAGATACCGTCAGAAATTTGAATTGAAAATCATCGTTCTTATCAAAACAATTATTTGAAAATCAATACGAACACTAACGATTAGAATGTAAAATAAATATAATTTATTATCTAGCATAAGATATAAATCTTACAATTTATTTCCAAACAAAGAAAATACTATATTTTAATTTAAATTTATTCCTATAGTTCAAAATATTTGATAAAATTATGATTAATCAATTATGCAGATAATAATCATACCACCATCAATTCCATTTTGGGAGAAAACCATTTTCAAAATTCAGAAAATATTTGAAGAAAAAAATTAAAGTAGTAAGTTCGTGATTTGGCACATCTAAACAAATCACATTTTCGACTTTTCTGATCAAAGGTTTCAAAAATAACTTTAGGAGCTAACGACGATTAAAAACGATTCAAATCATAAGGTTTCAATTTTTCTATAAAACAATTTTACATTTTATATTATCAATGTAATCAACAGCATCAACAATGTCAGCTTCAGCAATTTTCGATTTTTGCTCTGCAAACTTGGGTGGCGCGTTGTGCTCAATTGGTTCTCCAATCTACCTTAAAAATGTTCAGTTTAAAAACAATACAGCTTACAAGTATGGTGGCGGTATCTATTTCCAGGGTATTGTTTCCAAAGATGATCCAACAAATGTTTCCCCAACTCACAAACTTATCATTCAACAATTAACTCTTACCGGCAACAAAGCCAACGAATACGGTGGCGCTATATGCCTTTCTTCACCAGCCGAAGTTGATTTCGAAGATTCTACTTGCCAAAACAACCATGCTGCTTTTGCAGGCGGTGCCATCTATTCTCATAACACTGATAACCTTAAGATCTTCAATACCAAATTCTACCAAAACACTTTACAAAATAACGTTTTCCGTCAATTTAGCGGCCAATCCATTAGTGGAAAGACAAATCTTGCCGAAGACCAGTACAACACCAGATTCCGCGCAAGAGGTGGCGGTGCCATTTGCGTTGCTTCAGACGATAAAAAGTTGTTGACAATACAATCCAAAAGCGTGTTTTCAATTCACACAAGAACTGCTATTCCGGAAACAGCGCTGGCAGCCACGCTACATCCTTCGGTAATGGCCCAGGACATGAAATTATGTTGGACGGTTATATCTATTTCGCATCTGTTGAAGACACAATCAACAAATGGGCCACAAGTGATCAACAGAAACTTATCTCCTACAACTACAAAGGCTGGGATGTTTCCTCCGTCAATGATTGCATGATCATTGGTATTTTCACCATGGCATCCACCAAGACAGGCTGTGACCAATACGAGGAGCCAACTACTTCCGAGAGTGTTCCATCCCAACCAGTCGTTGTTCCGTCCGGCGATGGCACATCTAAAGTTGCCGATCCAACAGAATACACTTACAGGGCCACACCAATTACCAAACTTCCATACGCCACAACACGTTCATTGGGATACAAGACAGCCAAACCAATCCAGTATCCAATCAGTCCAGCCACATACAGTGTTGCCAGAACAGCTCCAATGACAAACGTTCAGACACCAGGATCCACAGCACATTCCACACCACACAAGACAGCACATTCCACACCACACTCTACACCACATTCCACAGCCCACAAGACACCATTCTCCACTGTTCATTCTACAGCACACAAGACACCATTCTCTACAATGCATTCCACACCACATTCAACACCATTTTCAACAATGCATTCTACTCCACACTCCACAGCACACTCTACTCCACATTCTACACCACATTCAACAGCTCACAAGACACCATTCTCAACAATGCATTCTACTCCTCATTCGACAGCTCATTCCACTCCTCATTCTACACCACATTCAACACCCCATTCTACACCACGTTACACAATTTCTCCATCAGCATCAATTGCTCCAGCCATTTCATCAGTTAACCTCGGTGAAAACTCCACGGAAACAATGAATATCATTACTGGCACACAGACCAAGAAGAAGAATTGGCTTCCTATCATCATTGGTGCTATTGTTGGCTTCCTTCTTTTGGCTGCAATCATCGCATTCCTCATCTTCTGGTTCAAGAAACGCGAGGAGAGCTCTGATGATTCAATCTGTGAGATGCAGGAAGAAACAGTAATCAATTACAACATGACAGAAGGAGCAACAATTACTAATGATAACCCATTGTGGAAGACATCTATCACTCTCGATATCTCTGACGATCCATTCAAGAACGACTTCGAAGAAGCTGAAGCTGCTGAAGATTTCTTCGCCGTCAGAGAGAAATTCCTCGATGAAAATTAATTTTGCTTATTTTTTTTTATTCATGCTTTTTTTATTCTAATATAAAAAAATCGATAAACGTTTTTTTATTTACTCCTGGAAATTAAAGCTTTTTTCTTATCCGATTATTGAATTTATTTCCGAAACTTTTATATTAGAATTTGATCATAATATTCGTAATATACACAGGATGGATGATTGAAATAGCTAACTCCGATCAACTTTTTTTAAAGAGTATGTTAAACTTATTGTAAATCATGATTAAAAGGGAATCATCTCTTAATCCCCATGCATCAAAGCATTATTTGTTATGTATTATCTATGGAATTTCGATGTTTACCTACATTAAATCTGAATTGGTTGTAAATATCTTCATAAAGACTGTAAAAGTTAAAAATCCAAGGATTTAACCTTTACATAATATTACATAATGAATACAAGGCTTGATTTTATCGATAAAAAATTTCGATTAATAAAATTCATTTTTAAGGGATAATTCTATTTGATAAAAACATAACATTTGTTTTTAATACAATAAAATCAAAATAGAGCTTTATTAAAAAAATAATAATAAAAAATTCAATAAATTAAATAATGCCAGTGCTATTGTCTGATGTACCACCGCTGCTAGAAAATGACTGTTCAACTGTATTCTTGATTGCACTTGGTTTAACAATTGAAACTACAATAGCAGCGATAATTGTCAAAGCAACGATAATTGCGAGTACACGGATGCATTTATCACCTGCTACGCGGCCAAACATATTCTTAAGAACAACTTTTGCTCTGTCAAGTTCACTATCCATATTATCGAGGTTTGAGCTAGCTTTTTGCATTTGTTCTTGCTGTCTCTTAATTTCTACAGCTGTATCTGCACCGATTTGTTTCATATTTTCGACCATTGATAAGGAATTATCAAGAGAGTTTTTCTGAATGTTTTGAAGTTTAAGAGCGTCATCCATAAGCCCCTGCGCATTCTTTTGATTCTCCTGATCACTACCGCGTTGAGCAATAACTAACTGATCTTGCAATTGCTTGATGCATTCATTATGATATTCGAGTTTTTCTTGGTAGCTATCTCTCTCTTCACCTGGTTGCATTTCGTTGATTTCGCAATCCATGAAATCTCTATCTTGTATTAATGCTTTAATTTTTTCTTCGATTTCACGAACAAGTTTTCTACGCTGGCCTTGTTCTGTTTCAGGTATTCTTGATATGGCTTCACCAATGTCTTTTTCAAGTTCGGTGCAATTTGCAATACTTTCTTCGATGTTCTCGTTCACCATATTAAAGCTTTTTGAATGCCTCTATCTAACAAAATTTTTGCCATTTTTTTAGAAGCATGAAACTTGAAAAATGAAAAATTTTGATTTCAAAAATGAATGACTGCGGCAGTTCTGGATTTATTTGTTAAAAGATTTTTTTTATACGAAATTATGCTGCCAGATCAAAAGATCTAAGATGTGAAGTTCAGAATACTTTTATGTCTTGCAAAATAACATATAAGAAAGGACCTTGCTATTCTTTTATGATTTAAACATCGCATAGGTTAAAATTACTCATATAATATCTTAATAGCTTAATAAATCGAATTAGAGATAGTTCAAATGCAAGTGTGAATCAGATGAAACTCTACCTACCTACATTTTTGGTAGATATTTTGTAATCTAAAATTGTGGCAAAAATATCATATATCATATAACTTTCAAAATTGCAGAATTAGAAAGTTGAGCACATGTGTAGAATAAATATATACATTTTGGTGCGATTTTTGAATATCATCTGGTCTTCTAATTTCAATTATAGCAGAATTCAATTAACCTGCCGAAATATTACTATACTTAGGAATTTAGATATCTCGGTAAAACATATTTCTGAAAAATAGATTATTTTCAGTTTACAATTGAATATCGTTTGAATATAAATGAAACCGGAGCTTTATTTTCTAAGTTTAGGCTCATTCATTAATTTTCCTTTTGCTGAATATAAAAAATGAGAGGGGGCACAAACTTGCCCAGTGAGGTGAAGTGAAAAGTGACTAGTTTACATGTCAGAAATGTAAAGTGTCAGATTTGAAACAAAAAATGGATTAATTTATTATTATATGATAGAGAGATTTGGTAAGTTACTATCAAATTTGTAAGTAAGGGAAAAAAAAGTAAGAAAGGAAAAAAATTTTTAAAAAAAATAAAAAGCCACTCGCTTCGCTCGCGGTTGACAAAAAGAACAAATTCGAAAAATAATTGTATGAAATTACGAAACTAAGCCACTCGCTTCGCTCGCGGCTGACGAAAAGAACAGATTCGAAAAAAGATTGTATGAAATTACGAAACTAAGCCGCTCGCTTCGCTCGCGGCTTAAGTAAACAACATATTTCAGATTATCAATACTAAAAATTTTTTTATTTTATTACATTTTTTTTGCATTTTTTTTTAAAGCTTCTTAACTGAAATCATGGAATGTCTCAAAGACAAAAGTAGCATACAGCATGTAAAGCTAAAGAAAGATAATCATAATTAATACCTTAATTTTTAATATTACGCATTTTAGGTGCAAAATTTAAAAACATTCTAATACAATAGAGCAGTTTCCAAAAGTAGCATACAGCATGTAAAGCTAAAGAAAGATAATCATAATTAATACCTTAATTTTTAATATTACGCATTTTTAGGTGCAAAATTTAAAAACATTCTAATACAATAGAGCAGTTTCCAAAAGTAGCATACAGCATGCAAAGCTAAAGAAAGATAATCATAATTAATACCTTTAAAGTTTAAAATCTTGATTTTTTTTAAAATCAAATATTTATAACTTTAATACATACAGCTTAAACCTTATACTTGTTTTCTCTTGTGAGAAAGCAATCTTACAAAGCTAACAATCCTAAAAAATAAAGAATTAAAATTTAATAATTTAATCTAAAATTAAAATCAAAATTAAATAAAATGAGTTCTTTGTAATAATACTTTCAAGGTAGGATATATTTTAGTGGGATCTATTGAGTCATCACTAACAGCATTGAGCAATCTATTGAGCATTGAAATACTCTCGATTTTTCTTTGTCTTTTTACATCAATTTCTGCGTTAGTTGCTTTTTCCATGATCCTAATGACACGGTCATCTGCTGGATTTTGATCAATTTTGAGTTTGATAACGAAAGATGGTATCACTTTTGTATAAATTTCTATAATAACATCATCAATTCTGAGATTTTTTCGATCAGGAAAATAGTCATGTTTGAGTGTTCTAAAATGAGCTTCGGCAATATTGTTAGTTGCGTCGCCTTCACGCCTGTCACGAGCAATCCATCTTGATATGTTGTAACGCCATTGTCTGTTAAAGTATTGAGATGCTGTTGGATCTGTGTCGAGCAACTCCAGAACTTGATCATAGGCAGCATTTGCTTCTTCCTCATGTTCTGCATCTAATTTGAAGACTAAATCCTTCATCAAATTATAGAATTGTTCAAATTTTTCTTGAGAAGAAAACTTATTTGATTTGCGAAGAATTGCACGAAGAACATGTACTCCGCACCAAAGTATTTGAGCTTGTGGAATGCTTTCTTCTATTGCTTGAGCTATCTGTGGAGCACAGTCCATGCTAATGTATTCTGGCTCAATTGTTACCCATCTGAGATAGGCGCACACGCAAACTTGAATGTTTTGATAAGTGTCTGGTTGACAAAAGAAATATAAAAAAGGGAAAATGTGAAAATCTTTGATTTTGCCAGTAAATGCATACAATGGAATGTTTGATCGCAACAATTTATAGGTGCTGTCTATATGAAATGTCTTGATACTATGCGCATAAGCTTTGCCTTCAAAAGGCGCGTAATAGAAACACATATTATTGTCTGAGACTTCAAATGCAATGAGATCATCTGGAGATTCTTCTTGTACTGTCTGAACAAAGATTTGCAATGACACAACATCGTCAGGAGAATATCTAGTTTGAAGAGCATGTATTCTCTCTGCAAATCGTTTGATTGCACGTGGTTTTTGAGCGTACATCTCTTGGAAATGGACGGACCTGTAAGAGGAATTTCAAGATCTTTGAATGCATTTAGCTGTGCTATCGCTCTTTGATTGTCATCTGTTTGGAAGTAATGTTCTAAATATTTGCGATAAAAGACAGACGAATATTGACTTTTGTCATTTGGGGCGGAATGATCATGTTCTTCAACTATTTTGATTAGTTTGTATTTATTTTGATCCAAGATTGCAACATTAAAATGTGCAGGACATTTTGGATATTTGCAGTGGAATGAAATCTGAGATCTTTCTTTCCTGACACGTTCACCATATCCATACTGTGCTTGTATTTCTTGTTTAACTCCAAATTTACAAAGATCCATAACAGTAAAGATAGTTTCTTCTTCTAATTCCATTTGAAATTGAAATGAAAATTAAAAATTCAGAAATTTGAATAGATTTGGTCTGTAATTAAATGAGAATAGCAGTTTGTTCGTCATTGTTTGAGGCAAGAGTATTATAGGAATATTATATGATGGATTTGAGTTGCATATAAAGAGTGCAAAAGGATAAAGAGAGAAATTTTGTTAGATTAAATTATTAAATTTTAATTCTTTATTTTTTAGGATTGTTAGCTTTGTAAGATTGCTTTCTCACAAGAGAAAACAAGTATAAGGTTTAAGCTGTATGTATTAAAGTTATAAATATTTGATTTTAAAAAAAATCAAGATTTTAAACTTTAAAGGTATTAATTATGATTATCTTTCTTTAGCTTTGCATGCTGTATGCTACTTTTGGAAACTGCTCTATTGTATTAGAATGTTTTTAAATTTTGCACCTAAAAATGCGTAATATTAAAAATTAAGGTATTAATTATGATTATCTTTCTTTAGCTTTACATGCTGTATGCTACTTTTGGAAACTGCTCTATTGTATTAGAATGTTTTTAAATTTTGCACCTAAAAATGCGTAATATTAAAAATTAAGGTATTAATTATGATTATCTTTCTTTAGCTTTACATGCTGTATGCTACTTTTGGAAACTGCTCTATTGTATTAGAATGTTTTTAAATTTTGCACCTAAAAATGCGTAATATTAAAAATTAAGGTATTAATTATGATTATCTTTCTTTAGCTTTACATGCTGTATGCTACTTTTGTCTTTGAGACATTCCATGATTTCAGTTAAGAAGCTTTAAAAAAAAATGCAAAAAAATTGAATACTTTACTGGCTGGGCAAATTTGTCGCCGCCCCTAAAAAATGACATAAAATATTCATCTTCGACTCGATTAAGAGGATAACAGCTATTTTCGGATGAAAACTGGTTTAAATTATTGCAAGGTTATATATTCTTCCACAAAATCACATTACCAAAATATGGCAGAAAATTTTAAACGGCTACCAGATTTTGCTCCTCTAAATTATGAACGATTCAATAGATCTGGATGATAATGAGCAACTTAGAGAAGCTCTACAAGATCTCAAAGCACAAAATTATCAATTAAAATCGAGTTTGACCGATTCAGAGTTTAAATTACAACAAGCTTTACAAGATTATTCAAAAATCAAGGGAGAAATCGGACTTGCAAACAAAAAATACGATTTAGAAACTAATAGTAAAATCGAAGATCTTGAAAGAAGAATGAAAATATTGATGCAAACCAATGAAGAATTAAAAACGAAAAATGAGCAAATACAAGAATCTGCAAACAAATATTTAAACACCGAAACTGACAGATTAAAGAAACAGTACACGTTAGATATATCAAAATTGGAAAAGACGCTCAAAGAAAAAGAAAACCAAATTTCAGTTCTTCAAGAGTCATTAACTAAGACGAAAAACCAACAAATATCGCAAAATGCAACCATTACAAGACTTATTGATCAATTGAAAGTATACTTTAACGCTGAATTTTTGACAGTTGATAATGTTATTACGTTTTTGAACCAGCCGAAAGCCCAAGATACAGTACCTGCACAAGTAAAAGAGCTAATAAGCTCGAGACAGATTGTTTCAGATAATGAAAAGACAATTAAAGATCTTTACAGACAATTACGTAATCTTGAGTCAATTAATCGTTCTAAAGATGAAGAATTAGATTCACTGACGAAACATTATGAGGCTGCAATGACGAACCAGATTCAAAAATCTCAAGCAAAGATCAAACAACTTGAATTGCAAATTTCAAACCAAAAGGTCGAAACAATCGTCCAAATCAAGAAGAAAGATGCTCCTCTAGCACAATCTAAGAGTTACAGATCAAAATCTTCACAAACTGAAGAACAGAAAGTTCAAACAGTTCCATTAACTCAATTTCAGAAGAAAGAAGACGAAATAGTAGAAAAAGACAAAACAATATTAACGTTAAACAATAAAATATCAGACCTATCTTCAAAAATCAGTCAACTAGAAAAAGAAAGGCTTCTCATCAAAGATGATGCAAATCAGATTTGTAATAATGTAGAAAAGAAGATCAAAGATATACAAATGATGCAAAAGGACCTCTCTGAAGCTGAAAACGAGCTAATTGCTGAGAAAGATAAAAATTATAAACTTAATTTGACCGTTGACGGACTCAACAAGCAAATTGCGAACTTGAAATGTGATTTAGATATTGCAGATACAAAAATCAAATCATTGCTCGATTCAATTGAAGCAATTAACAAAATGCTCGAAGATAAGAACGAAGAAACTAAAGATCTTTGCAGGATTCGTGATAATTTATTAGGAATCATATCAAAACAAAACAATATGCTTGAGACACAAGATCATGCCGTTGAAACAATCGCTGCAAAACTTCGAGATAAAAAGAATTCACCGATAAAAGTTCAGAAACAGGAAGAACTAACATTTGATTTCACAGGATATCCTACAGAACTTGTCCAACTACTCACGAATATTGTTGAAAATGATGCTCTTGAACCGAATTCTCGTCTAAAAAGTGTTTTGAGAATTATTTCAAAATGGATTGGAAAAATCGAAGGCCAAAACAGGATCCTTAAGGAAACATCCGAAAAGAACAGTTATGAATTGCAGAAAAGCCATAATAACTTCCTTGATTCCCTCAAAGCAATCATTGGTGAAGAGGAAATTACTGAACAACAAATTCCAGAAGAATTTCAGAAATTGGCAAATGACTGTCAAAAATTCAAAGAAGAAAGAGATTCTTATGGATCAAAACTCAATAGCTTATTAATTTCTCTCAAGCAAAACTCATTGGAACAAGTCATTGATACGTTTAACAAGCAAAGACAACAAATACAGAAGTTAAATGTTGATTTGGAAAATGAAAAACAACAAAGAGCAAATGACTCAGAATACTACAAGAACAGAATGAGACAATCAAAGTCAAAGCGTGAACATCTCGCAGAAACAATTGCTTGTCTTGAAGAAGCAAACCAGAATTGCAAAGTTCAAATTGAAGAACAAAATCATCAAATTGAAATTCTTCAACAACAAAATGAACAAATTATTTCAACATTTACAGAACAAAAAGAACAAGATGATGAAGATGATGAACTTAAACTGGATCAAAATCATTACGATGAATTAATAACTATTCAAAAGATGAAGTACAATAATTTGGAAGCACAAACAAGCAAACAAATCGAAAAACTTTCAGGAGAAAAGAGAAATTTGGAACTAGAATTGGCAACAACAATAAATCAATTGAGAGTTTTAGAAGAGAGAAACTCTAAGCTCAAAGATGATTTTGATAATTTATTAACTAAATACAATGAATCCTGCATCGTTTTGAGACAAAATGAAGTAAAAATGAAAGGAGAATTGGAAAAGAATCTTAGTGACATGAAGTCAAAATATGAAAAAATCAATTCTCTTCATGAATCTCATGCTGAAAAAGCAAATGATTTAGTTAAAGAATTGTCTGAAAAATTAAAAGTTTCTGAGTCACAAATCAACGAAATGAAGTCTCAGATAAGTGAGTTAAATCTTAAACTCAGAAAGGAAGAAATCAATGGAAAAGTTCAAGCAGAATCATTTGAAAGATCAAAGCAATTGATTGAAGCTCAAACAAAGGCTAAACTTGTTATTTTCGATACAAATAATAGGGTTAAGATTGATGAGTTAAAGCATGAACATGAACGAGACATGAGAAATCTTTATGGTTACTTTGCAGAGAACTTTGGATCATTCTATGATGCATCTCAACAATTAAATGAAGAAAGTTTCCAGAAACTTGTTTTAATTATTAAAAAAGAACTGGAAAAAGCTCGAAAACAGGATCTTTTATTTAGAAAGTTCTTGAATGCTCATGATCTTCAATCAACTGAAGATGCAATGACAAGCTTCATTATAGATAATCATCCAAGCCTTAAGATTTAAATGTAATTATTTTTTTTGTTGTTTTTACATGATATGTAAGGATTAAAACTATGTTGTGTATTATTAAATCTAATCTATATTACAAGAATGATACTTAATTATTTATTTCCAATATTTATATCATTATCTCTAATTGAAAGATCTGGACCATATTGCATTAGGATTTCTGTAAATTCACTGCAACTATATATTCTGCTGCATAATGTATTTGACCATTTATTCTTTAATTTTGCCGTCTGACAATTGAATGATCTTTCAATTTTCTAAACGATACGGCTTGGAAAATAAACAATTTATTTTTCCACCATTTTATATGGAGAATCGATTTAATAGGAATATTTTGTCATATGGCCTAGAAACATTCAAGAATATACAAGATGGAATGATATTAGTATCAGGAATGAATGTTATTGGAACTGAAACTGTTGTTAATTTGATTTTATCGGGTTGCAACTGCGTTGGTATTTACGATAATGACATAATATCACCTAGTGATGTATCAAGTAACTTTTATTTGACAAATGAAGATCTAGGAAAGCCAAAATGCGAAATTTTAAAATCAAAATTGAATTATTTAAATCCAAATTGCGAAATAATCATTGAAACATCATTAGATACTTCTGTATTGACCAAATATATGCTACTTGTCCAAACAAAACCACTTTTTCATGATGAAATTACAAAATTAAATCAAAAATGTCGAGAAAATCATATAGGATTCATATATTCTGACTCTTATTCATATCTCTCATGCATATTTATAGACTTTGGAGACGACTTTACCGTACAAAACAAGGATGGAAGGGTTCCTTTCTCATATAAAATTTCGAAAATTACAAAATCAAATCCTGGCATTGTAGAATTTGCTGCTCCAAAAGATTCAATCATTCCTAAATCATTTCATGGCTATTTCTCTCATGTTCAAAGTGTTCCTGAGTTAAATGAAATCGAATCTGTCGAATTTACGAAGATTTCTGGACGTAAATACAATATTATTGATACAACCAAGTTCTCTAACTTTGATGAAACAAAAGATAACGGATTTATTACTCAAATTAAAGAAAAATCAAAATTAATTTTCAAATCTTATGATGAATCACTTGAAACTGTTCCACAAATGATTGTAAATAATGAAAGACATAAATGGGTTCGTAATTTCTTCTTAAATCGTCAAAAATCACAACCAATTTTGTTATATGACCAAGCAATTGGAACTTTAATAGGAGGATTATGTGCAAATGAAGCTATTAAGTATTTAACACATACTTATATGCCAATTAAGAACCAATGGTTTGTTTTTTGTTTGGAAAATTTATTTGAATCGAAATCTTATGAAGAAGCATGCGAAAAGTTTAAAGAAATGAATCCAGAATTCATAGAATATGATTTTCTTAAGCCAAAGACTTTAGATTTCTCAAAAGAAAAACTTTTAATTTGTGGAATTGGAGCAGTTGGTTGTACACTCTCCAAAATTGCTTCTACATATAATCCAGCATTGATGTCGTTGGTTGATCGCGATGATATTGAAATTTCCAACTTAAATCGACAATTATTATTTTCTGACAAAGATATTAAGAAAAACAAAGCCGAAACAGCTAAAGAAAAGTTACTAGAGTATAGAAGTAACTTAAATATTAATACATATCCTATTTATATTACAGAAAAAACAAAATTAAAATTCTTCAGTGACCATACAACAGCTTTTGGCCTTGTTGACTCATTTTCAGCAAGAGGACTGATTGCAGGAAATGCTGCCTTAGCTTCTATCCCTTTCTTTACAGGAGGATTGTCTCCTGGACAAGGAGACTTTGAATGTAAAATTCCTAACGTTACAAATCAATATATAATTAGATCTGAACCACAAACAACTAAAACTTGTACTTTGAGAAGCTTTCCTTATAAGAAAGAACATTGTATCGAATGGGCAACGGAATTTCTCATCAAAGTAATCAATTCTAGTGGATATAAGACAATTGATGAATGCATTGATTACGCTAAGAACAAATTCAGATCAAAATTTTACATTTATTGGCAAAATAATATTATTTTGCATCCAAAAGACGAAATAAGAAATGGTGAACCTTACTGGTCAGGTACAAGGATCTTTCCTAAAACAATTAAGTATGATAAAACCAATGAACTTCACAAAAAATTTATTATTTCTCTGACAAAGCTTTTGGCAGCAGCAAGCAACATTCCATTGCCAACTGATGAAGATTTAATGGCTAAGATCAATGATATTTCTATAATTTATCCAACAGATGAAGAAATTTCGAATCATAAGAAGGAATTAAAGGAAGTTTCCAAAGAAAAGCCCAAACGAACACATATGTTTGATGAATATAATAAGGATCAGGTTGATTTGCTCATGTCTTCGAGTAATCTCCGATCATTAATTTTTAATTTGCCAGAAATCACAGAAAGTGACTGTATTAAGTTTGCTGGTAAAATAGTACCTGTTGTTTCTACTATTAATTCGATCGTTTCATCTAATATTTGGCTAATTTACATGGATTATCTTGCAAATCCTGATTTCGGATACACTGGAACGTTCTATTCCGAGAACTGTAGCATTAGGTATGCTAAACAGACAAGATTGAATAATCCACGCAAGTTTGGAAACACAGAAAGGTTGTTTTACGGCTGGGAATATTTTAGATTTGATTCTAAAACAAAACTTGGTGAAGTTTTGCAAAATTTGAAAGAACAACTCAAATGTGGAATTGATTCATGGGCTACACGAACAGGAACTCTTCCTTTGGATAAGCCAGATCTCACGTTTGAAGATGTAATTCATCCAGACACTGATTATGCAATTGTAGAACCACTTCCTGAAGGAGATTTCGACTGTCCTTCAATTTTAGTTACTTTCGAATAAATTTGTTATGTATATATCAATACTTATTATTTTTTTTACTGATGTGAAAATCTATGAACCTGATACCAATGCTTTGATATCATTTGAAATTATAATATGGAGAAATCAAACGTGCTGTTATTTTTCAACAGAATGCTGAGGATAATATACATGAGATGAAGAAAATAAACAAATGCAGAGATATGAAGCAAATTACAATGTCATTGATTGATTCTCTTTTTCATCATCAAGATGTGTAAATTTGCCTACTTACAAAATATTAATGTGTTTAAATTTTCAGGAATTCACAATCACATTTCTTCATTCAAATTTCTGACAACCTTAAGCTTAACATTAAAATGAAAATCATCCTTAAACTCTAGAATTGATGGGGGTGTCATACGGGTGTAGGTGCACGATAAAAAAAAACGGTGGAAAATTTACTTTTTTTTAATCATTTCTATGGCACTAATTACAGCGTTGTGCAATGAAATAGAGCGTGTGGGTATTCTTAGAGAATGTGATAAATTACATATCAAGATAAATGAACAGATTATTGAAACATTGAAGTCCGCTGCAGTTTGTTTTTCAGATTTCATTAAGGGTGCACACGAGAGGATCATGTAAACTTCAGAATTTAGAACCTTATTTTTAGGCATTATCTTGGCTACCTATTTCGGCTCGAAAAGCAAAAAATATCAAAAAATACAACTTGAGTCCATTATGACCCTTTCATGGAGGTAGTTTTTATCCGCTAGTATTTTCCCTTTGAATCTCTTTACAATTCGAAATCAAATTCAAACCTCAGTAGAAGAAAGGAAGAATCGACTTACTACGGTTGTAATACGAATAAGTACATATATTTAATTATTTTTATTTACATAATAATTGTTTGAAGCTCATATTCCATGAAATTTTTAAATAAAAACATTAAAATGTTGAAAATGTTCATATATTTTAATAGGGTTTTGGCACTTTATTGAGGAATTACTACATACATAGTCGAACTGAACTTGATATTTTGAAATTTAAATTATTTATCAAAATTAAAATTTAACTTGAAATTTATAATTATTTAGTCATATTTTGCATAATTCTAAGTAGATTTTGTAAAAAATCAAGAAAGAAAAATTTTAACGTGCTTTATTTTTTCTTTTTTATAATAATACATATTATTATATAATTAACATATTCATAATGTTTCACCCTTTCAAAAATATAATCCTCCTCCTCTCAAATAAACGTACATACGGGTGGCCTCTTTTTTCAAAAAATTAAAATTTGAAATTTTGGGCTCAAATATTAGAGATTTTTTCAACCTTCAACGATATATGTTGTCTATATCAGACCTCCTTTCTTTTTGATACTTAACATTGTTCCTAAATCTTAGCCGTTAAGGCTGTTCTGAAAATATTTTTTTTTCGAAAAAATTCGAAAAAAAATTCTTAAAATTCAAAAATCCCTTAATTCCTGAGGATTTTGGAAAAAAGTTTTTACATGAACATGTGTATATTATATGAAGTATATTGATAAGGTAAAAATCAAATTTTATTGCATATTCATCGAGAAAATAAACTAACGAATCCCTCAAAATTGAGAGGGTAATCCTCCTCCTCTCAAATAAACGTACATACGGGTGCACCCTTAAGTATATCAATAATGTTTTTTAGTTTACATATTATTGATATTTGTATCATGCTGAAATGTGAGATCAATTCGATTGTATCATCGCTTATCTTGATGTGGTAAATTTTTGTCATTTCAACTATAAATGGAATAATTATAGGTTCAAAACGAACAGTGTAAATGTCGTCGAACATTTCAATGCATACGAATTTGAAATCAATATGTGTATCTTCTACAAGGTACTGATCAATGTATGATTTAAATTTTTAGAAAATTATCTCTGTTTTAGTTTAATAAAATAATATTGCGCGGTGAATTTGTATCTCAAAATTATGTAACTGTATCGGTAACAACTTCAAATGTCTTATTGACAAGATTTGTAAAAAAAAATCAAAAATATACTTGAGATCATATAAATGTGCTCTTCTCTTTATAACGTAAGAATTGATCAAAGATAACATGTGTACTACTGATTGATTTTGGAGGATTGCTATGATTAGAGACGATTTGATTAAATAATTCAATGAAAAATGGACTATTTGATTCATCAATTAGGAGATTCGATTGTTTGTATTCGATTGCACTTCTGCATTTGGTGAATTAGTTGTATCGTAAATCAAGGAAAGTTAATCATCTGCTGTGATACTCTTAAAAAATTAAAAGAACGAATTTTTTTTCTAAATACAATTAATGGCATCAGATGATTAGATTACTTTTTTAGAAATCATCAATCAAATTTGGCATATTTTTGAAAGAATATCTAAAGACAAGACACCCAATAAGAGTTTTTGTGCATACGGTTCTCGGGCGCCTATGTCACATTCACAAAGGACTCCGTCTTTATTAGCAAACTCAGAAGAAATGTTTAACCAAAAGAAAAATTATTTCATCAAGACTAATAAATGTTTTAAAAAAGCAAATCACATCATTAACATATCAGTTTTAATTACAAAACTCAACGATACATAACAAATTTCTTCGAAATTTAAATTCTCATTAAAAAATTCTTTTGATACAAATTAAATAGCTACATATTCGATTTTCCCATTGATACGAACTTATTGTTTTCATTCAAGATTTACAAGAAATCAAATACTTATTTCACAACAACAAATATCTATTTTTACTCAAACACGAGCATGTATTTACTAATAAATTCATGTTTTTACATCATTACATTTGACAATACTATCAAAACAACCCCAAAATCAAACTAATTTTCGATATTCTTTATTCAGACCAGAGAATTCATATAAATCATCGATTACTCAAATTTAAGTATTCATTTAATGTAATAATTGTTAGATATTAGGCGTTTTATATAAAGATTCTCCCTATTTCAAATTTTCAAGCGAATTAAGTCGATATTTCATACATTTTATAATATACAAATCATGTGTAAGTACAATAGCTTTAATTATTTACAATATTGATCATTTTATTACGAAATCCAAAAATTTAATCAGCAAAATCGATGTTTTTATATAAGATTAGAATGATTTACATCATTGTTTCCATGCACTAGCTGTTAAAATGCTGATGACAGCTAAAAGAATCAATTTCATAACTTGAATATAAGATTCAAATGAATCGGCATTATTTGACATTTACATCATTGAAATGTCAAATAATGCCGATTCATTTTTTTGATGAAAACAATGAAATTCAATCACGATTTTCAGATAACAGTATCAAAACACACATCAACTATGAATAATTTACACTTTGATCAATTACCTAATAATGTTTGGGAACTCTTTTACAATACCACCTAATTCAGAACCAATTCAAGGTACAAACGTTCAAGCAAGATCAACAAAAATGAATGCTTCTTATATAACTGTATATTCATCACCATTACAACTAATAGTGCCATTTATTTTAATTCAAAAAAAATTTCTTAACTCTGATTGTTCATTATAAACTGCAGCAGTAATACAAGGTGGATCTCTCTACTTTTCCTGTGATAGTTCGATTGTCCAATATCGATCATGTGGCTACAAATCAAAAACAAACAATCAAGGACATCATTCATATGTTGAATTAGTTTATAAATCAAATAATAAAAATTATCTTTATGAAAGTTCTTTTTATGAATGCGGAAATTTAGAAAAATTTCTACAAATCATCTTTGGTATGGAAATATTGGAGTTAAATCAATCAACACAAGTTTCTGTGAAGCAGCCTGGGACTCAGGAATACTTCTAAGATATCCAAAAGTCTAAGTAATGTAACATATTCATCATTTTGTAACACAACATCAAATTATAAATTTTTAAATTAAGTTGGTAACTATAATTTTAATTTTTGTAATGTTTTGAATAATGAACGCAAATATTCTACATTGGGAACATTCTGTGCAGGTGGATCAACTGTTCTTATTGAAAACTGTTCATTTCTTGGAAACACAGGATCAGGAAGAATTTTATCAATATTCTGGTTCAATTACAGTTAAAGATTCTTTCTGTGACAGAATAATAGGTAAAAAAGGATCAGTTACAACAAATAGTGTTCAAAATATATATTCTATTCATAATCTTTCTCACTTTTCATCATATCTGTGTGAAACAGAGCTTCCTATTTTAGATAAAAAGCCTATGAGATCTGCTTTTGATTTATATCATCAATTTTCCTTTAGACGAAGGCGTTAATATTCATGATTTATGAATTTATATAATCAAAAAATTGTAATTAAAGACCATTATTAACGAAAGCATTCATCAATTGTTTAAGGCTCCGGTCCCACCCTCTCAATTTTAAAAGTTTTAATATCTCCACCAATATGAGTTTTTGATACTTTTATTTTAGTACATAATATCATTATGTAATACACTATAGTATAGTATATTTAAACTGAGTATTACTATTATAGTTCATCTTATCTGAGAATTCGGTATTTTGACAAATTTCAACTTTGACCGGTAAAACTATTTATAATCAAAAAAGTCCACGACATTTTATAGCATATTAGTGATACATTATATTGTTATTAGTAAACTTGATTTACAATCTCTTCTAGATGAGTAATTTGTTTTTTTGAAAAAATCTGACAAATCACTTTTTGACAGAATCTAGATATTTTTGATTTGTGAAAGTTTTAATAATATGATAAGGTTTATATATGCTATCATAATATAATAAAATCATATAATGTTACATTATCGCTATATATGTCGAATATTAAAAATTGTATATTAACATTTTTTGTCATATCTTGATAATAAAGAAAAAACTCTCAGTTCCCCTTCGACAAATTGTTAGAATGCAACTAAAGTTTATTTTGATATAGTGAGTTTGCTTCTAAAAAAATATATGAAAGAAGAATTAGATTTGCAAGACCCCTATAAAAAACGATTTTTGCGTCGAGAATAACTTCATGCACGATTAATTGATATGATAATAAAAATCATATATGATAATTACTTAATATAGGCAACAATATTGTATTAATCACTTTTTGTCAAAACGGTTTTTCGATAATTGAGTATTCAATTTTCCAAAAATCCATTCAATAATTTGATTTATAATTCAACGTATAAGAAAAAACTCTCAGTTCCCCTTCGACAATTTGTAAAGAAAATTATATAGTTTCTGTCGACACTATTTGTATATTCTACCTTCTTCGGTATTTCGAAGAATTAGGTTTGCAAATTTGATATTTTTGATGTATTTTTTCAAATTGAGAGTATTTTTGACGATAGAAGTAGGTGTTTTTTGAATTACAATTTTATATTGATGTGCATGATAAAAATTTGAACTTATATTATGGTGACATACTATAAGTCATAATGTATTAATATACAAAAGATATTATCAAAAAAATTCCTTTCCAATATGTATAAACAAATCGATTTTTTAAATTAAATTTAAACCTTAAACTCAATATATTAAAAAGTGACATTATTTTAATTAGAAGTACAAAAATCCATAGTCATAGAATTATCAAATGATTGAAAATTGTTATAATTGGGCACATTATACTCATTTATGAATTTACTATACTATATACTTTGCAAATTTAAAAATCCAAATTTTCAATTTTTAAAATATCATTATTTATCATATATCAAATAGTAAAGTTAGTATATATCATGTTTAAAACGATAATATAGTCAAATTCGAAAATTTTTAAAATAGATAATATTTAATTTTTACAAAATATTGGTATATGTGCAATCTATTGGTATATTTTTACTCCTTATTAGACACTCGTCCTAACTATATGCAGTAATCATGCAGGACCGGAGCCTTAATATCAATTGAAATATGAAAAACTTTATATTCAAAAGATGATGCGGCTTGATTTCTCAATTTAATTTTCAAAGAGTTCGTATTTGTTACAGTGAATTTAAATAATTAGTACTGATATAGTAATGCAATAATATCGGGAACATGGCTCTTAATTTCGAAATAGGTTTTCTTTGTAAGGCATCTAAGTATTAACAAACTGATATTTCAATAAAGAGTTCAATATTATAATAGAAATTTGCTATGACAGAAAGAATAAAACTATAGCAAAAAGAATTATTGTTATTTCGATGATATTTTGTAATATTCTTCGTTTACAAATGATTGGACATTGTATCTTGGGGAGATGTTGGATAATAAATTTAACGATTTCTTATTCAATTCTATTATATCATTGTTATCTTGAAGTGGAAAATTTTTCTTAAGAGTGCACTTACACCTGTATTACATGTCCTTCGATTCAGATGTTTAAGGTTAATTTTCAATGACACTTCACGCCATTTGTCAGAAATTTGAATTAAAGTCAGATACGCGTAAGTGCACCCTTAAGAACATTTGTCATTACAAGTATAAGTAAAGACACTCAAGATGCATTTTTGTCATTCAATAATCTATTCTCTCGCTATTGCAAACAATTTCAAATGTCGCATTCAATTTCTGTGTAATACAATATCATTCACTAGGATCAGTTTATTCATAACTTTACTCACTTTTCAACATATTTCTGTAAAGCAGAATAAATATGCTTCCAATACGTAACATCATTTATCATTTTCCTTTAGACAAGTGCGTTAATTTTTCAAGGATTTATTATTATCGTTTTTTATTATTAAAAATAATTTTTTTACAAACAAAAAAAAAATAAAAAAACTCATTTATTTAAAAGAAGATTAATAATATCTTCGTTCTTTGTCTGGAGTGCGACATCTTTAGCTGTGTGTCCTTCGCTGTCAACAACACTCAAATCGAGATCTTCACGAGAAAGGAGAACTTTGACAACTTCGATTTTTTCGTTTTCAATAGCGTTGAAAATAGGAGTTCGCTTCATCAAGTTCTGACGGTTGACATCGACATTTTCGTGTTGAAGCAACTCTTCGACGAAACTAGTTGAGCCGCATTTAGCGGCAACATGGAGAGGTGTCCACTGGATTGAGTCGACGCAGTTCAAGTCAACGTCATCTCGATCGGCGAAAAGACGGATTAAGTCTGAGAAATCATTAGATGCAGCGATGTGAAGAGGTGTGAAACTAGAATCATCAGGAAGTTGTGGATTGACATCTTTGTCGTTCAGAAGACACTCAACGCACTGTTTGTGGTGGAGAAGAACTGCGTAATGAAGAGCACTGCGATTCTTCTTGTCGACGATGTTCTTCTCGATGCCTGGAAAACTCAAGAGAAGTTCTAAAGCTTCGAAATGTCCGTCACGAGCTACCCGGATCAATGCTGTACGTGATGAGTTGTTAGTGGCATTGACATCAATGGATGGATCAGAAAGAAGAAGTCGCAGAACACATGTGTGACCATTAATTGCTCTCAACATAACACTTTAATTGTCAACATCTTCTTACAATTAAAGAATTCTGTAACAAATTCAATTTATTTGATTTATCAGATACTAATGTTTTAAAAAAGCATATTGTTTTGATCAATTTCATCTAATTCAATATTGCATTCTATTACTGCTACTAAACAATTCATTGTTTCGGCATATTCCATACAATTCGTATTTGTCAAAAAATTAAACATCAAATCCCAAATAGGATATAAATGATTTTTGTAGATACTAATTCTCGAAATTAATGTAGAGATGTTGGATATAAGACTAGTCATATATTAAGGGTGCACACGAGAGGATCATGTAAACTTCAGAATTTAGAACCTTATTTTTAGGCATTATCTTGGCTACCTATTTAGGCTCGAAAAGCAAAAAATATCAAAAAATACAACTTGACTCCATTATGACCCTTTCATGGAGGTAGTTTTTATCCGCTAGTATTTTCCCTTTGAATCTCTTTACAATTCGAAATCAAATTCAAAACTCAGTAGAAGAAAGGAAGAATCGACTTACTACGGTTGTAATACGAATAAATACATATATTTAATTATTTTTATTTACATAATAATTGTTTGAAGCTCATATTCCATCAAATTTTTAAATAAAAACATTAAAATGTTGAAAATGTTCATATATTTTAATAGGGTTTTGGCACTTTATTGAGGAATTACTACATACATAGTCGAACTGAACTTGATATTTTGAAATTTAAATTATTTATCAAAATTAAAATTTAACTTGAAATTTATAATTATTTAGTCATATTTTGCATAATTCTAAGTAGATTTTGTAAAAAATCAAGAAAGAAAAATTTTAACGTGCTTTATTTTTTCTTTTTTATAATAATACATATTATTATATAATTAACATATTCATAATGTTTCACCCTTTCAAAAATATAATCCTCCTCCTCTCAAATAAACGTACATACGGGTGGCCTCTTTTTTCAAAAAATTAAAATTTGAAATTTTGGGCTCAAATATTAGAGATTTTTTCAAACTTCAACGATATATGTTGTCTATATCAGACCTCCTTTCTTTTTGATACTTAACATTGTTCCTAAATCTTAGCCGTTAAGGCTGTTCTGAAAATATTTTTTTTCGAAAAAATTCGAAAAAAAATTCTTAAAATTCAAAAATCCCTTAATTCCTGAGGATTTTGGAAAAAAGTTTTTACATGAACATGTGTATATTATATGAAGTATATTGATAAGGTAAAAATCAAATTTTATTGCATATTCATCGAGAAAATAAACTAACGAATCCCTCAAAATTGAGAGGGTAATCCTCCTCCTCTCAAATAAACGTACATACGGGTGCACCCTTAAAAATGAATGCATTTTGAATAAATTAATATCATTCATTGAATTGAAACTAAATATTAAGTGCAAAGATTCAATCAACATACTCAAGAAGTTTATAGACACCCGAATCCTTGAGTTTGAAGAAGATGAAGATCATTATCATGATATATTTGAATTTGGAAAACGATTTAAGAATCAGTTATTGATACAAATATACATCAAACACATCAAATCAGAAAGTTCCATTACAAATGAAAATGTATTTCGGAAATATGAAATTTCTGCTATGGAAAACGATTTCACAACACAAAATCAATGCATCGAATACATATCATCACACTTATATTGCCTGAATGACACAGATATTATCGAAAATACTGTTGAATTTGGATATGACTTTTGCGAAAAAAATTTTGACATCAAAATCATGAAAAATCGAAAACGAGGATAAACTCTGCATGTTACTCCTCGAAATTTGTAAATGTGACAATAAGTTCTTTGATTTGTTTAGACATATTTCATTAGAATATTGCACTCCTCATATCATTGATGAAATATATAATTTTTCAGTTGAAAATTCGTTCGAATCAATTCTTCTACAGATTTATAAAGACACGCTGAAACACTATCATTCAAATATACGAAATAAAATTGAACTCGCTAATAACTCTGAATCATCATTCGAAAAACCTATAGCTAAACCAAAATTTGAAATTTCTAATCCATCAAATTCATATGTATTTTTGCTTGCTTCTAAAGAAATCAAAATGGAATATTCATCATCAACTCGTTGTTGTGGAAAATTAACAGATATAAATACTTATACTACTCATGATGATTTCCATACCCAAAATTCTGAAAATTCATGGATTAGAGCGGATCTCAAAGGATATAAATTAAAACCAAATTCTTATATTTTGCTATCAACATACTCTGATAGCCGTCTTTTGAGATATTGGAGGTTGGAAGGTATAAAAGAAGATGGATCAACTGTTGTTTTAGATAATAAAGATTATGCATTTAAGACTATGGAAACCAAGAAATTCCCTCTCCAAACAAACAACTATTTTGTTGCTTTCAAAATTATTCATACAGGAAAGAACCAAACTGGTAGCTATGAAATCAATGTTCAAGTTTTTGATTTCAAAGGTGAATTAATAAAAATTTAATCTCAATTTTTGATATACTTTCGAGTGTATTTTACAAAAAAATCCACATTTCTATAGAATGACATCATTCTTGCTTTAGCTTTCTTCAGGGCATTGATTTAAACTCATATCATCAGTAGAAATCATGAATATTTAATAAAATTAAGGGTGAACTTACCACTTTCTGACATTCTCTCAATTTTTTGACATCCAAGATTTATATCCCAATTTTCTAAAGCAAAAAAGCTAAAATTCTACTCCGACGATTATTTTTGATTCAAAAATTGTCCGGCATTAGAAGCAAAAATAATCATATGCAATAGAATTACGCTTTTTAACACTTAACAAAATCGGAACAAAGTTATTATATATCATTTTATAATGCATAGTATGGCAATTATACTTTTTTTGCTATTCTAATAAAGATGAATTGATTTTTGTAAGAGAATATAATTTAAAAGAGTTGTGTTTTATAAAGAAGAGTGTAAAATAAAAAGATAAAGTTATAACATACAACGTTTATCAAATTGTATTCATGGTCAATATATAAAAGAAGATAAAATAATAATATAATAAAGTATAAAAAAATAAAAAATACAAACAAAAAAATACAAACAAATATATCAGAGACTTGCCTGATCCAATTGATACTGTGCCAAACATTCAGAAGACTGTTCCAGAAGCATTCCTGGTTTCGCACCCAAATCCAGAATCTTTGTGAAGTCAGATCCAGCGGAAGTTCCCAAAACTTGGACGAAACTCTTCCACGCTTCGTCATCATCCACGTAATTCTGCGCGGACTGCCTCCTCAAAGCAGTTGCGAATGGCTGCGCACCGTGGTGTGAGCACACATTCCACAGAGGTTTGAAGAGATAAGGTGCTTTCGCGTCAAGGAAATCTGGAATTTTGGCATTTGGAGAAACTTTCGAGAGAGCGTACCTTACTGCACACGAGGCAACGCTCCTCTCAATAATGGGTGACATAAAGAAGTCAATTATTTGGGATTGGGCCAATAATAAAATTGTATAAATAAATTTGTCGTCAGTTGCATTGGTAAGATAGGTTTGGACATCGTCAACCGACATAAACACTACATCTTCTACTATTGGCTCCCCTTTGGCAACTTCTACGTCAAATACAAGTCGAGATTTGAAAGTATTGTACTGAATGGCCTCAAATTCTCGAATGTATTGCATTAATTGGTCGATACGTTTACACATCTGGCTAATTTTCTGTTCGTTGTGGATCATTCTTGCAGGAAGGTTGATACAAACGTATTTCGTTTCGATTTCGCCCCACGGGATGGTGGAAGTCTTTGTTTGTTCCCAAATACTTGGTTTGTCGTTGTAGAAATAGGGGTAAAGTGCGCATCCTTCGATTTGAACGGAAACATTGTGGTTCTTTTCGGAAAGAACGAACACTGGCCCACCAAATTGGGTGGCAATGGCTGTAGGAGTATTCGGGGATATGTTGTAAGTAGTAATTACCGATGGCCATCGTTTCCACGGAAATTCTTTGACGAGAAGACATAAAGTCTGCGCGCCAACTTGTATTGTAAGATGGTTCGATGTTTCTACAGTCGCAATTTGTCCTGCTTGTAACCATAATCCGGTCGAATGCCAAATTCCTGCTTTTGTCTCGATATTTATACGTTTTGTACATGTTTTTTCGTCTGTTACGCCTGGGAAAAGCTCAAGGTCTGGTACGGGCTTGACAGATTCGGGAGGAATCTTATTTATTAATTCTGAAAGGATAATGCAAACCATGCATTGTCTAGTATCATTGCACATGAGTTCTCCATTCCTGAATCCCGTTTTCTGAAGGTATTCCATTGATTTGTCCTGTAATTTTAGAATAATTTCCGCATTTTCTGGAGTCATTTCGCTAATGTAATACCTAAGCTTGGAAACGACGTTGTCCAATTCAGAGACCTCGGAATCTTGTTCATCAAGAACTCTGAAGTATTCGTCAATTACATTATTCACAAGATACTGTTGTAGTACGGGTTCAGCGCTATTCCTCATGAATATAGATGAGGAGCTTAGCGAGCATTGCGGGAATGCAAGGCCTGAGAAGCTTAGTAGTCGTGAATTTGGTTGATAAAGTGGAACATAGAAATAGAAGATAGTCATGCCCATTTTAGCGAGCTTTGCTACACCGTGAACATCAGGGCAAGCTGTAGTGCAAAATACGACGTCAAATGTAGATTTTGGTAATTCATTTCCTGCTTCTACGTTATATCCGTAGCTTTGGATATCAGAAACCAGTGTAGCAACGATATTCTTAGGCATAGCGTAAAGGTATACCCTGATAGTCGAGACTTTATAATCAGAAGCCCAAGTAATCGAATTTTCCAAAAAAGCGGCTGTTTCAGTATTCTGAATCATGGAGTGCTGCAAGAAGCCGATGGCTCCGAAGTATATGAATTTAGTACGATTGTTGTGGCTGAATGCAACTACAGGCATATCTACGTGGCCATTGTTATCTTCATCGAAAACAAACGAGCCTAAGTATAAAGGGAATGCATATTCGTTTAGGCAAACGATTGGTGACATGTCTTGAGGAGCTCGAATCTGATTTAAACCTTGGAGTATTTTCATAACGTCCATTTTAATAATTTCTTCTAGAGGCATAGGGGGTGGTGGGGGCGGTGGGTTCTCCTCGTCATAGAACTCCATCTGCTGCCTCTGCTGCCTCTGCGCCATATATTTAGAAGGGGCTGCAGATGACGCAATACAGCCCATTTTTCAAAATTTTTTTTCTGCACCAATGAAAGAAAAATTTGGGAAAAAAACGAGTTTTTTTTTCGAAGATTTTTTTTTACACCATGTTGGAATGGATGATTCCATGTTGATCCTGCATGCGAATAATGCTTGGTTTCCTAAGCGAATCTTTTGATTTTTACAAAATGTAGGGTTATTGTTTTATGAAACCATTCTTGTATTTTCGAATTAATACATGTAACTGAGTTCTTAAAAGAAATCATAGTTTTTTATTTAGAATAATCGAATTGATTGAGGTTTGATTTTTCCTTCTCAAATTATTATCTTCTCAATTGAATTTAGTAATTCTAAGAATACACGGAATAAATAATAAATGAGATAATGGTTTAATAATGAGGTAAATCAGGTACTTTTGTTGTAAACAGAAATTCATCAAAAGTGACACCTCAGAAAAGCTAAAATATTGAATTTTTGGAACTTTTGATAGAGCACGTTTTTAAATATTAATTAAAGTAAATGTATATTTTGTAAAGATTCTTTTAATAAAAAAATAAAATTTTGAAGAAGAACACAAAATCTTCTGAAAAATAATATCACATAAACTCATATTATTTTCTAATATATAACTATTTTATATAAAAATCAAATTCAATGATCTTAAAAGCGAAGGATAAACCTCAAAATTTACGAATATAATGAGTGGGAATATAATGCTTATCTATCATAAAACCATATGAAATATCAATTTTTGCTTTACGCCTAATTTTTGACGACAATTAGCAAAAAATGTTAAATGTTAACACTCAGTCCATTTGAATATGAAAAATAAAATTGACTTTGATTAAATGTTTTTATTTATCATGCAATTCTTCTTGCGACCAAAGATTTGAATAAAAGTTCAAAAAATAAGATAGCTTAAAAAATAATATACGGTAGTGTTTACTAATAGATGAATAGTATATAAATTCTATTAAAATGGATTTGATCCAAAAAAATATAAAACCAAAAATAATTGTTATAATTTAAATGAAGAAGTAATTTAAAACGATTTTATTTATGATCAAATTTTATATATTGGAATCAAGAGTTTCAGATATTGTTTAAATTTACAATTCTGTACATTTAATTGTCGATCTGATATCAATATCACAATTGGTGATTCATGCTTTGATGGATGTACGAGTTTATATATTTTCTCATTTACAAATAATATTCTCAGTGTTGGAGTAAATTCATTTTGCAATACAGGCTTAACAAAAATAGTTTTTGAAAACAAATTCTTCAAAATGTCATCCATTCCAGAAACATGCTTTAAGAATTGTTATTTATTAACAAGTATTGAATTACCGAATAACATATATTCAATCGGAACAGAAGCTTTCACAAATACATCAATCACATCAATAACAATTCCAGATACTGTTACAAGATTATCAAGACAATGTTTCAGATTATGCACCAAACTAACAGATGTTACACTTACAAGTAATTCTAATTTGGTCAATTTCGACTATGGTGTCTTTGATGGATGCAACAGTTTATCACGTTTTACAGATTTCCAATCGATCAACTTTTGCACAGACAATGGTGCGCTTTACAATAGCGAACGAACACAACTATATGTTTATCCACCTGCATCACCAAACAGGTTTTTCACGTTCACAGACAGAATACGGATCATCGAAAACGGAGCTTTCATTGGATGTCATCTTCTCGAATCAATCCTCATCCCTGATAGATCTGTCGAAACTATTGGCGAAAATGCATTTTATGGATGCAAATCATTACAAACTATCAATTTGCCATATTCTATTAAGTCTATTGGTTCAGGTGCATTTGTTGGCTGCGATAAATTAGTTTGTGGTGTTATTTGTCAAAACAAAAGTCGAGAGTTTGTTGACATGCTTTTTGAGAGCAGCTTAAATATGATGTCTCTTCGTGTTTGTAATGCTCAATCATGTAAAATGATTATGAACTCTTGCATTTCATTATCATACTTGATTCCCTTTGTTACAATATTACTATGAATAAAATGTTTATTATTTGTTAAGGGTGCACACGAGAGGATCATGTAAACTTCAGAATTTAGAACCTTATTTTTAGGCATTATCTTGGCTACCTATTTAGGCTCGAAAAGCAAAAAAATATCAAAAAATACAACTTGAGTCCATTATGACCCTTTCATGGAGGTAGTTTTTATCCGCTAGTATTTTCCCTTTGAATCTCTTTACAATTCGAAATCAAATTCAAAACTCAGTAGAAGAAAGGAAGAATCGACTTACTACGGTTGTAATACGAATAAATACATATATTTAATTATTTTTATTTACATAATAATTGTTTGAAGCTCATATTCCATCAAATTTTTAAATAAAAACATTAAAATGTTGAAAATGTTCATATATTTTAATAGGTTTTTGGCACTTTATTGAGGAATTACTACATACATAGTCGAACTGAACTTGATATTTTGAAATTTAAATTATTTATCAAAATAAAAATTTAACTTGAAATTTATAATTATTTAGTAATATTTTGCATAATTCTAAGTAGATTTTGTAAAAAATCAAGAAAGAAAAATTTTAACGTGCTTTATTTTTTCTTTTTTATAATAATACATATTATTATATAATTAACATATTCATAATGTTTCACCCTTTCAAAAATATAATCCTCCTCCTCTCAAATAAACGTACATACGGGTGGCCTCTTTTTTCAAAAAATTAAAATTTGAAATTTTGGGCTCAAATATTAGAGATTTTTTCAACCTTCAACGATATATGTTGTCTATATCAGACCTCCTTTCTTTTTGATACTTAACATTGTTCCTAAATCTTAGCCGTTAAGGCTGTTCTGAAAATATTTTTTTTTCGAAAAAATTCGAAAAAATTTTTAAATTCAAAAATCCCTTAATTCCTGAGGATTTTGGAAAAAAGTTTTTACATGAACATGTGTATATTATATGAAGTATATTGATAAGGTAAAAATTAGGGTTGTACAAACTGGCACAATTTTGCGGGCCGCCTGCCAGCTCCTGGCACGCGGCCAAAATCAAAAAAGTGGCCAAAAATCGGGCCTCGTGGCGTGGAAAGGATGTCGCCCTTCGGGCTCCACCCTTTCCACGCCACTCGGCCTATGACCACAATTATATAATATGCTCATTATTATTTTTTTCTTCTTTTCTCTTCTTTTTTTTTCTTTTTCTCTTTTCTTTCTTCTTTTTCCCTTTTCCCTTCCTTTTTTTCTAGTTTTGGAAAGGAAAAAGTAAAAAATTTAATAATTAATTTTATTACTATGAAAATATACTTTTTAGCTTATATTATAAGCTGTGAGAGTTTTAAGTGATGGAAGATATAAATCAAATTTGAAATTCAACAAATCTTGTTATGATTAAGTTGAATATTGTACTCTAATTAAGAGTTTTCAGTTATGAACTCAGGTATTATATAATAAAAGTATAACTCAAGATAATAAAGAGGTTTTTAAAATGTAGATCTGAAAATCAAACTACCATGTTTGATATGATTAAGTTGAATAATGTTATTTTATTAAATGGTTCAAATCTGTGAAATCGGCAATTACAAATTAAAGGCGTAGTTCAAAAAATTAAAGAGATTTTAAAAATTTAATATCAGAATTAAACTAAAAAAAGGATTTAGTTATTTCAGTAATTATCAGAAAAGGTTAAAAAGATAGGGTAAGTAATGAGACTTGAGTGAGATGTGAGAAATCATATGTAAATAATTAGATATCTGATGAGTAAGGTAGTAATGAGAGTTAAGATCTGGTTAGTAAGGTAGTAATGAGAGTTAAGATCTGGTTAGTAAGGTAGTAATGAGAGTTAAGATCTGATGAGTAAGGTAGTAATGAGAGTTAAGATCTGGTTAGTAAGGTAGTAATGAGAGTTAAGATCTGGTTAGTAAGGTAGTAATGAGAGTTAAGATCTGATGAGTAAGGTAGTAATGAGAGTTAAGATCTGGTTAGTAAGGTCGGAGAGTTAAGATCTGGTTAGTAAGGTAGTAATGAGAGATCTGCGGGCAGTAATGATACATCTATGAGTACATAACTAAAACCTGAGTTCTATGAGCGAAATCTGAGAGCTAAAAGCCGAGAGATCTAAGGTAAGTAATGAGAGAAGAGAATTTGAAATTTTACAAAATACGTTTACTCATACAAAATAATTCGCATTCTTTTATAACGAATCTCAATGCCAATTAATACATAAAACAGATTTTAGCAATCAATTGCAAGATTTAGAAAGATTTTATTTATAATCTCAGCCAAATTAACAAATATTTTATTGATTTCGTAAAAAATAGCAATAAAACATAAAAATATGACATTCTATTTTTCCAAAAAAATTTCAAAAATCATTTTTTAACATGAAATTTATATTTTTTAATTTTTTTTTAAATTTTGAATTTTTTTTTGGAATTTTCAACCATGTCAAAAGTCGGGATCTACAAATGTATTCTCTTTGACATAGGATAAAAACATCCTTTCTTATAATTTCATTGTAAAATAAAATTTTCTTAAATTTATTGAATCCAAACTCAACTTTGCAACATTTTATTATCATAAAAACTAAGAAACATCAGGTAAACTTCAATTTGGAGAGCTTAAAATCATATCTAAATTGAAAAATAAGGGGAAAAAAATTGTAAAAAAAATCTCATTAGATGGGGCAAAAAGTGACTTTTTTAATGTGTTTTTTAAAAAAATCGTGCCAGCTGGCCAAAAAAAAGTGTGCCAGCAGGCGTGCCAGTTTGTACAACCCTAGTAAAAATCAAATTTTATTGCATATTCATCGAGAAAATAAACTAACGAATCCCTCAAAATTGAGAGGGTAATCCTCCTCCTCTCAAATAAACGTACATACGGGTGCACCCTTAAATATTATTTTTTTCAACAATACAAATGCATATGTTTTTGGAATATTGCTCAAAATCAGTTTCACCTTGTTAGCATTTAAATGAATCAATATAGATCATAATATTAAATAGATAATATGAATAATTAATTTCAAATCTTAACTTATTCTTTAGTTGACAATGAAAAATGGAGTCCAAATGTTACTAAGAGTAATTCTAAAAAGACATATACATTTAACTACCCTTGTGAATCACCTGATGAGTGCACTGATTATGTAATTGAGTTATAAAGAGGATTATATAAATTTGAACTCTATGGTCCATCAGGAGGCGCCAAGAATGGATATATTTCATCTTTCATTGACAAAGATGGAAATTGTCTTCCAGATGAAGTTGTCAAACAAGTTAGAGGAAACACTGTCTGCAAAAAGGTTGGCAGTCGAGGCGGTGCCGGAGGTTATATCTCTGGCACCATAAAACTAAATCAGAAAATCATTGCTTATGCAACGATAGGAGGACATGGTCTTTTCTATTCAACAGCAACTATATCCAGCTTTAACGTCGATAATATGACTCATGGTGGTTATGGTGGTGGTGGATATGCGTTTAATTATCATGCTATAGATAATGGTGCAGGAAGTGGAGGTGGTCAAACCGCTGTCAAATTTTTAGAAAACGATCTTTGGCATCGTGTAATTGTGAGCGGTGGTGGTGGAGGATCTGATAATGTCCAACCAGAGGACCATTTCATGAAGAAAGATGATGGATCGGCTGGCTCAGGTGGGGGATTATCTGGACAAGGTTTTTGGATTGATGGTAGATATAATAATAGCTATTTAGCAAATTCAACATTTGGATTTACTTTTGGGTCAGGCGAATCTGCTCAAGAATTCATATCCAAAAATGATTACGGCGTTAAAATTATTTCATCTAGTTTCGATAAACCAGGTGCAGGAAGTGGATGGTTTGGAGGATTTGCAAGTCATAATGGAAATGGAGGTTCGGGAGGAGGAAGTTCGTGGGTTTTGTCTAAAGATGCAGATATCCCAGTTGGAAATATTGCAGCGAAAGGACCTTTCTTCAACATAACAGATGAACGTCCATACTTCTTCAGAAAAACGGATGGATATCTTTTCTATGACATTGTTAACATCCCAGGTGTTTGGGAAGGCAACGGTAAACTTGTCATTACTATATTAGACAAACTATCTCTTCCTTCTTGTTTCTCTGTTTGTTATCTTCATTTCTCATATCATCTTTTATTTGTTCTTTTCATTAATTCTACTTCAAACTAAAAATATTATTATGCACATCGTAAAAGTGTTTGCCTATTAGGTTTTTATTACGATTTTATAATAGCATATGATTTTGGTATCGTGCTGAACCGTTGGGAAAAATTGAATACCCGAGGTTCAGCATACATATAAAAATGAAAGACTTAGAGCCTATGGTTAAGCAGGAAGATAGAGGATACATATGAGATTATCCTCAGTAACTCTCAGGCAAATATGAGTTTTTGGTCAGATATATAAGATTATTGTGAACAAAAAATTATCTAATATAGACCTAATTGTCATGTGCGCATATAGACATATGTATATATTATATGTTTCTTGTGTTATTATAGGTTAAATCCATAGTTTGATATGTGAGATAAATTATATCTTAACACAGAAATCGTTTTTTTATATTATCACAGTGGATATGAGGGTTACTATATGAGTTATAATATATATTATTAGGAATAAGTATATAGATCCAAAATAATTGGAATGCATAATTTATGGCGAACTCAAAACATTTATTTTTATATTATGAGGTTATAAAATTGTTTTATTCATATATTATATGTGTTTTATGCTATTGAAATGTGCTTAAAATGATTCTGCACGCGCAATCACAAAGCAAAACTTCGTAGCGAGCAACAGTTTGTGCAAGGACAGGGAATTTATATTTTTATCCTTACATAAACTTATAATGTGGTTAAAATGTTCGGTTTGCTCTCACTTTTGTTCCGCAATGTGACATCGTGAACAAAGTTTCCGATCTGAGTGCATATATGCAGGGTCTTTCCATAGCACCCTGCATACATGTACTCAGATAAGAAATTTGCTTAATTGTTTGACATGAATGTCACATTCGAAAATCGTTTCTCGAAAGGAGTTTACAATTACAATATATTGTCCTATTGTATTGTAATTGTAAACTCCTTTCGAGAAAAGCTTTCACTTTGTGGCACGAATGTCACATTCGAAAATCGTTTCTCGAAAGGAGTTTACAATTACAATATACTGTCCTATTGTATTGTAATTGTAAACTCCTTAGTTCGATTCCTTCATTTTATTAAATTATAAATATACAATTCTTTCTAATCTTCCTTTTTCATAATTCATTTCTCATTTAAATTCTAAATAATCTAACTCTACTAATCTAGATTTTTTCTAATATCAATTTTTCATATACAAACTCTTATTTTTTCTTTCAAAATTCCATTTTCCAATATTTTTTGAAAATTTTACATAATTTTATATATATTTTATTCTATTATTATTACATAATAATATTATACATATTAATTGTTTTAATTTTTGAATGCATACGATAATTTTTAATTCAATTTTTAAACGAATGTTTTGATGGGACGAGCTTACTGCTCATAGGCTCATCCCATCAAAACATTCCATTCAAAACTCTGGCCTTCATCGAGGCCAGAGCCAACAATTCATCCCCTCAGAGCCAAGTTCCTCGACGGTCGTCCTCATTAGGCCTGATCCGAGAGGAACTTGGCTTTGAACGAAAATCACAAGCTCTGGCCTCAGGAAAAGCCAGAGCTTCGCAAACAATCCTCGGGGCCGGCTTCCTCAAAGACCGCCCTGATTCGGGGCGGCCGGAGAGGAATCCAGTCCCGAGAGAACGTCCATACGAAGCTCTGGCCTTTTCCGAGGCCAGAGCTTGTAAATACAATCCGCAGGGCCGAGTTTGAGGGAGATCGTCCACATCATTGGCGATCTCCTCTCTTCTCGGCCCTGAAAGACATGCAAATACAGGCTCTGGCCATAGCAAAGGCCAGGGCATGGCTTACATTCCCCAGGGCCGGCTTTCCCAAATGCCGCCCTTATCCCGGGCGGCAGGAGTGGAATCCGGCCCTGGAAAGTAGAAAATACGAAGCTCTGGCCCAAGCAAAGGCCAGAGCCTGCAAAATTCATCCTCAGGGCCGAGTTCTGCGATGATCGTCGATCATGTCGACGTCTCGCAGGAACTCGGCCCTGAAAGACATACAAATACAGGCTCTAGCCCAAGCAAAGGCCAGAGCCTCGCTTACAATCAAATTTGCCGAATCTCAGGAGATCGTTCAAATCACGGACGGTTTCCCCTGAGATTCGGCAAAATAAGTCAAATTACAGTTCTAGAAAGACTAGAAGGGGCCCTGACCTTGAGAAAGGACCCCCTTCCCGGTCTTTCTGGCGAACTTTGGTTCGCATTGCGAGTGTCTGCTGCGAATCCGGGGCTGAGCAGCAGACACTCGCAATCATATGTCGCGGCAAGTGCACCTGTGGTGCCAGAATGCACTTGCCGCGACAATTGCGAAATGCAAAGATGATGCCGGAAGGAGCGGCAATACTGGCAAAAGCCACTCCTTCCGACACCAGAAAGACTAGAAGGGCCCTGACCTTGAGAAAGGACCCCCTTCTCGGCCTTTTTTGTTAAATTTAAGATCATTTCAATTGCAAAATTATTTCAAAATTCATAATGGATAGTACCATACGAAGGTGCAAGTCATAGCAATGGTGCACCATCAATATGAGCCCCATTGCTATGACTTCACCTCGGGATAACCTCGATGGGAGGAAAAGTGGAGCAATTCGAAACATTGCTCCACTATACAAGTTCTTGTAAGGATAGGTATATAGTTACCACATCCTTACAAGAACTGTTCCTCGCTTCGAGGTTTTGTCTTGTGATTGTGTGTGCTGTGCCATCCAATGGACAAACGGATAGCACAGCACACACATACTAGGCATGATAACCCTTCCCTATGAATTAGGACGCGATAGCCCTGACCTCACCCCGGGATAACTTGCATTTGTACTCATATCCCGATCAATAACATAATTTATATCAAGACACACCTACCACTACATAATATAGCATTATATCAACACAATACTAATATATAATGTTAAAAACACACAAATTGATGATATTCATAATATAAATTGGGACCAAAGATCTATATTGAGACATAACTATTATCAAACCTTTATATATAGGAAACATACATTGCACCTATAGAATATTGAATGAAAATTAGATGGTTCTAAAATTCGATATCTGATGCTGACCCAAGGTGGTCCTCATTCCTATATATGTTCATCTATACCTAATGTCCTAATATTCATCCATATACATGTTGGGTCTATCTCCATCAGAAGGGTCCATGCTGAAGTGTGGGTATTCAATTTCCACCCAACGGTTCAGCACGCCTCTATGATTTTGTGGTTTATAATATCTTATGGTTACCTCCCATAGTCATAATGGTTGAGATACTAGAATTGTAAAATTGAGAAAAATGAACACTAGCCTTAAGGGTGCACTTACCACCTTCTGACACTCTCTCTCAAAAAGAGATATACGGGTGCGAAGAGGCATAGAAAATAAAACCTTAAACAAGAAATTTGAGAGAATGTCAGAAAGTGGTAAGTTCACCCTTAAATCTTTCTTCACTGATTTTTCAATAATTTAGATGCTTTCCTATGAATGAATATGATTCTATAGATTCTGTAAATCATGTATAATATGCTTTTTTTTAATAAATGAATAAATTAGCATAAAATATTAACTTATTCTTTAGTTGACAATGAAAAATGGAGCCCAAATGTTACCGTAAGCAATTCTAAAAAGACTTATTCCTTTAACTATCCTTGTAGTTCTCCTGTTGAGTGTACTGATTATATTATCGAACTTCCTCAAGGATTATATAAATTTGAGCTCTATGGTCCTTCTGGTGGTGCAAAAGATGGGCGTGTGTCGTCATATATTGATAAGTTTGGAAGTTGTCTTCCAGATGAAGTTGTCAAAACTGTTAAAGGGAATGCTGTCTGCAGAAAAGTTGGTAGTCGAGGTGGCGCTGGAGGGTATATCTCCGGTATCATAAGATTATCCAAAAAAATAACCGCCTATGCAACGATAGGAGGTCATGGACCATTAACTTATAATATTACAACATCGAGTTTTAATGTCGATGATATGATTCATGGTGGATATGGTGGTGGTTTTGCCTTTAATTACTATTATAGTCAACGTGTTTTTGGAGCAGGTACCGGAGGGGGTCAAACCGCTGTCAAATTTATAGAAAATGATCTATGGCATCGCGTGATTGTGAGCGGCGGTGGAGGAGGGTCTGATAATGTGCAGGCAGCTGATCACTTCATGATAACTGATGATGGGGCTGCTGGTTCTGGTGGAGGATTAATTGCCCAAGGTTTTTGGATTAATGGAAATTATTCCTCGGATTATTTAGCTAATTCAACATCGGGATTCACTTTCGGATCAGGTGAATCGGCCCAGGAAGAAAAATCTCAAAATAAAAATGGTGTTCAAACAAGTGAAGGTGGAGCAGATCGATCAGGTGCAGGAAGTGGGTGGTTTGGTGGTTTTGCAAGTCATCATGATAATGGAGGTTCGGGAGGAGGAAGTTCGTGGGTTTTGTCAGAAGATGCAGATATCCCAGATGGAAATATTGCAGCGAAAGGACCTTTCTTCAACATAACAGATGAACGTCCATACTTCTTCAGAAAAACGGATGGATATCTTTTCTATGACATTGTTAACATCCCAGGTGTTTGGGAAGGCAACGGTAAACTTGTCATTACTATATTAGACAAACTATCTCTTCCTTCTTGTTTCTCTGTTTGTTATCTTCATTTCTCATATCATCTTTTATTTGCTCTTTTCACTAATTCTCCAATAAAATAAGTATCATCTTTTTCCCATCAAATTAAATTTCGTTTCTTCGATTCTAATATTCTTCAAAAATGCCAAAAAAAAGATAAAAAGTGTCATAGTAACCTCTTAATTGCCTACATTCGAATTTCACTACCAGAATAAACATATAAAGTGTATTTGTAGGAACCTTTTTGTTGATTTGAAAAAAAAAATCTCAATTCCAAAGAATGGAATTCTCTATATATTTAATATGACAAAAAACTTTAATTGTTGCATGCTAAGATCAGTCATAATGTAAACCTCTCAATTTTATTGTCGTGGGAAGTATCTCAATTCCTTCAAAAAAATTGAAAAACTATTTAATTTTAAAAATATAATACTTTTAATTAGTTAATTAATTGGAGATATTTTTAAAAAATCACTTTTGATAATACTTTTGAGAACTTTAATTAAAAAAATATATTCAAAAATATCCAGGATATCAAGAGGGAATTGTTCCTTATGAGGTATATAGTTATGATGTATACCTCATAAGGAACAATTCCCTCCTTAAAACGAGAAACTTGTTCGAAATTGTTTATCATTTCGAACAAGTTTTCTCGTTTTTAATAAGAAACTAAAGGCTATGAGGCACTGATTATATATTAGTGCCTCACAGCCTTTAGTTTCTAATAGATAGCTGGGAAACTTTCTCCAAATGATAAGTTATTCAGAGAAAGTTTCCCAGCTATCAAGAGGGAATTGTTCCTTATGAGGTATATAGTTATGATGTATACCTCATAAGGAACAATTCCCTCCTTAAAATCGAAGACATTTTTATACTTATTAATCAACCATTCAAAATCATATTCCTCTGAAAAGTTATTTTATTAAAAATTTAGAATTTTAATAAATATAGAGTTTGAATTTCATACAATGTTGTAAACAGAAATTCATCAAAAGTGACACCTCAGAAAAGCTAAAATATTGAATTTTTGGAACTTTTGATAGAGCACGTTTTTAAATATTAATTAAAGTAAATGTATATTTTGTAAAGATTCTTTTTAATAAAAAAAATAAAATTTTGAAGAAGAACACAAAATCTTCTGAAAAATAATATCACATAAACTCATATTATTTTCTAATATATAACTATTTTATATAAAAATCAAATTCAATGATCTTAAAAGCGAAGGATAAACCTCAAAATTTACGAATATAATGAGTGGGAATATAATGCTTATCTATCATAAAACCATATGAATATCAATTTTTGCTTTACGCCTAATTTTTGACGACAATTAGCAAAAAATGTTAAATGTTAACACTCAGTCCATTTGAATATGAAAAATAAAATTGATTTTGATTAAATGTTTTTATTTATCATGCAATTCTTCTTGCGACCAAAGATTTGAATAAAAGTTCAAAAAATAAGATAGCTTAAAAAATAATATACGGTAGTGTTTACTAATAGATGAATAGTATATAATTCTATTAAATGGATTTGATCCAAAAAAAATATATAAAATTTGATCATAAATAAAATCGTTTTAAATTACTTCTTCATTTAAATTATAACAATTATTTTTGGTTTTATATTTTTTTGGATCAAATCCATTTTAATAGAATTTTATATACTATTCATCTATTAGTAAACACTACCGTATATTATTTTTAAGCTATCTTATTTTTTGAACTTTTATTCAAATCTTTGGTCGCAAGAAGAATTGCATGATAAATAAAAACATTTAATCAAAGTCAATTTTATTTTTCATATTCAAATGGACTGAGTGTTAACATTTAACATTTTTGCTAATTGTCGTCAAAATTAGGCGTAAAGCAAAAATTGATATTTCATATGGTTTTATGATAGATAAGCATTATATTCCCACTCATTATATTTCGTAAATTTTGAGGTTTATCCTTCGCTTTTAAGATCATTGAATTTGATTTTTTATATAAAATAGTTTATATATTAGAAAATAATATGAGTTTATGTGATATTATTTTTCAGAAGATTTCATTCTATATGCCTATGAAAAGTACTCTAAAAACTAACTTTTTCCTAATTATAATTAAATCTAGAATATTGTATTATGCTTAGTATTATTTCATTTTTCTCATTCAATTTAGAATTTACAAATGTCAAAAAATCGAGAGCTGTCACTTTTGATGAATTTCTGTTTATTACAATATCTTTACGAAAAATTAATTTTAAATTTTTAGCAATACTCGAAATCACATCACCTCACTTTTCGACATCCCTTTGAAGGATAATTGATATCCAATTTTAAAATATTCTTTAGTTGCTAAAGTAAGATGGAAGACAAATGTAACTGAAGACAAATCTAAAAATAAATATGTGTTTAACTATCCTTGTAGCGAACATGATAATTGTACTGATTATATTATCGAACTTCCTCGAGGTTTATATAAATTTGAGCTCTATGGTCCATCAGGTGGTGCTAAGAATGGATTTGTTTCATCATATATTGATGAAGACGGAAATTGTCTTCCAGATAACATTGTTAAAATGGTTAACGGAAATACCGCTTGTAGAAAGCTCGGGAGTCGTGGCGGTGCAGGAGGTTACATCTCTGGTACAATCCGACTTCCAAAGCAGATAACCGCTTTTGCGACGATAGGAGGTCATGGATTATTTCATTCTACAAGTATATACGATAATTTTAACGTTGATGAAATGATTCCTGGCGGTTATGGCGGAGGTGGTTATTCATTTAACTACTATAGCGTTAATTACTTGAGTTCTGCAAGCGGCGGTGGTCAAACCACTGTCAAATTTTTAGAAAATGACCTCTGGCATCGCGTGATTGTGAGCGGCGGTGGAGGAGGGTCAGACAACGTGCATCCTTATATCAATGAATATGGTACCACCGATGATGGATCTGGTGGTTCTGGTGGCGGACTCATTGCTCAAGGTTTTTGGATTAATGGAATTTATAATTCGAGTTATTTAGCGAACTCCACTTCGGGTTTCACTTTTGGCTCAGGGGAATCTGCACAAGAATTTGGATCAATAAGTGATATTGGGGTTCGGGAAGGTTTTGGTGGAACTGACAGGTCAGGTGCAGGAAGTGGGTGGTTTGGTGGTTTTGCAAGTCATAATGGAAATGGAGGTTCGGGAGGAGGAAGTTCGTGGGTTTTGTCAGAAGATGCAGATATCCCAGATGGAAATATTGCAGCGAAAGGACCTTTCTTCAACATAACAGATGAACGTCCATACTTCTTCAGAAAAACGGATGGATATCTTTTCTATGACATTGTTAACATCCCAGGTGTTTGGGAAGGCAACGGTAAACTTGTCATTACTATATTAGACAAACTATCTCTTCCTTCTTGTTTCTCTGTTTGTTATCTACATTTCTCATATCATCTTTTATTTGTTCTTTTCATTGATTCTCCTTCAAACTAAAATCTTAATAAATATTCTAAAAGTATCATTTATTGGATATTTTATGGTATAATTGTAAGTGTTTAAAATGTAGATTTAATATCAGATATTAGCATATTCTTTAGTTGATGATGTCAGATGGGATACAAATGTCTCTGAAGATAAACCTAAAAGAAAATATGTGTTTAACATTCCATGCAATTCATCTTATGAATGAACTGATTATATTATTGAACTTGCTCGAGGATTATATAAATTTGAGCTCGATGGTCCTTCTAAAATAAACATGAAATAAATTTAAATGAACAATAATTATTTAAATTTGCTGTCTCTCCAAGAATCAAGCATGCTTATGTATTAGTTATTAAGAATATAGTTTAAGATTAAAAATAATATATATTATGAAATCATTTCTTGGATCAAAAAATTGTCAAATCAATATTGGTTCGCCTGAGTATTAATTAAAAATGAGGATCCCTATGCAATGAAATAACATCTCATAAGGATTATATTAATAAAATTAAATAATACTAAAAACTATTAACTGTTTTTTAATACTATCACTTCACTTGACGACTATTGTAAAGAATGGTCTTTAATATTAACATATTCTTTAGAAGATCAAAGAAAATGGACCCCAAAAGTCACAAAGGATACATCAAATAGTGCATATGAATTTAACTAATCTTGTAATTCCTCTGATGATTGTACTGATTATGTAATTGAGTTATCTAGAGGATTATATAAATTTGAACTCTATGGTCCATCAGGTGGCGCTAAAGAAGCACACGTGTCATCTTTCATTGACAAAGATGGAAATTGTCTTCCAGATGAAGTTGTCAAGTCAGTTAAAGGAAATACTGTTTGCCGAAAAATCGGAAATCGAGGTGGTGCTGGGGGTTATATCTCTGGTACAATAAAGATAAATAAGAAAATCACTGCTTATGCAACGATAGGTGGCCATGGATTATTTAATATTACAAGTAAAACTTCCAATTTTAATATTAATGAAATGGTTCATGGCGGGTATGGTGGTGGTAGTTTCTCATTTAATTTTTATTCAACGGATATTGCTTGTGGAGATGGGAGTGGAGGTGGTCAAACCGCTGTCAAATTTTTCGAAAATGATCTCTGGCATCGCGTGATTGTGAGCGGTGGTGGAGGTGGTTCTGATAACTTTAATCCTAATAATAACGACTATATGAGAGATGATGATGGATCTGGTGGATCTGGAGGCGGGCAAACAGCACAAGGTTTTTGGATTAATGGCAAGTATATATCACGATATTTAGCAAATACCACTTCAGGATTTACATTTGGTTCAGGCGAATCTGCACAAGAATTTGGATCAAAAAGCGATTTTGGAGTCAAGGAATATGAAGGTGGCACTGACAGACCAGGTGCAGGAAGTGGATGGTTTGGAGGATTTGCAAGTCATAATGGAAATGGAGGTTCAGGAGGAGGAAGTTCGTGGGTTTTGTCAGAAGATGCAGATATCCCAGATGGAAATATTGCAGCGAAAGGACCTTTCTTCAACATAACAGATGAACGTCCATACTTCTTCAGAAAAACGGATGGATATCTTTTCTATGACATTGTTAACATCCCAGGTGTTTGGGAAGGCAACGGTAAACTTGTCATTACTATATTAGACAAACTATCTCTTCCTTCTTGTTTCTCTGTTTGTTATCTACATTTCTCATATCATCTTTTATTTGCTCTTTTCACTAATTCTCCAATAAAATAAGTATCATACTAATAATATACATTTTTTAATTCATTTAACCTTAAGGGTTCACTTACCACTTTATGACATGCACTAACAAAATCAATTTATCTTTATTATTTTATCAAATAAAGTATAGCAATCATACTAGGTGCTACGTAATGATTTATAATAACTTTTTCCCGACCAAAAATAATATCTTCTTACCTTAGAAAATTGGGATAAAAAGTTTGGATGTCAAAAAAATTAATTGAGAGAATGTCAGAAAGTGGTAAGTGCACTCATAATATGAGAAAAAAAAAGATATTATTATGATAACTTAATGAATTGAAAATGCGCTCAAAGATCATCATATAATTATCAAATTATTTGCTTATTTAATACCAGATCGTTAAAACAAAATCGAGTGAAGAAAAAAAAATGAAATGAAAAAAATATAATAAAAATTAAAACATTTTATATAATTTTCACAGATTGTATTAGTTTGTTAACTCGCTCTTGTATCTGTGTAACTTCTTCTGTATTTGTTGCGTTTCTTAGAGAAACAGATTTGACTCTTTCTTCGATTTCTTGTGACTTGTCGTCGTCATCTCCGAAAAATGAAATTCCTGTGGCCATAAACTTCGCCATCTTATACATAACTGCGTCAATTGCTGAAATAAATCCAGCTCTGAATGGACCGTTCAATCCCTGACTTGTCATAATTGTTCTGTAGATTCCTTTCAGTTCGAAAACAAATTTATGTTTTTCGCAAAAAGAAGGAGAAACAATCGAACAATGTTTCATGTCAATCATTGATTTCTCCGAATTAAATTTGCTGTCTCTTGCAAAATGAAGAGAAATCAATGCAGAAAATCTATATCCAAATAATGTGAACCATTCGAAATATTCCTTCTTCCCATTAAATCCGCATTTTTCATTTGGCAAAAGTGACAAATCATGAAAAGTGTCACAGTTCGTTTTTGTCAAATAAAAACCGTCAGAAATCTGATAAGTGTCAAAAGCAGCGATATTTTGTTTTCTCGAAAATGATCCTGGACTTTGGCAGAAAACTTTAGAAATCAATCTCGAAAAAGTGACGTTTTTGGCATCAGAAATTTTTTCTTTTGAAACAATGAAATTGATTTTCTTTCCGTTGTTCAAAAGAAGAGTTAATTTGATTTTCTGGTTTTCGAACGATAGAAATAATCGGTTAACCGTTCCGTCAGAAAATTCATACATTGGACAAAATGTATTTTGTAAATTATATCTTAAAATTAATTGGTCGGATTCAGAAAATGTCACTTTTTCTATCAAAACTTTTATCACATTTTCCAACATAATTTTTGTGTTCATAGAATTTTCTTCTTGGATATTGATTCCATTAACAGGGAAGAGGAATCTAAATCCGTTATGGAAATACTGTAAATATTGTTCAGGTGAAGTCAATTTTGACACTTTTTCAAAGAGAATTTGAGACCAAATAAATGGAATTTGAGCAGTTGTCAGAACATCCTTGATTTCAACATCTGTTAGTTTCTCTATCAATGAATAGAAAGCTAGAAATGCTGCATCACTTTTCGCGTTATTTACAAGACATTTTTCAATTAATTTTTGACAATTTTTGATGATTTCGTCATTTTTGTCATTTGACGATAAAATGTAATAAATCATTGATGATGCAGAGAGTTCTGAATATCTAACTTGTTTCATTTCACTTGACAAATGACTTAATAACGTTTTATTTAATCTTCTTCTCAAAATTATGTCACTTTTATATAAATTTGTGACCTGAGCATTATTATTTGCCATTTGAATCAAATTCTCTCTCATTTCCTTGTATTTCTGCTGCAAGATCAAATTGGAGCCTGTTGGGAATTTGTACCAGAAATCAAAGTTCGATAATTTATTCGACGATTTACATAACCGCCGTAATTCTCTGAAAACTAAATATTCTGGTAAAGATTCATTTGTCACGAACTCAGAAACTTTCTTTGACAATCCTTTTGTTGATTTCTCAACACTTTGTAGTGATAATCCATCACCATACAAATATTCCATACAAATTTTGAATACATGTAAATCTTGTGACTTCAACAAACCGCTGCACACTTCACTTGCTATTTTTGGATAATTAGGAATAGAAGAAAGACTTCTATCATAATAAAAGTGTCTTAAATTAATCAGTGGTTCTTCTATGATCAATTTATTTTGATCTAAATAATCAGAAGTCTTAGTAAAATCATATTCAGTCCAATCTCCTAAAATTCCTTGGCAAATGGAAATTCCTCGTTTCATATCACATATCAGTTCTGTTTTATCGTAATCATTTAGGGAATGTTTGAGTATTAATCCTAAATCTGATTTAGAGAAGAATCTGCAAACACGATAACTGTCAAGTAACGTATAATTGTCACTTTTTGTTGTCAAAATATTTTGTAAAATTTTTGCAGATAAAATCAAAGGAGAAGATTGATTTTCAATTTGGTAAGAAATTAATGTTTTCTGGAGATCAGATGATTGCAAATTATCTAAATGATTAATCAAGTTTTGTTTGAGCTTATCATTCATTATTTGGTCGATTAAACACTTTGGCAAACTGTTGAAATATTCAGAAATGAATTTTTCATCATTAAACAAATGATAAACATATGATGAATATTTGGTCGGCAAAGTTAATAAATAAGAAACAATCAAGAAGCAAATACATCTATTCTTTTGCGATGAAAGATCCTTAATTGTCTTATCAACTAAATTCACTAGATTAGTAATTGTTTGCTCAGTAGTTTTCGTCAACATTGAAAACATCATTGTTGAAACATTTGCAAAAAGTGACGGAAATGTAAACCATTCAGTATTTTCAAGAATTTCCATGAACTGTTTCATTAGCGATGAATACCTTATAGATCTACTTTGCTTCGTAGGCCAGATAATATTAAATATTCTCTCATTTTGGCGATCTTTTAATGTTGGCCAAATTTCCACTAATTTTTCCGTGACGATAGGTAAAATTGAGATATTTTGTAAAGCGTAACAAGCGTTCATCCAAATCCTTGCAGAACTATGATTAGAAAGTTCGACTAAGAAAGGAACGACGTTCTCATTCAACTTGAAATTTGGATTTGTCGCGTAAGAAGACAAAACATTTTTCAAAGTTGCCAAATAAGTATCGAATATCATTAATTCCTGAGTTCTCTGTTGCTGCTGCATCTGATTTAATGTCTGCATTTGGTTAGGATTATATGTTTGTATTTTAGAATACATATTCTTTAAATTGTCAAAAATTGTGTCAGGGAAATATTGTGGTAAATCAAATGATTTGCACAGTTTCTCAATTGATGGGAAAACTTCAGGACCAAGCAATCTAAAGTAGTCTTGGTTCGATGACACTAAATCAAAAGCAAATTTAAGAATATGTAATGTATATCTTGTCAAAATTCCTCTTTTTTCTACAGGCAAATTTGAGTTTTCAATCAAAATAGATGACAAATACGGACAATATCTTATGTAATGATTCAATCTTTGGTATGATTTAATTGATGTGAAAACCAAAGCTGTTTCTAACAAATATTTATATAAATCATCCATGTGAGAACCAAAGAATTCCATGTTATTCGAAATAATCTGCAAATAAAACCATGTCAATTTGTAATTTCCTCTTGTTTGATCTGCAGTATTTTGCAAACTATTTATTATAGATTTATAATCAGCTTCTAAAGGAATCTTCAAGTTCTTGAATATTTCATTTAATTCCGTTGTTGTCAATGACATCAAATAAGTCATATAAACTTTAAAGATTTCACAGAATTTCTCTAATGGCGGCGAACGACTCCATAAACTTAAAACAGATATTTTTTCATTGTCACTTTTACTTGATTCAAAAAGTGACAAAATTCGATTTTGTAAATCAGGAATTTGAACTTTTTTATCGAAAAGAAGTACCATGAATCTTGCTTGTCCGTAAATACCCATATTATCTGTAATTTTATCCAAATATTCAGTGAGTTTTTGTGGATATTTTTTGACGAAATTGAAAGAAAACAACAAAATGAAATGTCTGATTATTTCATCATTGACTTCGAAGTTATAAAATGATTCGAAATCGAAGTTTTGTCTGTTCAAAATATAAATAAATTCTCTGGTGACTAAATTAACTAAATAACTGTTTTTGAGTTGAAAAACTTGTTGAGAAATTTCTAAAAACAAAGATAAATTGGATAAACTGAAATGTTTCAAAATACACTTAAAAGTTAAATCATTAAATGTTTGGAAATTGGTTGAGAATTTCTCTATTTCACTTTGGATTCTTTGCAATAAAGTTTTGTCAACATTTTTGTCACTTTTTTCTGCCAAACTTTGACAAACAATTGAAATAATTTCTGGATTATTTGATCCAGCCAAAACATGGTCAGCATTTTCAACAACAAGTTCTCTAAACTTCCTCATTCTCTTTTCTGAAATAATTAAATTCAAAAGTGAAGTGAAGTGAACTTCTTTTTCTTGTAAAAACATTTTGAAGAAATAAACAGGATCTCTATTGATAAAAGTAGCAACACATCTATTGTTTGTCATGTTCGTCATCAAACTTATTCCTTCAAACAAGTTAACAATGGAATAAATCGCTTGTATCAATTGGTTTTTGTTTTTAAGATAATTAAAAACAAAAAATGAACTCGTAAACGTTTTAAGAACATTAGAAACAGCACTAATGACATCTGTCATGTTATTCTGATCATTCCTGATTGTTTTGGCATTGGCCAAACAATTACCGAAAATTTGAACGAAAAGTGAAGTGATTTTTTCAGGAATTATTTCAGAAAACAATTCAGATAATTGGTGAAGGTTTGAAGTATTGATTACAGGCAATTTAACTATTATTTCAGGTTTCTGCATCAATGCATCCCATGTCTGGTTAATATAATTGTCAATTAAACTTGTGTACTGTTGACAATTCTGATACAAATTTTTGACAATTTGAATTGCAGGAATTCTGACAAAAATTGGGGCTCTTGCATCAATTGATTTGAGGATTGCCACCAAATTTATGGACATATTATAGATCTTGTTGTCTATCAATGGTGGTAATATGTTCAATGCACATTCCACCAAATTTAATTTGTTGATTTTTTCACAAAATTCTTTGAAAAGTGACAAATTTTGTGAAATCAAATTTGGAAAACATCTCAAAATTATTCCCAATCTTCTCGAAAATTTCACCTGAGAAATATCATTTTTCATATTTTCTAAACATTCATTATAAAACTGTAAAATATCCGGTGTTATCTCTGAGTTGTAAATGACTTCTCCGTAGATCCAAATCACGATGTATTCCGATGAATTTTTGATAGAATTCAAAATTTCTGTCAAATTTTTCGGATTTTTGAGATATAAATTATGGCAATGAATGATGGACTTACAGAACCATGATCTGAATACATTTAATTCTTGTAGATTTGTCTGTTTCTTTGACAAATTCGGTTCATCTTTCGTCATTTCGGGAGCAATTGTCGCAATAATGTTTGCGTAACTCAAAACATCAATGTTTTCTTCATTTATCATGTGCCTGATGAATTTAAGTACTTGCTTGATAACAATCGAAATGTTGTAGTACTTTAAATCAATAATATATATAATTTCATTTGAAAAAGTGACAAATTTCTCTTTTGAATTAATTTTGAGAGAAATTCTTTTGTGTATTGAGTCAAATGGCTTTGATTGGTACGAACTGATCAATACATGTGCTTGTACTATAGGATTATCAGGGAATTCTTCTAAAATTTGTAATAATATATTCTCAAATACGTCAATTCTGTCTTTGAGTGTTGTAAACGGGTGTATGCACAATCCTGCGAGCTGCTCTCTATAGTTCTGGGTGAAATGGTCGCTTTGGAAGTTAGTTTTGACCAAATTCAAAATTAAATTTTGAGCAACTTTGTTGTTTGCGTCTTCCAACAGAGATTTTAGAGAAGATTTAAGCAGTGTTGAGTAGTCAATTGGAATCTTCTTAGTTTGGTTCGATATTTCAATGATAGATGAAGAATCTGGGAATTTAAATTCTTCATTTAATTCAGCCAATGGGTAAATGTCTCTAATTATCTTTAAAGAGATATTTTTGGTCCTTCCATGCATGTTTTCCAGCTGATTGACCAAAATATTCAGTAAATTAGAGACAATTTCGGATCTTTGGAGCTGTTTTGGCTGGTTTTTGTGGATTTCGCCCAGTAATTCAACGCTTTTCTCGATGTTCGTGCTTGTAGCAAGTATAACAACATCGGTTACAACAGGAAAAGAGTAAAAAATAGGGTTTGAATTTCCGCAATACGAAATGAAATCCAAAATAGAGATAGAAATGGATCCAAACGCAAGGATTGGGTTTAGTATACCGGTAACAATCTTCTGCTCTTTTACAAACTTGTTTTCTATGCCTAATGTCGTCATAAATTTGAATAAACTCTCTATTACTTTTATTGAATACTTGTAAGTGGAATAAGTGAACGTGTAGTTCTTGATAAGGCTCAGGAACTTCGGTATGAGCTTTGTAATAATTGGTCTTTGCGTTGGTTTGGAGATATTTGTTAATGTGTCAAGGAAATTTTGGATATACTTTAATATCTCAATCAAGTTCTTTCCTGAACGTATAACATTGATCGACGTGCAGAAGGAAGTCAAAAGAACAGCAAAAAGATCAGGACTGAGAAGATATAATTTTGCAATATTTTGATCGAAGTCAATTATGGGAGTTTTTGAGAAAATCGTCTTGAAATATAAATCCCAGATCGATCTCAACATGCCTTTTTGAACGACTTCGAAGATTTTGGTGAATAATAATTGAACCATGGAATTGTAAGCTCTTTGGACCTTCTCGCAGTCTTTGTTTGCTTGTACAGCTGCTGTCCAGAGAGCTTGTGTAAGTTTTCGGTCTTTTTCTGGAGAATGAATCGGAGTTTGCGCAAATTGAAGGACTTTCTTGTAGCATTTCTCGTATTTGTGTATGAACTCGATACATTTGGATATTGTTTGCGTGAAATCACTGACTTCTTGGATTCTTCCTTGATATTGATATTCATATATCGGATTTGAAGAATCTGGTAGTTTAAAGAATATCTTTATGATATCTATGTATGATAGGAATGATTCTCCAATGGCTTGTACGTCGGAACTGTATTGTAAATCGAAATTTTCAAATTCTGTTTTTTCTAGCTGATCTACAGTGTCGTAAAATTCGTCAATGAAGTCGAAGAGTATCTGTCGTATCAAATGTGTGAATTGTTCGGTAGTTGTCGTTACAGGTTTTAATTTTGTTGTTAATGTCTGGAAAAGTTTGAGGCGCTCTTGTATTTTGAATTCCGTTGAATGTAGTAATGATATAGCGTAAGAAATGTAAGAGTTCTCAAGCGTAGCGTCCGAATCCATTTTTATAATTTGATTCATGAATTTTGCGTAGTAATTGGACTCTTCAAGGTAAATCCCAGACCTTTTAGTGATCAATGGGATAAGACGGCGAAGATTCTGTATTGTTAACGCATCCGGCGGATATTTTGTGAATAAAGCAGGGATATCATTAAATATTTCGAAAAACTGTGTAAAGGAGCTTTGTGAAACCTCATTTAGTAAAGTAATTAAGAGGTTTGCAACTGTATTTTCGGGAATATTAAACATCTTTGGCCTGAGCGACATAATGTTTATTGCTTTGTGCTTCAGAGTAATAAACAATTGCTGAGCACAAATATTTGGTTGGTTTAGCTGCATGGTTAAGATTTTTGAAATTTCTGTAATCATCAACGTAGGAATTGATATCTGTTCCGTGCCCTTCCACAAGAGCGATCGCGTAATAATTTGCAAGATTGATATGCTATGTGTGAATATAAAATCTGGAAGCTCGTGTAGAGGTTTTTGGAACTGTTTGAATAGGATTTGACCGATCTGGCATGTTAGGTTGAATATTTTTTGTGTTTTGGCGAGATTATCTTGGCTGGTCGAGTCAATTGTGTTTTTCAAAATGTTAATTATGTATCCCTGTGTTTTAATGTCGAGATATTCAAGATCTCTGCCAAGATTCTCGAATAACTGAGATAGAATTATGCTGTCTGAGCATGGAATTCTTAACAATTCAATCACTTCGAGCGCTGTAGAATGAACTATTGAAGGTTTTGACTTGTTGACAAGAGTTATGGTTCCAGAGAAAGCAGAATTAGTTATTGGAGCTTGGCATTTATTAACATCATCAGGAGAAAATCCGTCTAATAATTCCAAAGCTGTTGATAACAAATCTGGAGAATCTGGTGTAGTTTCAAGAGCTTGACAAAACTTTTTGAGTTCATTGCGATCGTTTGACTTTGCCTGAGGAATTGGAATTCGCTCCTCTTTATTCCGGGATTCCTCAGTCATTATGAAGGATTTTTTGAAAAAATTAAACATATGTATTCTATTTGTTTGTACGTGTATTTTCATATTTGTTCTCCAAAACTGGCTAAATCGAAGGAAAAATAATCTTTACATTATTTGAAATCAGTTTCAAGTGACATTGATCTTATATCTTTATCTGTTTCATGCTAAACATTGAACATTTATAGTATGCGACAAAATCTATTTTGTGGATTTCATTATAAATTTTCAAACAGAGTAGGCCAATACATTATCTAGAATTTATTTAGACTTATGCTAAACATTAAAATCGTAGCATAAATACAAGATTTTAATGAAAAATTACAAATTTAGATCTTATTTTTAAAGCAAAATGAACTAATTATATCTAATCCGTTCTATAAATCTTGATTTATCATGTGATTACTTGATTTTTATAGATAATTCCATAGAAAATTAAAAAAATCATTTGGATATTCTAATCAAAAAGATATTTTAACGCTTTAGTAAGTAGTTTTCTATTTGTAGTGATAAATAATTGACGATTTGTACTAGTTTATTCACGATGGATAACAGATCCGCTTGCTTGGTGTGTAGCAAGGATAAGAACTTCAGCAATTTGGACGTGTGGTGGTGCCTGAGCAGCATATAATGCTGTGTCAGCAATATCATCGCCTGTAAGTGGCTGAATTCCTTGGTAAACTTTCTTTGCACGTTCTTCATCGCCTTTGAAGCGAATAACGCTGAAGTTTGTCTCAACAAGACCTGGCTTTAAGTTTGTGACACGAATAGCTGTATGAGCTAAGTCGATTCTTAAGCCATCAGACAAAGCCTTGACAGCAGACTTTGTAGCGCAGTAAACGTTGCCGCCAGCGTATGCTGCATCACCAGCAACACTGCCAATGTTGATGATGTGGCCACGATTGCGTTGAACCATTCCTGGAACGATGAGATGTGTCATTGTAAGCAAACCTTTGATATTTGTGTCAATCATTGCATCCCAATCTTCTGGCTTGAGATCGTATTCCTTTTCAAGACCAAGTGCAAGGCCAGCGTTGTTGATGAGTACATCAATTTCTTGCCACTCTTTTGGTAATGACTGAACAGCAGCTGTTGCAGCCTTGTTGTCACGAACATCGAATGGTAATGTAATGCATTCGACTTTATTTTCAGTCAAAAAGTTCTTGATTTTTTCTAAGCGCTCTGGATTACGTCCATTTAAGATGACTGAGTATCCAGCAAGGCCAAACTTGCGTGCGCAGGCTTCACCAATGCCACTAGTAGCGCCAGTAACGAGGACAATCTTTCTTCCCATTGAAATGACGAACAATTTGACACTTGATCTCACCTCACAGAGAACAAAAATTTTTGATCAGCATCCCATCAAAAAATTTCTCACTCTCACAGTCATTATGTCTTGGTTTAATGAAGCTTATCGGTTCATCTAAGCGCATTATATATACGATAAATATCGATTGGTTAGATTTTTCACAAGATATGAAATTTTTATTCGTCAATTAGATGAATGGATGAATGTGTCTATTATTTGTCTATTGATTATGATGATAATATCGATTGGTTAGATTTTTCACATTAATTTCATATTTAATCATCAATTAGATAAGTGAATGTGTCTATTATTGGCCTTTCAAATATGATGATAATATTGATATCTCATAATTTCCATAAAAATGTATTTTTGCATATTCAATAGCAGTAATTTCGCGGGGTGGTTTACCACGTATTGAACACTTCATATTTATGGATGGGGAAGCACCATTGGCTAGAAGTAACTCAATAATACCCAAATCATGCCCTTGAATTGCGTAAAATAATGGTGTCATATAAAAATAATAATGAATTTCATGATTTATAATGAATAATTGCATCCTGGATATTTCTACCTATGAATCGATAATCATCTCTATTTGTATGAAAAAAATAATGAATTGTATTAAATAAAGATAAATTTGATGAAATTATAAGTGAATAAATACTTGATTAATATTCTTTACACCATGTTCTAATATGTATTTCACGATATTATATCTGGTACAGAGGCATGCAATTGTTAATGGACTGCAATATGAATATATTGAATTTTATTATGAATTAAATTGAATTCTATGATTATTGATAATGAATTTGATCATGAATAATAATATTGAATTGAATAATTAAAATTTGAGCGTAATAAGCTTTAAAATGAAACCATGTGATGTCATATTTGGCTCCATACTGGATAAGAAGTTTAAATATTTCAATATCGCCTCTTTGAGCCGCTGCAATGATCATGTCTTTATTATAATTTGGATCTGCGCCATTTTCAAGAAGGAATTTTATTATTTCTATTGGATGATCTTCAATAGCTATGGCTGAAACTGATGGTTCACCTTTATCAGGCTTGATGTAGTTGATATTAAAACTTTTGCTTACAAGATACTTGAGTATATCATAATTCTTTGATTTCAAAGCTGCCTTCAAGCTTTTATTGCTTTTTGCTCCATGTTCAACAAGCCATCTAACAATTTCCATGTTACCTAATAAAACTGCATCTGGTAATATTGGTTTAATTATTTCATGATTTGGATGATTAGCAGTAAAATCTTTATATGTTGAGAATTCGTTTAAGATGTCAATAGACTGGAATAGTCCAGCAGCAATAGAAAGCGGATTAACTTCATATGAATACCATTTCAATAAATTAGTACTAAACAATGATTTGTTCTTTAAATAAAGATATTGGAAAGCTTTGAAATTACAACAATAAAGGGGTGACGCGCATTTTATATTAAATTTCTTTGAGGTCCTTTCAATGAACCAATCTGCTAAATCGTTTCTATTGACATTCATTGCTAGTTCAATAAAAATTTTAAAGTCTGTGATTTGATCTGAAATTGTTCTAATGATCTCGTTGTTTCCTCCAATTATTGCATAAAAAAGGTGGACATTTTTGAGCTCAGCTCCATTAAGCAATAAATATTTAAAGCAATTGATATGTCCACGATGGCAAACTTTGCAAAGTTCTTCGTCAGCATTATATTGATCATTTTTCTTTGCATAATATTCAACATTGTCTTCGGGAACGGATTCTTGATCATGAAGAAACGGCATATCAAAGAAGTCATAGCTTTTAAATAAATAATCGTTGTTTTTATTAATTTTCACATTAAAATCTTGGTTGATTTGATCTCTAACCTTTGATATGATTTTTTGATATTCTCTTGCTGTGGAAACAACATCAAGAAGATGTAAAACAAAATTTAATGTAACTTTTCCGGTTTTGATTCTGGGTACTAAAAAATCCATAAATTTTTCATTATCATTACAGTATCTTGAATCGTTCCATATGAAATCCGATACTTCTTGATATTCCATAAACACTGGTGGAATAGATATGGATTGAATATCAACAAGGGTGGATTTTTTGGGCATTTGGTTTTATGTCAAATATTTGCATAAAAAATTTTATGAATGAATCGTTTTCCGTGCAAGCTCCAGAATCTTCAACGATGAGAAGTTCTCGCCGCCTACGCCATAAACGAAGTAAGATAGAACATGAGAGAAATCTGATACAAGAGTTAAATAATCAAAACGATAAATTAGAAGAAGATATTTTGCTAATAGAAAACGAAATAGAGAGTATGAAAGTAAAAATATTTCAAAAGAAGGCAAAAGTTTCTGAAATTAAAGCAGAAATAAGAAAATATACTAGCAATCAAAACGAAATGATGTCATATAATTTCACAGAAACGTTTAATGATGAGACTACAACAAATGCTTTAACTGCCTTAAAAGGTAGAGTAGGAGTTCTCCAAAAAAATAATAAAGATATGGAAACAGAAACAGGAATTATTCAAATTCTGATTAGTGGAGATAAAGGAGCTAATGAATCAGCTAAAAAGTTCATCGAAGAGAAGAAAGAAGAACTTAACGAATTGAAGAAAAAAATTAAAAAGGCAACAAAATCTGACAAACTTAATTCTCGTACCGGTGACATACATAGCGAGGTATTGGCAAATGCAGATCTCATTAGTGACACTGATAGCGCGAGTGATATTGCTTTTTATAATTCAATACAGAAATACGCTGAACCTCAAGATATTGGTGCTAGGTTATACACACTTGAGCGTAAAAAACGAGATTTTTCAGATAAATTAAGATTGACTCAAAAAATTTCTTTTTCTGTTATTCCAGATCAGAGCAAACCTGATAACTCCGAAGATGAAGATAATGAATTAGAAAATCTCAATCAACAAATAAGAGAAAAGACTCTTGAAAGAGATAATTTAATTTATTTGAACCAAGAAAAAGATAAACAAATCAGAGAAGCCATAGAAAAAGTTGATGAATTACAAGTAACTTTATCAGATGCTGAAGAAAAACGCAATAAAACATTTGAAAAAACTGAATTGGAGCAAATAAAAATAGAAAAAGCTTATGTTCAATTGACTGCAGCACAAATGAAGAGAGATCAAACATTTGGTAAAGTTGAGGATCTCGAATTAAAGAAGGCAATGCTACAAAACATGTTAAATGAGATGAATTACCTTCCAGATAATGGTTCGAAACAGATTTTGCAAAGGATTGACCTTTATGATAGAAGATGCAATCAAATAAGCGAAAAAATAAAGGCTGCACAAGAAGAAATTCAAAAAAGAAGACAAGATATCATCGAGATTCGCAAACGCAGAGATACATTAAATGCTGCGAAATTGGAATTGCTCAAACTCCGCAGAAAATATATGAGATCCAAAATGATTGAAATGTCGGATGCTTTAAATAGATCAACAAATCCTGGTTACACTCAATCTGATGTTGATACGACAAATTCATTGGAATCAAGAGTTGAATCTAGAGAAAGAAGACTCACTGAATTGCAAGAGGAGTGTGATTTCTTAGAATTGACCAGACAGTTGTATGCTTCGCAATTATCTTTAATTAATAATCGACAATAATATTAATTTTTAATTGATGTTTGTATTTCATGTAAATATGTTTATGATGCAAAAACTATAACGATTTTTCTTACAACTTTCTTTCTATTTCAAAAGGTATTAATACTTTATATCTTAAGAATTTATGATGATATCAAAAGGCATCTTATAATCATCAAAATTATGTTATTTTATCGGCAATATGCCTCTAAATTTACAATATAATAAAAGGAAAATACGAAGCGCTGTTTATATTAAAGATTTTAAGAAGACTTTGCGGATTTTTAAGGCTGCACTTACGCCCATCTGACTTTAATTCAAATTTTTGACAACTGGCGTGAAGCGCTATTGAAATTTAACCTTAAACATCTGAATTGAAGGCCCTGTCATAGGGCCTTAGTGCACCCTTAATCTACGATATTCTTATTTTTATATTTTTTACCGTTCAGAAATTTAATCATTTTTTAAGTAAGCATATATTAGTATTCTTCGCTATTTGGTTGGTGCTTTGCGCCAACCACATAGCAAAAAAAATCAATTTTTCAAATTATCATTCAAACTCACAGAAAACTTATTATTTAGTTATTATAATATATTAAGAATCAGAGTTCATCACATATGGTTTTCCAAACAAATGACTATAAAATTCTTCATAAACTTCAGAGAGTTTAAATGAACTCATATCATATAATCAATATAAATATTTATTTTGCAGAAGGTGGCATGCTTACGAGAAGGGCAAGCGTAGCCACCTGAGGCCCGAAATTTTATTATATCAAATTTAATTTTTTAGCATAAAGAAATGTTGTAAGTTTGTGTATTCACACTATAGATCACCAAACATTATTCATCTCAATAGAACTTCAAAATAACATGTTATGCTTTTTGTGATCAATGTTTTTCCGCAGATATAATGTAGCATTTATTTTTCCAAATGAATTTAAAGATGTTTTAAATGGTAAAATTGAAATGTGTCCATATAAAAAATTAATGTCCGACCAAGACACACACCCAAATAAATACAGTGAATTGCGAGGCATACATAAATACTACATCGATTCATATAATGCATTGTATCAGCTGAAAACTGAAAATGAAGAAGAAATAAACAGAATTGATTGATTCAAAGAAATATCGTCCCCAAGATATAATCAAAGATATTTTGGATATAATTCCGTTTAAAAATCGCTATACAAGGGCTAATTTATCTTTCGCCAAACTCATATATGATAACTATCATGTAAACGAGGAAATAGAAGTTTCATTAGCTGTTGGATACCTATTTTACAGGGAATATGGAATTAAATTAAACAAATCGGATAATTTCGAAACAAATGAATTAAAAAATCTCGATATTTATACAGAAGATACTATTTACAGAGCAATTATGTATAATGACTTAGAGAGATTCATCACATTCACTGAAAGAGAAGGATTTGATAAAGATCAAACACTTGAAAGTAGTTTATATCCATATTCTGAAGTAGGATGTACATTACTTGAATTATGTTGTTACCATGGAGCAGTTGGCTGTTTCAAGTTATTAAGAACGAAATTTAACTCAGAAATAACTCAAAAATGTCTTGAGTTATCATTTTTAGGAGGAAATCCCGATATCATGAGTGAATGTTTGAAATATCAAGAACCAAATGAAGAATGCATGAGATATGCAATTATTTCTCACAACATTGATTTTGTTACATTCTTGATGAATGAGTACAATATAGAAATCAATTTAGAATACTGTAGAATTGACAATAATCTTGAATCTTTATTAGTTTATTTTGATCAAACTGATGATGTTAACAAATGCTTTCTTTATTCAGCATGGCTCGATATTCCATCCTTACTCGAATACTTCCTTTCACATGGTGCAAATATCAATGAAAAAGATGAAAATGGAAGAACCGCTCTTCATATTGCAGCAATTTATAATAGTAAAGAAACAGCCGAACTTCTTATTTCACATGGTGCAAATATCAATGAAAAAGATGAAAATGGAAGAACCGCTCTTCATATTGCAGCAATTTATAATAGTAAAGAAACAGCCGAACTTCTTATTTCACATGGTGCAAATATCAATGAAAAAGATGAAAATGGAAGAACCGCTCTTCATATTGCAGCAATTTATAATAGTAAAGAAACAGCCGAACTTCTTATTTCACATGGTGCAAAGGATTAGTATTTCTATATAAGGTGATTATTGTATAATGTTCATCGTGTAAAAACATATATATATATTCTAGCATTCAACTTTAAAAGAGGACTGACATTTGGCCAGTATTTTACTTTGAAAATAAAAAAAATTGTTAAGGCTGCACTTACGCCCATCTGACTTTGATTCAAATTTTTGACAACTGGCGTGAAGCGTCTTTGAAAATTAACCTTAAACATCTGAATTGAAGGATATGTCATAGGGGCGTAAGTGCACCCTTAAAAATTAAAAATTATGAAATAAAATAAACACACATTTTACTTTTTCATTAGTTTTCCTCTAATTTTAGCACATACTGGAATATGCCTTCTTGCTGCATCAGGAGCTAACCTTCTACCGCAATATTGGCAAGTAACTTTTCCATCTCCTTCTGTTTGTCCTGCATCAGACGAGTTAGAAGCCGCTGTACTAAATGTTTCTTTCTCTGGCGCTGGTTGAATTCTAGAATTCCTAGATCGAGAACTTAATTGTGCTGTATTATCTTCTTCTGGTTGTTTTTGACTAAGGTAACGTAATTTAGAATGAACTGATTGTCTTAAATCGTATTGATTTGAAGATTCCTCTTCTGATTGTTGTGTTTGTTGTTGTTCTTGCTGTTGGCGACGCTGCATAACCCTCTGTGGGATATTATGTTCAGTTTCTTGAGGAGTAGATGGAGAAGAACTATAAGTTGAGGATGGTCGTGAATCATGATTTGCAGGTGCTCCAGATAAGTGGACGGGAGTAGGATTTTCGCCATTAATTATCTGTTTAATACGTTTCATAAGTAATATTCTGTGTCCAATTTTAGTAATTCCCATCTCTTTTAAGTGTTCTTCTGTTAAAAATGGAAGATGCGAACCTTTTAGATCATTAATTCGGAAATTTCGTGCATATGCCTCAAAACCAAGGTTTTTAAGCTGTTGAGCAAGTTCCTTTGGGCTCCATTTTGTGTAGTCCATTTAATTTTTTTGTAATTATCTCAAAATTTTTCAAAAGCAGAATTTTCCAAACTGTACGATGAATTTTGATTATTGCGAGGAGAATATAGAAAGGAACTCAAGAGTAGTTTCTTAAATGACAAAATCATTTATTCAAAATTCGTTATATCAAAATTTATCTCAAAATTAAGTTCATTGATATGGATTAATACTAAAAAGATAATCTCGATTAGATTCATATGGTGAATATTATACAAATATGGTTCAATTCAATGGAAGTTAGATTTGGAAATCTCTTATTGAAGCGATACTTAGAAGTGACTATGCTCGATATTCCTAACTCCTATGATTATTGAGAACCATCATATCCATAACTCAATATTTATGTTAATTAAAAATTTTATAAACTAAATTATGACTATTTTGCTACATTGGAGAGACAAAGTTGCATTGTTTGTGCACGATAGGATATATCATAGAAAATAATCATGATATGTAGCAATTATCTATCGTAAAATTGCTTGTACGTTATTTCGTGTCGATTGATTGATGCAGCGTCCTCAGACTCAGCTCAACCAAAAACGGCGCGAGATGTTGAACTCCAAGATGGGAGAAAAAGAAAAAATTGCAATACCACGAAGAGCTTTTCGTGCTCCAAAAAATAAATCACAAAATATTCAAGTTCATACGCCCCAAATTCTTCCACCTGGCGTTGATTTAATTAAGCAGCGAAGTCCTTCTCCACAACTCCAAACTGCTCCAATTTCACGTAATAACGAACCAATATCTCCAGTTGGTAACAACTACGATCCATTAATGGATTCATTCTTAGAAAAACTACTTAACAAAAGCATTAGTGATACTATTGAATTATTCTTCCGCACAAACTTAGCGGCAAAACAAGTAATTTATTGGGAAAACGTTCCTAGTTTAGGATTCCTTTACAGTCCATCAACACTTAAAACAGTTCCACTTATGTCTGGTTTAGTCGGTTACGCATTCTATTCAAAAACGACGATTAATTCTCCAAATCCTCCTGCTCATCCATCATTTCATCCAATGGCAGATAGTAAGTTATTACCACTCAATGCTCCAGCGTTGGTTTTCCCATTGTTTAACGAGAAAAATCAACCTGTTTTGGTTGTTGAGATTATTAGACCAGTTAATGGCGAACCATTCACATCAGATGATGTACAATTCTCAGAATGGTTCCAAAACAAATTCTCATTCCTCAGTAAATGGATTTTCCCGAAGCCAAATTTGACAAAATTTACTGAGTCAATTTTCAATGTTGTCAACAACAATGATTTCATGAAGAACATCCGTCCAGTTATCTGTCAGTTTTTCAAAGCCAGGACATTCGAATTATGGTCATTAAATACAAAAACAAAAGAAATGTTCCAATATACAGACAAAATGACAAAGATGAACGCTCTATCATCAGGTATTGCCGGTCACGTGCTTCGCGCCAATGAAATGGTCAACATTACAAACTCAAGATTACATAATGCCTTTATTGAGTCTTTAGATGGCAGTGATGACCTTCCTTTCCTTGGTGTTCCATATCTTGATGCAGAAACAAACATAATTTGGGCTTGTATATTCCGTGGCCGCCAAGAAAGTCAATTTTTCGGAAATTATGAAGTCAATGTCCTCCAAGAAGTGATTCCACAGATTGTTATGGCTGTGAAGAACTCAAATATCGTTACTTCATTACAAGACGACCTCGAAGCCGGAAGAATGGAAAGAGAAGGTCTGACAACAATCCTTTCTGCAGTCCAGGAAGTTTCTAAAGAGCTTAATACTGAGAAATTATCCGATATCATTGTAGAAAAAGCTCGTATGTTGACACATTCAGATCGTTGCTCATTATTCTTGATGAATGATACCAAAGACAGGTTAATTACAACAATCCAGACTGGTCTAGATAATTACATTGATATTTCAGTCACAAGAGGTATAGTTGGTCGGACTGTCAAAGATGGAACAACATTAATCATCAATGACGCCTACAACAACGAGTATTTCGACCCAACAACAGACAAAGAGACAGGCTACAAGACCGAAACCATTCTTTCCGCTCCAATTAAAAATACTGCTGGAGAACCCATCGGTGTTACCCAAATGGTTAACAAATATGGTGGCAATTACACTCAGAATGATGCCAGAGTCATCGAAGTCTTCAACGCGTTTTGCGGAATTTCAATTGAAAATGCAAAGCTCTTCAAAGAGAGTTTGGACAATTCGAAGAGGTTAAGAGCTGTCGTAGAATGCGCATTCTCATTAAGCAAGACGGATAAGTTGACATTATTGATTTCGGATATCATGAAACTGGCAAGACTTTCTATCGGAGCAGACAGAGCCGGTGTCTTCGTTCTTGATGAAAAGGCAGACATGCTTAAATCAATTCTCTACGAGGGAACTGATAAACAAATTCTTCTGCCGATAGATAACGGTTTGGCCGCATCATGTTGTAAAGCCAAAGAAGGAGCAATATCTAACAATGTCCAATTAGATCCAAGATACGATGACACATTGAACCAGCAGTTAGGAATAAGAGTAACTAATTTACTTGTTTATCCTGTTCTTTCAAACAAAGGAAAAGTTCTTGGTGTTGCAGAAATGATCAACAAACCAAGTGGTTTCTCGAAAGCAGACTTAAACCTTCTCCAGTTCTTCACGTCCTTCACTGCCATGGCCCTTCAGAACCAGAACGTCTCAGCCAAATTAGCAGCAGATGCTGGTTCAACATTAAGCACAGAAGAAGAAAACGCATTGAATCCTGAAGAAGAAAAGAAATGTGAAATACCTGAAAGACTTGTTCTGCCTGAACAAATCCAGCAGAAACTAACTCTCAGAGAAGTGTTCCAACCAGATTTCTCTGAAGATGAAAGAGTCGCCGAGCTCTTCTATTTCTTCCAACACTTCGATTTGATGAAGAAATTCAATATAACCGCCGGATTACTTTATCGTTTCATTATGACTATCCGCGAAACATACAATGTTATTCCTTATCACAACTGGACGCATGCTGTTGATGTTACTCAGTTCATGGTTTATCAGCTCGAGAAAGCAGAATTGAGCAAAGTTTTCTCTCCATTTGAAATTCTTGCAATTTTGGTTGCAACAATTTGTCATGATGCAAATCATAATGGATTTAACAACCAATACAACGAGAAAGCACAACTTCCTTTGGGTATTTTGTTCAAGGATATGTCTGTTCTCGAAGTTTACCATTGCACAGTTGCTATTGGTATTATTTCCAAAGAAAAGACAAACATTTTCACAGGAATTCCTGAAGAAGACATTCCAAGAATTTGGACAATTATCATTCACATGATCAAAGCAACTGATATGAAATTGCACTTCAGTATTGTCCAGAAAGCCCAGGAATTACTTGATTCTGGCAAATTCGACATGAATGATCCTGCTTGTCGCTTGTTGTCAATGCAATTATTGTTGAAGGTCAGTGATATTTCAAATGTATCAAGACCATTCGATTTCGCAAACAAATGGTGCGATATTTTGAACGAAGAATTCTTCAGACAAGGAGATAACGAAAAGAAGCTTGGTTTAGGACTTTCTTCGCCATTAAATGATAGAGAAAATGCAGATAAACCAAAGGGACAAATTGGTTTCTACAACTTCATATGCTTGCCTTTGTATAACGTTGTAAAGAGAATATTCCCTGCTCTAAGTGTAAATGCTGATTCTGTCAGTGATAATCTCAAAGTTTGGGTCCAACTAGGCTCAAAGAAGAAAGAAGCCGCTGCTCAACAACAACAACAGCAACAGCAATCTCAGGAACAAGCACAACAGCCTCAACAACCTCAACAAGAACAAAAAGAAGAACAAAAATAAGATAATTTTTTGATTTTTATTTTTTGTGTTTTTTCCTTTTATATATTATTTATGTTTTTTATCTTTTCGAATTTTAAAGTATCCGTTTATTTAAATTCGAAAATTTTATAAATATTTTTATTATCATTCTTTTAAATTTGTTCAAGCAATCGAATTTTTATAACTTGGATGTCAAGATTTCTTTTCCAGTCATATTTTTTATAATATGTTAGATTTTCCAACAGCAATAAAAATACAATTTTTATTTAGTGTTTCATATTTGTCTTGGTCCAATTGATGATGTACCATATAGAATTAAAGACGATTATGTTAACTTTACAAGCGAAATGTTTGAAATACCAAAATCAGAGCATTTAGACTGTTGTAAACAGAAATTCATCAAAAGTGACACCTCAGAAAAGCTAAAATATTGAATTTTTGGAACTTTTGATAGAGCACGTTTTTAAATATTAATTAAAGTAAATGTATATTTTGTAAAGATTCTTTTTAATAAAAAAATAAAATTTTGAAGAAGAACACAAAATCTTCTGAAAAATAATATCACATAAACTCATATTATTTTCTAATATATAACTATTTTATATAAAAATCAAATTCAATGATCTTAAAAGCGAAGGATAAACCTCAAAATTTACGAATATAATGAGTGGGAATATAATGCTTATCTATCATAAAACCATATGAAATATCAATTTTTGCTTTACGCCTAATTTTTGACGACAATTAGCAAAAAATGTTAAATGTTAACACTCAGTCCATTTGAATATGAAAAATAAAATTGACTTTGATTAAATGTTTTTATTTATCATGCAATTCTTCTTGCGACCAAAGATTTGAATAAAAGTTCAAAAAATAAGATAGCTTAAAAAGTAATATACGGTAGTGTTTACTAATAGATGAATAGTATATAAATTCTATTAAAATGGATTTGATCCAAAAAAATATAAAACCAAAAATAATTGTTATAATTTAAATGAAGAAGTAATTTAAAACGATTTTATTTATGATCAAATTTTATACCCTATATTTCCAACTCTTGGAAAATTTTCATGACCCCCTACCCAGGGTCCTAAAATGGGTATTTTCCTCACACAGACACCGTGGTTTTTTGAGCCGGGAAATAAATAGCGCAGACAGTTTCTACATATAGAGACATGCTTATACTTAGAGTTTGACTGGAATCTAAAGTGATTTTTTTCTGCATCGCGAAATCTAATGCAATCTCAAAATCATGAAGAAACTGTGAATCGGAGCGCAATTTTTTAATATGTTAATATATAAAGGTACCCCTACTACTGCAAATGCTTCAAATGAAAATCTAAGAAATCAGATTAATTTGATCACATTAGTATAGTATTGGTCAAACCAAAAACTCATATGTTGATATATAGCCTATGGATATTCATATTATCTACTTTTCATTGAATTACATAAGATTTAATAATCTCATAAATATTCTTTTTAATTTTCCGAATTCTGTGTGCATTTAGATTGCCCATACCTGTATATAATAATTCTAGAATGGTTTGGTTAGATATTAAGTTTTTTAGATTAATATTTTAACATTTTGATAAAACAAGCATTTGTTCCATTTTAGAATCGCCATTGAACTCTGGTTTGACTAACATGATGTTGTATGATCAAATAAATTCTAACTTCATGAGATAAATTTTGAAATTAGAAAATGCGATATCTGACTCAAATATTTATATGAACACATTTAACATTCAATGATAAACTAAAGTACTATACAGCAGATTCGATTTGGCTTATATTTTATATAATCAACTAATAACCCTATAAAATTGTGCTATTCACGTTGCTCAAAGATGTATTGAACATTCACTACTTGTGTATTGATAAAATTAGATATAGATTCTAATGTAAATCGATATTTTGAAAATTCATATATATTTTGTCTTGGTTTGGCATTTGATCGTGTTGAAACCGGAATTGCAATATATATCATCTAAATATATAACTATCAAAATATGAGCTATAGATTTTTAAATTATTCTCCTGAATATGAGTGACTAACATAATTATATTGAATTGAGTAGTAAGAATCTTAAATATTAGAATCTGACGATAATTTATTATAACTGTATAAAGGAACAAGACTATAAATGATGATGAAAATAAAGATTAAATTTAAATCTGAAAATTTGAAAACATTAAGTGTATTGTGCACTCTTGTCGGTCACAGTGTCTCATTCTGGGAGACATTGCCTCTGAATGTCTCCCAGAATGAGACAATCTTCTGCAATCAGAATGTGATTGCAAAACTTTCAACCGACAAGAGTGTATTGTGCACTCTTGTCGGTTGAAAGTTCTGCAATCAGAAGAAGATTGTTGAACAATCCGCCATTCCAGGAGGCATGAGCTTGTTATCTCTCCTGAAATGGTACATATTTGATAATTCATGGAGCAGAACTTTGCACGCAATCAGACAAAAGATTGCGACAGAGTAACTGGGAAGACAGCAACTTGAAGCGAAGTTTTGTTTTCGAGTCTTTGGTTAAGAAATCTTAACAAAAAAACAAAGAAAAAAATCAGATAAAGTTGTCAATAACTTCATCAGTTAATGCTCACCTATGGGAGGTGTTTTGCGAGAGCTGGGGGTATCTTGGTGAGTACTCAGGAGGCCAAGAAGGGCACCCCAACCGACATTATCCTGATGAATTCAGTTGTCAACCATTCTGAAAACCGCCGAAACCGTCGTGTGTAGAGAAATTGTTTAAATTTATTTGTTTCAGATTTAAATAAAAATAAGAAATGTTTACTATTATGGATTTTGAAATTTTTTTAAATTAAGAGTAGGAGATGAGACAAATTTAAATTTTTAAGAAATATTTGGAAGGGCGTAAGATACGCCAACTTAAATATATTATCAAATGAGAGAAAATCACTCAACAAAAAAACAATTCTTTCAAAAAGTTTGACATTGATCTTTCTAATACATATTTTTGGAAGGGCGTAAGATACGCCAACTTAAATATATTATCAAATGAGAGAAAATCACTCAACAAAAAAACAATTCTTTCAAAAAGTTTAAAATTGATCTTTCTAATACATATCCTATGGAAGGAGTTTACATTCTCAAAATAAAAACCAGTTCAAAATCTTATTATTCCTTGAATAAAAATCATTTAATTTCAAATCCATTCCAAATCCTTAAATCTGTATTAAAATCATTTTGCCAACAACCAATACAATACAAATTACATTTCCATATATCTTCTTGTCCATTTTAATTTTTTATCTCATTTTATTTAATTTTATTTAAAGCATATAGACATCGAGATCCTTTACACATAGTTATATAAAAGTCAAATACATAATAAATTCTTAATTCTAGAGATATCTCAAAATCTCATTTTTTTAATTTAAAATACCTTTCATTTTTCACAGTACGATCACAACAAACAAGCCATTTACTAATTAACACATATAAGAAAAATATCAAATTACAAAACAACTTTCAATATCATTCGCATCAAATTCTATTTTTTCATAATTATCAACTACATGTTATTATATAATATATGTCGGCGCATATTCCACTCTATACAAGTGTCAGACACACTCACACAAAGCTGTGAGATTCATACCTCTATCAGTAGGACTTCTCAAATCAAGAACACATATGTTTCACTATCGCACATCTGTGTAGGATCTAATTAACCCTTTGGACTGGTACTTCAAAATTTGATAATTTGATAATTTCATGTGATATCATCATTTGCCTTTAAAACAACTGTGCGTTAAACAAGACACGTTTCTCTATCATAATGCAAAATATCAAAGTTTGGGAGATTCCCAAAGTGTCTGAAACTGATCATAAGGGTGAAAAACCGTTTTCCAGAAGTTGGGAACGTAGGGTATATTTTTTTGGATCAAATCCATTTTAATAGAATTTATATACTATTCATCTATTAGTAAACACTACCGTATATTACTTTTTAAGCTATCTTATTTTTTGAACTTTTATTCAAATCTTTGGTCGCAAGAAGAATTGCATGATAAATAAAAACATTTAATCAAAGTCAATTTTATTTTTCATATTCAAATGGACTGAGTGTTAACATTTAACATTTTTTGCTAATTGTCGTCAAAAATTAGGCGTAAAGCAAAAATTGATATTTCATATGGTTTTATGATAGATAAGCATTATATTCCCACTCATTATATTCGTAAATTTTGAGGTTTATCCTTCGCTTTTAAGATCATTGAATTTGATTTTTATATAAAATAGTTATATATTAGAAAATAATATGAGTTTATGTGATATTATTTTTCAGAAGATTTCATTCTATATGCCTATGAAAAGTACTCTCAAAACTAACTTTTTCCTAATTATAATTAAATCTAGAATATTGTATTATGCTTAGTATTATTTCATTTTTCTCATTCAATTTAGAATTTACAAATGTCAAAAAATTGAGAGCTGTCACTTTTGATGAATTTCTGTTTATTACAAGACTAATTTGAAGGCCATTCATATGTTCTGGAGAGAGGTTTCGTGACTTGCAGAATAATCTGCATATATGTATAGTTGCCTTGGCCATGTGATGTAAAATTTTTCGATCGTATTTAAAAAAATTACAGGGGTCTTACATCATTGAAAAAATAAGATAAAATAGGATTCAATAAAAAATGGATATCATTGAGTTCCTTCAGTACATTTGGAAAAACTTTGGTATTCTAGCTATATTATTCTTTACAGATCTCTCACTTTGGCCTCAAGCCCGCTACTTACTTCCTAAAATAAAATCGAGAACAGTTGCCAGTATTTATCATATTGTTTCCGGTTTGCTTTTCTGCTTAGTATTATTCGGAAAACAGCTTCCTTTTGCTATTGCTATGGCTTTCGGCACATGGCTTACATTAAATATGCACATTGGCATTGCAATTGCCGTTGATTGCTTCTTCAACACATTGATTCATATTTATCTCATTGTTTTCCTTGGTGGCCAATGGAAATTCGAAGTATCCACAATCGGAATGATCATGTTCCACAAAGTCCTCGGAACAATTTTCAATCTCTACTACGGAAAGAAGATGAAAGCCGGCGAAAAGATCAAGAGGAAATTCCACGAGGATATGGCCATATTCGAAAGACCACCTCTTCTTGAATGGCTAGCTTTCTGTTTCACTCCATTTGGAGGCAATTCTGGTCCAGCCATCGAATTCAAGCTCTTCAGTGTTATCCTCGATGCCGGCACCAGCGAACATATCAAGGATGACTCTAAAGATCGCAAGCTCGCCCGCAGTCGCTGGATCCACTCCATTGTCATGGCTTTAGTCAATTTCGTCCTCATGCCATACACAAAATTCGAAGTTTACACTGGCAAATGGTTCACAAGCCTTCCATTCTACGTCAGACCAATTGTTACCCTCTTAATTACTCTCGCAAACATTACACGTTACCTTTGCGCATGGCTTAACGTCGATGCTGCTTACTACGAACTCGGACTTGGAAGCTGCGGCTTCGCAACATACGAGGATGTCACAAACGGCACAATTCCAGAATTATTACAGACAACATCTGTTGGCCGCTGGATTCAAGAGTGGAACCACACCGCCCATCTTTTCTGGAAGAAATACCTCTTCTATCCAATGCTTGACAACGGAGCTCCTTATGTTTACGCTCATAACGCTGTTTTTGCCGCTTCTGCTCTTTGGCATGGTTTCCATCCAGTATATTACATGGTTCTTCCAGAAATGCTCATGGCAACAAACGCTGACTTGATTTTCGAAAAGCATTTCCCAATTACCGAGAAAACACCATTCTGGAAGACAATTCCAAGAAGAATCTGGGTTATTTCAACCATGTTGAACTCAATCTCTCCATGGTGGTACAGATCTGCACACGCAGTTATCACAATCAAGAGAAATAACTACTGGTTCTTCCCAATTTACGAATTTATTGTCTGGTCTGCTGCAATGATATATGACAAGACACATCCAATCAAGAGGCAAAAACCAGCTAAGCCACAGAACGCAGAACAGCCTCAGAATACAGAAAAGCCTAAGGCTGAATAAAATCTTTTAGAATAAATTATTCTCTTTGTAAATGACTTCTGATTACTTTTTTATAAGAGACATATCTATGAATCCAATTCCTCTGAAAACTTCCATCCAAAATCAGAAATTATACCTTCATATTTTTATCTACGTTCAGAAACAAATTACTCCATTTTGTCACTTCTTTTCGAGGCTCTCCAGCACAATATTTACTCCCCTGATGAGAAATTATGATGGTAAAGGTCCTTCTAATCTTCTAATGTGATGGTTCCATTGAGGAGCTCGTCCGGATGGCCATAAGATGAATCACATATTATACCATTATTTGTAATCCCTCCTTGATCACACAGTTACTTGAAGATCCATTCTTCAAATTTCGTCGTGTGTCAATATCTATCGCTATTTCTGTCGCTGCAACACGTGTTTTCATATTTATAAGCGATTTAATTGCATAGTGGACAACATTTTCAACTCCAATGAGGTTTACAATATTGTGATCTTTATTGTCATTGATTGCACGTAATTTCATAACTATAGTTTTCTCCATCTTTGGCAATCACATCCTTTATCCTTGTAAAGTTACAATGATTGATTGCTCGGCGTATTCAATTGATGTAGAATACGTTTTCCACATTCTAATTAAATAAAATTCAATTATGTTTGCATTTTTGTTCAACAATATGGATTGATATGAAATGCTTCATGTGAATTATGGCCCAGTTCATAGATTTCACTATGGAAAAAAAACAATAAAAAATCATAAAAAGACGATTATTGTATTGTATTTACTCTTAATTTTCACAAAACCTCATTAAAATTAATGAAGGACTAAGAAATATTATTTTATCTAACTCAAATATCTTCGTGTTTCTCATTCAGAACTCAACAAACAACATTATTCGTCGAAGGAACTGGAACTCTCACAGCTACCGAATTAACACAAAACTGCGACAGGAATTCTGTCAAAATCGTACATGTTGGAGAAGGCTGTACGGCATTACAAGAAGGTACATTTTATTACTTTTCAGTTTTAGAAGATATTTATCTTCCATCTACTTTACAACAAATAACAGGTTATGATACATATTACTGTTATGCATTCAAAAATTTTTATCTTCCTAATGCGAGTGAATATTTAGAACTTGATAATTATGGTGCATTATATTTCAAAGGAAAAAATCACCTTATTAGATTACCCCCACAGAAAACATCATTTGACTTTTCATCAGAGACAACTATTATTGGATCCTATGCATTTACAGAATGTGCAAATATCAAAACTTTGAATATCCCACAAAAAATCACATCAATCGGATATGGTTTTGCTAGAACATCAAATTTCGAAAAAATTTGCATGGGAAAAGGCTGTCGAGCTTCGACTATCAGTGGCTGGGATTATATAATTTACATGGAATATGTTTTTGTTTCTAAATATGTTAAAACAATTGAAACCAAAGCATTTTATTCGGATTTAAAATTAAATACTATTGAATTTGAAGAAGGAAGTGAACTTATATCGATTGGAAATTTAGCATTTTATTGCGCAAATATTGTTAACTTCAGCTTTCCTTCGAAATGTGTAAATATATCATCATACATTTTCAATCAAGTTGGCAGTTTGACAAGAGTTTATATTCCTGCTTCTTTAGTTGAAATAGATATTGATGCATTTACAGGTGCATCAAATATAGAATTGATAGAAATTGATCCAGAGAATCCAGTATATGAAGTTATATATCCAGCAACGCTTATGTCGAAGAATGGAAAGAAAATCGTATACATGTCATCATCAACAACATCATTCACTATACCTTATTCTCTCTCCAGTTTTGGGAAGACTATTTTTCAATCATGCACTCAACTGACGAGGATTAATGTTGAAGCATCGAATCCAAAATATGGCTGTGATGGCGGTATTGTCTACACTAAAGGATTCGTAACTGCAATTGCATGTATTGGAGGCATTACTTCTGTTACTCTGAATCCTAATTGTATTGCGATTGGAGAATATTGTTTCAACAACTGTACAAAACTTACAAATGTTAAATTAAACGAAGGATTACAATATATCGGATCTTTTGCCTTCTATACAACTGCATTCACATCAATCAATATTCCATCATCTGTAACAACTCTTTTGTATTACTGTTTTTATGCTTCCAAATTACAAAATATTGAATTCTTTGGAGAGGGTCCCACTACAATATACGGTGAATGTTTTTCAGAAAGTCTTATTACAAAAGTTCGTTTTGGAAAAAATTTACAGTCACTTGATTATGTAGGGTTCTATCATTGTAATTCACTTGAATCTGTTACATTTCATCCTGATTGTTCTGTAAGTTTTTTACGGAGTCAAATATTTCAATATTGTCCTAAATTAAACAATTTTGTACTCCCAAAATCAGTTGAAAAAATAACAGATAGATGTTTTTCCGGAACAAAATCTTTAACAAACTTTGCAATAGCAGAAGGGTCAAAGCTGAATTATATTGATGAGCTAGCATTTGAAAACTCTGCAATAGAATCAATTTCACTTCCATCATCAATAAAAACTATTCAGGTGAATGCATTTAGCGGTTGTTCTCAGTTAAAGTCAGTTAAATTTTCAAAATTTATTGATTTGAAAGTGTTTGGAGGAGGAATTTTCAAGTCTTGTACATCATTGCCTACAATCGAGATTCCTGCATCTGTGACAACATTCGATCCATCATCCGTTGGTTACTGCTCATCTCTGACGTCGATAAACGTCTCAACTGATAACAAGAACTATGTTAGCAAAGATGGCATCGTCTACACGATAAACAAAGAGAAGCTTGTCTGCTGCCCTGGTGGAAAAACGTCAGCTTTCATATACAAAAACATAATCATCATCGGTTCTAACGCATTCTGGGGATGCTCTAAGTTGAATAATCTTACATTCGAGGATGGATGCAAACTTAGGATTATCGAAGAAGGAACATTCTACTCGTGCACATCTCTATACCGCGTCGACCTTCCCACGTCTCTTGAGACAGTCAAGCAGAGTGCTTTTGCAGGATGCACTAAGCTCGCAATCATCACTTTCCCTGACTTCGCTTTGGTAGATTTGGACTATGAGTCTATCTTCGCTGACTGCACATCGCTGACTACTTTCTCTTTCGGAAGATTCTGCGCTCTAAACGCACTGGGAGAAAAAATATTCTCAAACTGCGAAAATCTGTCGACGATCAACATACCTGCAAACTGCACTACGATAAGAGCGAACGCGTTTTTGAACTGCGTCTCTCTGACAAATATATCTGTTGAGGCTAACTCGAAAATGTCTACTATCAGTGAGACAGTATTTGCAGGATGCACATCACTGACGAATTACACTGTCCCTGACTCTTTCGTAAGTATAACTTCTTCTTGCTTCGGAGGTGCTCCTTCTATAACAACAGTTAACATAAGACCTAATCTCGCAATCACCTCTATTGGAAGCAACGCGTTTTCATCTTTCAGACTGAAGTATTTCAACATCGGAGATGGCACAACGATATCTCGAATCGATTCTTATGCATTTGCAGATACACAGATAGAGACTTTCTTCCTCGAGTGTGATGTATACTTATCATCTTACGCATTCAAGAACTGCACGAATCTTAAGTCAATAGGAATTCGTCGCATCAAGAGAGATCCCGAGTCAACATCTAAGAAACTGATGTCAATCCCGTCATCGTCTAGTCAGGAATACTACTCAATTCCAGAAGGTCTATTCTCAGGATGCGAATCTCTCGAGAGCGTAAGAATAAACAAGAACATCGACTTGATATCTGATTACGCCTTCATGAACTGTTTCAAACTCTTTCACTATTCCTCCGTCGGTTGTATACATCGGCGACAAGTCATTCATGAACTGCAGCATGGTTACTAATGTTCCTGCTATGGTGCAGCACATAGGAAACCTCTCATTCTACGGTTCTGATGTTGGTCGTATCCTTAAACTCTGCTTAGGAGCAACCTATGTCGGATCCTCTGCTTTCACGAAGACCGCTGTGAACTTGATCTACTACTGCGGAGTGAGAGACTTTTCTCATTTCTCTTCCTCATTCGAATCTGGAGCTAAAGCGATCGTATCTGATTCTTATCCATCATACATCCTTTGTGGTGCTGCTACATATCACATCACTGCAAACTCATGCAGCGATGTGATGCAAACTAACTTCAATCACGATGCGCTCGCAAAAAGGCTTGAAAATATTATTGCACCTTCAACTTTTATTATTGCTTCTACTAAAAATCTTGGACTTTGGTAAAAAACATATTATATCTATAATATGATGCTTCTTCTTAATCCATGGTATTATTTTATTATTTCTTTTTCATATTATGAACTAAATAATATAGTATACAATCTATTAACATTATGATTAGAATAATGAATTATTGGGATAATTCTTGAGTTTTATTTTGAAGCATTGATACATCAGAAAATTTATTTAAATTTTATTATAGGTAACAAGGAAATTGTTTATTTTGTCTTGTTTAAATTAAAGATTTCTACTATTTCTTTGTAATTACGCCTGGATGCTATATAAAGAGGGGTAGATCCATCTTTGTTTTTAGCATTGATATTTGCACCATTTGAAATAAGAATTTCTGCGGTTTCTTTACTATTATCTCTAGCTGCATAATGAAGAGAGGTACATCCATATTCATCTTCAGCATTGATATCTGCACCATTTGAAATAAGAATTTCTGCGATTTCTTTACTATTATTCATGGCTGTATAATGAAGAGGGGTACATCCATATTCGTCATTAGAATTGATATCTGCACCATTTGAAATAAAATATTCTAAAAGTGATGAAAGATGGAAATTCGGAGAATAAACAAAACATGTGTTGATGTCATTTGTTTGATCCAAGTAAACTAAAAATGATTGAAGATTATTGTATTTAAAGCACAATTCTATATCAATTTTTATATTGTGTTCATTCATCAAAAATGTAACAAAATCGATATTGTGTGATATTATTGCATATTCCATGCATTCATTATCTGGCTTATGTACTTTCAAGCATTCATTCAGAATGGCTTGATTTCCACCCAAAAACGAATATCTAAGACAATTTGGAGTGATTTCTGATTGAAATTTCGTTATTAAAAACTTAAAACAATCAACAGATCCATGATAACAACATAATTCAAGTAACGAAAAACCTCCTCTTGAATATGGATATAAATCACTTTTTAATTTTTGATTTTTATCAAATCCTTCTCCTTCTGTAAAATTTATAAATGATATTTTGTCATCATCCATAATAGATCTGTGAATTGTTTTTTGTTCGTGAATATCAGATGAATAATGAGCATCTTCAAAATTGTTAAAACTTTTTTGCCCGTTTTCATTCAATACAATATTGTATTCTTTGTAGAAAAGGTAATTAAAAACCATGTTGATTTTGTTGACCTGATTTAGATGGTATTCGTCAACAATTTGTTTGGCAATCGCTAAATATGACTTCATGTAGCGGTTGTTATAAATTGAAAGTTGAGATATTTTATTGATAATTTCTCCAGGCGGAATTCGATAAGAGTTGATCAGGTTTTGTTCGATTTTTTTGTAAATTGCGTTTAATTTTTCTTCGTCATTTGTTTTCAGCCTGTACAAAGCATTGAAGACATCATTATATCCTGTAAAAATCCCCATCAATTTGTCATAATGAGTTTGGTTTGCTTTTCCCTTGGACATCAACCAAAAATTTTAGACAAAAGTGTATTTTCCCTAAAAAATTCAGTGCATTTTTCAAAAATAATCATATCAGTAGATAGGGTATAATATAGAGGAGCTTTATGAATAACTTAAAATCCGGGAAACTCAATATTCAACGAGAAAAACGCTTAACGAATCTCACTTTCGGTGTAAACATCACATAAAATTGAGAGGGCTTTCTGGTCGGAAGCCTCTCTTACGAATATTAGAAAACCTCTAACTGATGATGAAATTTCTGAAATATTTAATAGCAGAACTAAAGCGGGTATGTTAATTACGTTTCTTTTGTTCATGAAATGAAAATCTTTAATAAATATTATTAGTGTTTGATAATTTTTTCTTCATCTGGAAACTTGATTCATGATTGTCTAACTAAGGACTGTTTACTACTGATAAATAACTCAAAACAATTATGAGCTCTGACGATTTTTGAATTTGTAAGCGTGAAAGGCTGATCACTGTGGTACAAATTGATTTCTCACACTAAATTAACACTGATTTGAAATTTTGCTCTGTTCCTGTAAAAATAAATTAACAAGCATATCATGTGATTTATTGATCTGCAGTGTGAAGATATATATTTAATCAAATATAATTTGGGGCCTCAGGTGGCTTCGCTTGCCATTCGGGCAAACATCCCACCTTCGGCCAAATTAAATAATTTTTTGAAGAATTGAATTATTCACTATTTGGTTGGCGCAAAGCGCCAAACAAGTAATGAAGAATACTAACATATGTTTACTTAAAATATGATTAAAATTTCTGAACGAAAACTATCAAAATTAAGTCATAAAAAATATAAATATAGGATGCTAATTTACTATAAATTCATAATGTCAAAAGTTACTGTTTATATATATACTGTCTTAATTCTATCAGCGCTTCGCGCCGATAGAATTGACTGAAAAGTTATTTCAAATATTTTCCGATAGCTTAAATAATTACCTTTTGAATTTATTCCTCTTTCTTTTAAGGGCGCACTTACTGCTCTCTGGCATTCTCTCAAAAAGATGAATACCTTTAACTAGAAATATGATATTGTGTCAGAAAGCGGTAAGTGCAACCTTAATCGATAACAATAGTTCATAATAGTCAAATTTTCAAACGAAATCCGAGGTAAAACTTTGTCCGAAATACTATTATATATCAATGTATAATATTGCCTTCACTTATTCTGTAATTTGTCCTATTTAAACGAACTCATGAAACTAATATAATTCTATTGGAGAAAAAATAGCTATTATTATCTTGGCTCAAATATTTATATTAATTTATGGAAAATGAAAATGACGATAAAAATATTGATTTTGAATTGAGGAAAATTTGGCCGTTACATTGAAAAATTATACGGTTTTTCGGAAATGGCATCTTTGGCTCTATAAAAAAAAAAAAAAGGTATTGGGGCTTCCAGGGCTGCGCCCCTCTAGCCCCCTGAAGATGTTTAGTATAACATGCAGTTTATATAAAATGAGGTTTGGGGTGAAGCGGGCTTCCCAGGCACTTCGTGCCTTCTAGCCCTAAAAATTTTTGAAAGTCGTTGCTGTTGACTTTTCGGTAGAGGACTCAAAATAGTAGAACTATGTCCGGACAAGTAAGGGTCTATCGTCGCTACAGAAAAGTTACGGGCGTTCCAAGAAGTATACTTTGAGAAGCCTTTTCTTCCTTATAGAATGAGATAGGATGGTTATTTTACAAAACCGACAAGACCTTAACCGAGTAGTTTTCATGTTTTGTCACTTCTCTGTCACTTTTCAGGGAAAAACATTTATTAAATATTAAAATGAATTTTACAAAACCACCGCTACCCTTCTTGGAAATAAGATAGATGAAAGATATTCTATTGAGAGAACTTAAGAAACTACCGAATGGTCTAACATTTGTAAGATTTGTTCGGTGGAAGTTTCTATATATCCCATTTGTGCCATACCGTATTCCCAAACTCAAAGATTATATGCAATGACTTCGACAACACTATATGAACCGTCTCAAACAATACCAGACACAAACAAAATATTGAAAGAGTTAAAAGAAAAGATACCTATAGTAAGATGAACGTATACCATTTAGATAAGAAAAATACTGTCAGAGAGGTTTGAAAAAAGCAGAGTATATTGACTGGATAGTATATCTTCTAGACTATTGTATAGTAGTTTCTATAAGAGTTCATGACATTGAAACACTTATGTCAAACGTTTTATATCTTAACTATACAAAGGTTTTCAAAGAGAACATAGAAAAATATACTGAGGGTATAGAGTTTGTGAGATGTCGTTGGACAGAGTTGTATGAAAAAATATAAAAACAAGGAAAATGTTTTCTTTATAGTAGAACCCGCCGTTCTATAACACATATGATTTTCAATACCAAGTAGACTGGACTTTGAGGACTCTTAGAAACTTTAGACGTTTTACATAACATCCATGCTTTTACTTTACATCCGATAAAAGTTTTGGAAACCGTTATGAGATGTTAGAGGACGTACATGACTATGAGTTTATTTACGATAAGATAGAATATGAGAGAGGTCCTATAAACCGGAAAAAGTGTCACAACAAAGAAATTTTACTAGTAACTAAATGTGGTTTGAAATAGGACTACTTGTTTTAGGTTTTTTCCATTTGTCATTATTATTTGACGTGGCAGAAAGATATAGAGAATATGAAGATGAACCACTGCCTGCAAATGTTCAGCATATGTACTCGTAAGAGATTTTTATCTAATATTAAATGGACGCACAGAACTTAGCGAATGCACAGCAACCTGGACAACCAAACCCAGAGAATATTCCAAATGAAGTTAAGAATACAAACTGCAATGGCAAACTATGGTCAAGTGCCAACAGATGTACAAATGCAAACTGCCATGTCAAATGACGCTGCGTTAGGCTTACCACCATGGTATGCAAATATGAGATGGAAAGAGTTTTATACAAACCCTGAAGTGGGATATAAACAACTCTATGCAGATGACGCGAACACAGGAGTTGACCCAGAGTATGTTTTCTACCAGAGGAGAAATAGAATGTATGAGCTCCAGTTAAAAAATGCAATGGAACTCAACAGGAAACGTAAGAGACTAGGCGACATTAGATTTTTACATATAGTAAAATGGGTTTCTTTGGAAGAATAGGAAACTCTTTCGAAATTGAAGAGGTATATGGAATGGAATAAAATCTCGTCGAAGAGGAGTATGGAACGGTATCAAAAATATTGGTAAAAGAGTAGGTCAGTTCGTTGGTATTATACCTAAAGACCCTGAACCAGAAGAACAAGCTCCTGTTATACAACAGCCTGAACCTGCACCACAGTCTAGTTGGCAACCAAATCCAACACCTCAACCGTATTAAAAGATTATATTTTTACCGTTCGATAGTAGTTGTATATGAGACTAAGTTCTAAGTAAAACGCATGGTATAATGGAACTATTCTCTTTCTTCCATCTGTTGTAATACTTGAAAGTCTGAAATACTTCCACTCGGCGGTTCATATAGCTTTGTAGGTTTTTCGTAAAAGTCATTTGCCAAGCATAAAAAAGAGTTTTGTGCACCAGAAAATGAAGCATGAACTATAATAGCATCTGAGTCGAAAACATTTTCATATGTTCCATTAGGGTTTTCGACTTCATAAAAGTCCGGGTGTACTGGATATTCTGCAGGCTGATTTAACATCCTCAAAAATCTATACCATGCCAAGTTGTTATATTTTGTAGAAATATAAACGTCTTCTCCAAGGTCTTCTATTTTATTGATTTTAACAGTTGCATTTTTCCTGTCATATAAAATATCGAGATGGTACTCTCCTTCGTCAATGTTAAACTGGTTTGCATATTCGAGATAGATATCGTTTATTTTTTTTTGAAAAGCTTGAAGAGTTGTTTCTAAGTTTACAAGCAAATTCACTTGTAAAAGTTTTCCCTGTTCAAATTTCTCATACGTACGTTTTTCTTTGTTATAGTATCGAACTTCAAAACCGACCGTAAATGGGAAACCATGTATGGCTTCTGAAATGAACTTCATTCTACGAAAGCCAATAGCTTTTGTGACGGATGGGTCTCTTAACCATCTTAGTGGGTAGTCAAAACGATAGCCTTCATGCTTTACGGTCTCTGTCTCAAACTTTTGACCGACATTCGTAAAAAGTTCATCTAATGGTTTAGTTGTAGCAACTCTTGAATTTTCTTTTTCTATTGAAAGCATATTTTATCTAGAATAAAAATGTCGAAAGAAACAGCGTCTATGAGAGAAATACAACACAACCGACAACTCATTGTACAAGCTCTAAATAAGAACACAACAAACTTTTCAAACTATTCTAAGATATCTGAGTCATTGAAAGAAGGAAACTTAAAACTGACATTAAACCCTTTAACAGACGAGTTTCTGTTTCAAGACAACAAGAACCATACTGTTTGTATAAATCCAACAAAAAGAACTTTAAACGAGAAACCTATAGATGAACTTCTTTTGAAGGCAGATATTGACAACAAAGCTGACAAAGAGTATGTTGACGATGAGTTAGCACGTGTGGCTAGTGCATTAGATAAGAAGGCAGATAAGGAATATGTGGATGAAAAAGACAATGAAATTATAGAAAGGGTTGAATGGTACCATGAACGGACAACAAAGATTTTAAAAACTAAAGCCGATACAGGGTGGGTTTCAGGATGTTTAGACCTTAAAGCCGACAAGAACCATACACATACAAGTTTTACAACTTTTAGAGCAGACGACATAGTATTGAACTTTGACCTTGGTTCAAGTGCACCATTAGAAAATCCAAGTACAAGCGTAAAAAGTACTCTTAACATTTTAGATAAGAGTTGCAGGAATATCGAAGATCATACCAGAAACTTTGAAGCATACGAACTACCAGCAATGTTAGAGAAGAAAGCTGACAAAACAGAGCTTCAAACGTTAAAGACAGAAATACTTCAAACAGTATATCCTATAGGTTCTATTTACACGTCAATGAACTCTACCAGACCAGAAGTAGTACTTGGTCTCGGAACTTGGACTCAAATAGTCGACAGGTTTTTGTATTGTGCAAACTCTTCAAAGGAAACAGGTGGAAGTAAAACGATTTCAGGTGAAAACTTACCTGCGCATAGTCACTACATAGATTTAAGTACATCTGAAGCAGGTTGGCATAAGCATAGATTTTGGGATTGGTCAGCAATGAAAAAAGGTAAAGGATATGATGTTAAAGACGACGTTCAGTTTGCTATAAATTGTTTCTGGGGTAGCACACAGGGAGAAGGAAACCATATACATCGCGTTTCAGGGTATACGCAAACAACGGGACAAAGTAAAGACTACATGCCACCTTACATGACAGTTTACGCATGGTATAGAAATGCTTAGTCGTCATTTTCAACTTCTTTAGCATATTCGTCAGGAGTTGTCTTATATTTGTTAGGAACTGTCTTTGAAAGTATACCACCTTGAACCTTAACAAGTTTGAAACGAGGTCTGACAATAGTAGTTTTATCTTCTGCTTGCAGTCTGTACATTTTGCCATGTTTGCCTAAAACTTCATAATATTCTCTTGTATACTTTCTTCTATTTTTACGAACACGAATGCGAGTACCTGTCGGGTTCCCATTGTTGTCATAGTCAATAGTATTTTCATATGGGTCGCGTTTAGGTATTTCTATTTTTACTTTGTCACCTTTCTGAAGTTTGAAGCCTGGCATTCTTTCTTGTTTGTCTCTTTTGACTAAACTATTAAATATATAGTCTTTCTCTAAGTCAGGGTTGTTTTTCATTTCTTCAGGGGAGTGGTTTCCCAAACCTTTTTGTTTACGGCTATTGTAAATATTTAAAACTTGTCTCATCTTTGCCATGGAGAAATGTCTATATTTGTCGTCATATGACATTTCATCTACCTCACCACCTTGTGGTTGATTTAAGTCTCTTAAGATTTTTATACAACTGTCAATGACACCAAGAGCAGAATGGTTTTGGTCGACAATGAAATATTGGTTTACATTTTTTGAACGCAGATAGTTTTTAATATCGTCTGATTTGAAAGAACTTTCACAGTCAGATGTCAGTTTTGTTGGATGGTATTTGTCAACGAATATTGTCAAAGCAGTTTTCACATCTAAAATATTTTTGGACCATAATGGTATGGCTTCACAGTATCTTGTGTTTTGACCAACAAATATTAGCCAGTATGGTGGTCCATCTTCTCTATACCTCGGAATGTTTTCCAAGATATCCATAAACCAAGCATTTGGTGTTGAACTAAAGATTTTTACCATGAGTGCTTTCTTTGTTGCCTTAGAAACATACGGGTCCTTGTTTGAATTCGTCATTTTTAACCCATAAGAAATGGGTTTATTTGGCGCCTTAGCAGGAGTCGCATCTAGATTTTTACCCGCAGTGGGAACACTAGCCAGAGGTGCATTTGGAATTGGAAGGAAGATTTTGAGTACTTTAGGTATACTGAAAGAGAAAGCCAACCTATTCTACAAACCGTACAGAAAGGTTGGGATGTAGCACGAGATGCAGCAAATCTTATTCCAAATCCTGAAACAAGAGGAAAGTTCAAGGCTGGATGGACAATGTAGGAAGACAAGCAGGAAACTACTATAACAAAGCAAATGACTACTATAACCAAGCAGGGCACTACATGGACCAAGGTGAAAGATTCTTTAACAGAGGATATAACCATGCACAACAGTGGGTAAACAACAACCAACCTCAACCGCCTCAAACGTGGGGAATGTAAATTTTTTTACTGAGATGAAATGAACAATACAGCATTGAGACAAATGGGCTCAAGATGGCTTTGTCGGCTTCCAGCAGTTACACAACCACGTGTTTGTCAAGTTCTTCCTATACCTCAGGAAGTTTTAGACCGACTTAAAAAACCTCAACAACCAGTTGAAAACAAACCAAACTAAAATTTTTTACTGAGATGAAATGACCGAAGAAGTTGAAACGGTAGATTTGACACCACAAACAAAAAGTTCAGAACCATTGTCAAAACCTGTCAAAGAACTTACAGATGAAGAGAAAAATTCAATAATAGAAAGTGTGAGGTCTGGAAATACAAACCCTAACTACAAAGTCACTTTTCATAGAAATGGAACGGCAAGTATCTCAAAAAAGAAACAGACTCTCACAAATAAAATATTGAAGTCTGAAGGAGCTTTCGAGACAACAGATGGAAAAGTTTACTTCACTGACCAACAGTTCATTATAGAACATCTCATTGACTTAGAGTCAAAATATTCTAAACTTTACAACAAACACAAAAAGTTGAAAGGAAAACAGAAACAAATGGCATATGACATTTATGAAGATGTTGACGACACTACTATTCCAGCAAGTGAGGTAAAGTCAAATGAACCGAAAAGTGACGAAAAACCAATAGAAGAAGGGAAGCCAAAACCAAAGGTTAGTCTGGAGACTAAACCAAGCCAACCTTCATTAGCTGGTATGGGTTGGCGTCAAAGACTTATGGTAGCCGGTGGTTATGTAAAGTAAAGAAAAAACATTTTTTTATTTTTATAAAAATGCCCCCGTATAGAATGGACAGAAGGTCTGCTAGAATAAAAGCAGAGTTAGAAAGATATGGTTGGAGAGTTTCAAAGAAGTTTAAATATAGGAAGGGAAGACCATAAAAGTCTATGACAAATTGTCTGGTCTTCGCTACGAAATGGACATAGAAACAGCACGCGCAAATTATCCAAACAGACTAGAGAGGTTAGAAGAAGAGCGTCTTATGGAACATGCCTTTCGATGTTAATGAACCTCAAGTTGAAGGACACGACGGCTTTGCCAGATTCTACTGGAAACATGACGAACAATTGCATCCTTTGAGAAGGAAAAAAGGAAGGTGAAGAGCACATGCTCCCATGGAAAGAACAAGATATGCATATGAGAAGTATCGTGAAGTTAGAAGTAAAATTACATCTGGTCGAACCTTTACAGTAAACTTTGAAGAAGGAAAGAACAAAGAAGGCTTCATGGGTGTACTTGCTGCCATACAAGACGGAAATAAGAAAGGATACAATCTCAGACTAACCGTAAAAGATTTAGATGGTCATATCTACTACTCACATGGCAATGTCACAACAGCTGCAATGCTTCTTGACGCTTTCAAGACTACAAAGAGAGAACAAATGTTTGACTCCGACTCAGATATTTTGAATGCAATTGAAGGAATTGCAAGCGTGAAGTTCGAATGGTTACAACCCAACCCTCAAGCAGTCAGACAACATGCTGGATACTTCCCGTTCAGAAATAAGTCTGACATTGACTTAACAAGGTATGGAATTTACAATTCAATTGAAAAAATTGTCAATGAACCTTGTATTCTTACATGTCTCAGGAACTCCGGTCTTGTTACAGATGAGAAAATGAAGTATCTTGAGTCATGTGTGAAAACAAGGTACATTCTCAGAAGTCAATTGTCAAAAGTTGCACCGTTGGCAAATGTGAATATACGCGTCAACATTCCGACTGAGAAAGGTTCTTCACATGACGACTATGTTGTTGACAAAGACTTACCATGGTTGAAGATTGTACTTGTCCACAACCACTTCATGTTGAACGAAAGTCTTACAAACCCATTGTTCGGAAAAGGTAAGTGCAACATTGTCAGAGCTGTTAACATTCTTTTCGAGAAAGGTTTGTTGGAACCAATTCCAGATGACAAGCTGACAGAAACTTTTGTACCAAAAGACGAAACAAACTTTTCATTGTTAGCAAGACCAAAAGTTGTTCCAGACAAAGTTATAGCACAAAAGAAGTACACAGTTCCAAAAGGAGTTGGTTTGTTCGGATACCAACCTGAACCAGAAGAACTTCCAATGAGGTTGCAAGAACTTCAAGATGCTATAAACAAACTTCATTTGAGACATCCAGTCGACGTCAAATTGTATTGGAGAGCATCAGAGTTAGGTCAGAAGGTTTTATATGAAACAGGTTGCTTTGACGATGTTTATGAGATAACAGGCGAGGTTTCTCAAAAGATAAGAGACTCACTTGAATTTCCACGAACTGGGCCGATTGGTTGCGATAAGTTCGACTCATACGAAAAAATATACTATGTCGACCTTAACGCTGCGTACATGAGGTTCGTCCAATATATCCCGACTGGAATTCCAAATGAAGATGGTGAGTTCCCGGGAAAGAACTATACAGTTGGAAAAGTCATACAACAACTATATGATATTAGGAAAGCTTCAAACCCCAAACTTGCAATGACACTCAAATTGCTTATGAATTCGACATGGGGGTATTCCATTAAAAAACCTCAAAAGATGAAGAGTAAACACTATGAGAAGGTCGACAACTTTGTTGAAAGGTTTTCTCCTTTTGTTTTGAAATACGAGTTCACCGAAGGTCAAAATGGCTTAGTAACCACATTAAAACCTATTGTCGAACATTGGTCCTATCCTCAGTTCGCAAAGGCAGTCCTCGACAACTACAACAAATTCTTCTCCGATGTCAAATCCAAAGTGAAGGTATACTATGAGAACATCGACGCACTCATGACGAACGAAGAAGGCTATAACAAACTCATTGAAATGGGAATGGTCGGTGAAAAGATGGGCTTTTTTAAGCTAGACAAGGTATTTTCCGAAGTTCATGTAATATCGAAAAGGAAGTACTGGGGTGTTAAAGAAGATGGTGAAATAGTAAAACATTGCATGAAATAAAACATTGCATGAAGTAAAAACGTTTTTAAAACAGTATATTTTTACATATATTAAATGCTTCAGGTTGAAAAACAAAGAACAAAAGTAGCAGATACAAAACCGTTAGACTATATCTTTACAAACGCTGGTAGGAATCTTTCAGATGAAGAAATTTCATCCCGAACTTACAGGTTTGACTATCCAATTCGTTGGCTTCAAAGTCCTTCAGATGCAAAGGCAATAGGATTTAGAAGAGTTTTGTTTTCAAATAGAACTAATGCATTCATGTTCGCAGTATATTTTCATGGCCAGTATAAAGGTTCTGATGGTCTAATAGAAAAATTTGACGAAATGAAAATCTTTACAATTCGTTCAGACGAAAGTCTTGAAAAAACTCTAAATGACTTTCAAACTCAAATGAACAAATACTACTGGGAATTTCAAGAAAAATACCACTCTTTACTAAATGGAACATACTATCTAAAACTAGAATACGACAAGATGAACTCCACCGTTTCATTTCAAAAGATTGAAATTAACCCTCCAAGAGATACAGAGTTTTTATATTGGGGAGTAGACAAACGTTCTTGGGCGCAATTTCTTCGGTTACTAAACCAGAACGAACCATTACCACCAGATGGTCCATTTAAATTTATACTTCCACCAGCAGATTTGACAGTTTATAGAAACGTGTTTGACCCTCAAAATGTCATGTGTCATGCAAGTTTCAGTTCAAGCAACAACAGTTTTCTATGTATCGGTAAGGACTTTTATGACTTTGCTTCTAAATTCTACGAACCACCTAGTAACAGTTTCTCTGACTTTCAAGTCTGGTTCACAACAAACGGTGTGCAGCATATTATATCCTTGTACTATGACTTTTATCTCGAATTGTCTTTCATATACAACTACGGAAAAGTGCTGAAAAAGTATTGAAAAATATATTTTAGGCGAACCAGGTCCCTCGGTCAACTAACATCTTTTTGAAAATGGTGACAACATGACATTTTGACAACAACACAGGAAATAGATTTCACCCGTTGAATTTTGTATAAAAAAGCAACCGCCGGAATTCCGGCGGTTGGTATATTCTTCACAAAATGCTTGTTTTGAGGTCGAGCCACAAACGAATGTCCGACGGTTAAGCCACAAACGGATGTCCGACGGTTAAGCCACAAACGAATGTCCGACGTCCCACCAAAAAATATTTTTTTATTTTTATTGTAAGAACAGTATGACAGTCGAAGCAAAAACGTTCACGAACAAATCTAATGGCGAAACATTCACAAAAGGCACTTACAACGGTATTGAAGTCTTACGTAGAGACAAGGATGGTTATATAAATGCAACAAAGATATGTCAGCAGTTTAGGAAAGACTTTAGAAGGTTGTTGGAAAATAAGTCTTGGGAAGAGTATTTTAAGGCATTTTGTGAAGAATATACCAACCCGCGGAATTCAGCGGGTTGCTTTTTATACACAGTTCATGCAGGAATTCCCGATGAAATCAAACAGGTTAGAGGAACGTATGTAGACCCAAGACTTGTAAACTATATAGCAATGTGGGCTTCTCCAAAATATTGCATAGCAGTTGGAAAAATTATGGACTCCATAGACAAGAAAGTTCATGAGAAATTAGATGAAGAAGAACTTGAAGATACAGCAGAGAATGCTAAACCTTTGTTCGAAGAAGAAGTTAGAAAAATGCATGAAAAACAAATAGAACATGAACGTGAGATATGTTCTGGTTATAGAGACTCTCCATACGAACTAGACCAATGGGAACAAGAAGATTTAAAGAGAGAATTTAGAGAATATGAACTCGCTAAAGTTTCATTAGAAGCTACAGAAGAGAGGTTAAAAGTTTGGGGTCGTTTTGTACAAAAATATTGTGAGTAAATGAACCATTTCTTTTTATTGAATTCGGCAAAAATATATTTTATGTGAAGTGGTTTTTAGGTGTCACCAGGTCCCTCGGTCCCTCGGTCCCTCGGTCATTTTAACTTCTCTGAAAAAGTGTGACAACATGACATTTTGACAACAACACAGGAGATAGATTTCATCGTAAATGTTTTGTCAAGACTTTCATCGTCAATGTTTTGTATAAAAAGCAACCCGCGGAATTCCGGCAGGTGGTATATTCTTCACGAAATGCTTGTTTTGTTGAGACTTTCATCGTAAATGTTTTGTATAAAAAGCAACCCGCGGAATTCCGGCGGTTGGTATATTCTTCACGAAATGCTTGTTTTGCCATGATTTCATCGTATATGTTTTGTATAAAAAGCAACCCGCGGAATTCCGCGGGTTGGTATATTCTTCACAAAATGCTTGTTTTGAGGTCGAGCCACTTTTGGCTCCACCTGTTTTTTCAACCAAAACTCATTTTTGTCGGCAAAAATATATTTTAGTTTTTTTAAAAAAATATTTTTTATTTTTATTGTAAGAACATGTCAGCAACAACAGCACCAAACTCGTTAGTCATGAACCCAACTTCAATGTTAGTAGAGATGAAAAGCTTCATTCCTTCTTCATATACTTTCGAAACAGAAATCCAGAAGATAAAGCAAGAACTTCTCCAAGGAGATTTAGACTGTAGTGCGAAAGATGAAACAAATGAACAGTATCTTTATGAAATGCAGGATATTATTGACCATCTACCTAAACTTCCTGAAATACAACAAACAAAGCTCACTATTCGATTGATGAAATAGAAGTCAAAGCAACTGACTCAGTAGAAACCAAGAAGTTCATACGAAAGGTAAAACTATGAGTTTCTTGGATTTCATTGCAACCACAAAGACTGCGATATGGTATATTTCATTGACATATACAAATCTGAAGAGTTTAAGACCTACGACAACTTTGTTTCGTTAGTTGCAAAATGTGTATGGCAGATAAGAGATAAAGATAGAAGAGGTAAAGTATGGAACGGACAAATAAAACCAGCAGCCTTTGAGTTAAAGAAAACCATTTACGCCTTGGTTGTACTTGCAGGTAAGGTTTCAATGTACAATGCTAAAATGAACCCACAATGTTCAAAATGTAAAGCAGCAATGAAGAAATATAACTACTCCGTCAAAGAGATAGAACGTATGCGAAAAGACTATGCTGACTTAAAGAAAGAAGTAGAGAAACCAGCAGAAGATAAAATGGACATGTTGACATTTCTGAACAAAAACTATCCAACTGCTAACGATTTCCTTCTTTCAGATGTCAAGAAGAAATATAAAGAAACTTTCGGTATCGTTAAAACTTTTGATATCCTTCGTGAAGAAATAGAAGCTACAAAACTGTTTAAAGTCATGAACCATCACAACATATACCATGTAAAACGCTTATAAAACTTTTATGTTAGAAATATATTTTTGTCTGATTTACGCTCATTGACGATGAAGTCTCAACAAAACATTTACAAAGAAGTTTATTTCCTGTGTTGTTGTCAAAATGTCATGTTGTCACACTTTTTCAGAGAAGTTCATTTGACCGAGGGACCGAGGGACCGAGGGACCTGGTTCGCCTAAAATATATTTTTGCTGAAAAAATGACCAAATTTCATGAATTTCCTCATATGTTTGCTACCCCGAGAAAAACCGGGGTAGAGATTCCATTCGAAAATCGTAAAAAATGCGACCCTCGGAAAACCGAGGAACGAGATTCCGTACGAAAATCGTAAAAAAAACTCATGAAAATCGTGAAAAATTGCGAGTACGTTAAAAACCGTAGTCGCCTAAAACTCATGAAAATCGTGAAAAAATGCGAGTGGGAGAAAAACCGTACTCGCCTAAAACTCATGAAAATCGTAAAAAATTGCGAGTACGTTAAAAACCGTAGTCGCCTAAAACTCATGAAAATCGTGAAAAAATGACCAAATTTCATTATATAACTGTTATGAGTGACGAAGAGAACTTTGACACTTCGTCAAAAAATCCCTGAAATCATATCTTTTATACAAGATAAAAAAATAGCGTTAGTTTTTATTTTTTTTTTATTTTTTTATTTTGTATGTAAGAACAGGAAATGACAAGCACTGAGTTTGAAACAGTTAAAAAGATAGACAATGAGACCAAGGTGGTTAGAATAGGTGATTTAAACGTAAGATACTCAAAGAAATACAAAAAATATTCTTTGTCAGACATTTTAACACTATCTGAAGGAAAGAAAGCACACGACTGGGTTAAAAATGCTTCAACTCAGAAAATTTTGACAAGAAATCCTGAGCTTATGATATCGGTAAGATTCTATGGAACAAGAGCATATCTCATCGACAAAAGTCTTATACCAGTAGTTTTGTTCTGGATTGACCCAGTTGTTGGATATAATTTCATAACATATGGTTCATTCGATACGGAACGTTGCAGTGAAGGCTTACTTTACATCGTTCAGAAACCGAAGGACTTCAATACAAAGAGATATAAGATAGGAAGAACATTTAATATAACTCAAAGATATGACAGTAATAGTCAATAGAGTTAAGGTTGCGTTTGTTAACGATATGAGAGCTGCTGAAACAGAACTACTTGAAAAAGTTTGAGAAATTGTATGGTGCTCCACGAGAGGTAAAGAAACGTTTGAAGTAGATGAGATCGACAAAGCTATAAAAGTATTTGACGAAGTTGCTGAAAAATACATGTAAAGCGTTTATTTTTGGTCTTTTATACAAGATAGAAAATAACGCTAATTTTATTTTTTTTATTTTTTTATTTTGTATGTAAGAACAGAAATGACAACAACAGAGAACACAACAACTGCTATCGTTCATGAAGCCATAAGTGAAGAATACGAGTGGGTTCAGTATAACAAACAGTTACGTCTCATTCGTTCGGTCAAAGATGACATGTACCAAATGCAAAGTATTTTGACAGCATGTTTTGCTCCAGATACTAAGCTTCCTAAAGACTGGTTTAGGAACCAAAGCACTATTGAACTTTTGAGCGAAGCACAGCGAGACAGACTTTTTTCTGAAAATCGTGAAGAACAGCGAGTGGGAGAAAAACCCCAGTCGCCAAAACTCTATGAAAATCGTGAAAAATTGCGAGTGGGAGAAAAACCCCAGTCGCCAAAACTCTATGAAAATCGTGAAAATTTGCCAAATGGTTTGAGAGGTTGGTATGTACATAGACTTCTTGTAAATGCTTGTGCAATGTGGGCTTCACCTCGTTACGCTTGGTATATTTACAGACTTCTTGACGAACTTCATAGACAAGAACGTGAAGAGCTAGAGAACAAGCTTGAAGCAAAAGACAAAAACATACAGAAAAGAATACCACGTTCGGTACCAAAAGGAAAGGAAAAGAACTATAAGTATATGATTTACACTGAAGAGATGGAAAATGAAGAAGACAGAGATATGGTTATGTTGCATTTAGTCAGAAGAAACAACAAAAGCTTTTACGACTTAGCTAAGATTTACAAATCTGACAGAAATTGGTTCTATCGCGAAAACTTACGCGATTTCAATGACACCAAATGAAGATGTTAAACAGATAGTTCAAGATACGTTACCTCAAACACACTATGATATGAAAGGTTGTACAATACTTACATTCAAAGAAGATTTGCCGCTACTGAAGGAAAAAATAACAGAGTATTTTGACAACTTCAAAAGAGGAAGAGTAAATGAACCATTTATTTTCAAGCTTGACACCAAAGATGGCTCAGGTAGCTCTAGATGGTAAATTGTCTTGTCGAGTCCTTCTGGCATTCCGAGTCCTTCCATCCGACAGGAAAAGTTTTTCCTTCCAACAGGAAAAAAATTTCCTTCCAACAGGAAAAAATTTTCCTTCCAACAGGAAAAAATTTTCCTTCCAACAGGAAAAAATTTTCCTTCCGACAGGAAAAATTTTTCCAGTTGTCCGTCCGTAAACCATTCAAATTTTCGAAAAATTGAGAACTTTTTGGCCGACCTTCAGGAAAAATTTTTCTTTCCGACAGGAAAAATTTTTCTTTCCGACAGGAAAAATTTTTCTTTCCGACAGGAAAAGTTTTTCTTTCCGACAGGAAAAGTCCTTCCATCCGACAGGACACAAACGAATGTCCGACGTACCACCAACCGAGTCCATTCCAAAGCCAGAAGAACCGACAGCCCCAGCACCACAACAGACTAAGACTCAAACACTTACATTTTTACGCTTGACTTTTTACAATTTGAACTTTGTTTGCGTAGATGTGAATTCTGAAAGAAGTATGAGGGTCTTGTATGACTTTGTACTTCTCCCATAGTTCATGTCTGTCAAACTTACCTGCCATGGACTCTTTCATAAGTTCCATGAAATCGTCTTCGGACAATCCGGGGAAAAAGTATGATATCAGTAAGTATTTCTCTTTACATCCTTACTTAAACTCTTTGCTGTCTGTACACAAATGACAACAGAGATGTTAAAGTGTCTGAGCTTCTTGAGAATTCGACACATGTCTTGTTCTCTATTCTTTAACAAAGGATGAGAAGCAAAGTCAATCTAAGATAAGAAGACATCTGTGAGGGTAAGTCTTCCAATCGTAAGATTGCAATTTCTTCGAAATGTATTCTATCTCTTTCTGTTTGTTTCTGAAGTGTTTCTTCTCTAATATTCTCTGCATTTCCTCATTTGGGTCTTTAAACTTAGAATTGACATACTCATTTATAGCATTGTACTTCAAAACTCTTCTTTGGTACTTCTTTATCCAATCTAACAACTCAGAGTCTTTTATACATACTAACTTAGACTTCTTTATAATATCTTTGAACGAATTGACGGTTTGGTCAAATTGACCAGAAGTACTACAAATGACTACTAACTCATAGAATGGGTTCTTCTCATCTAGTTCTTGTTGTTGTGCAGCCATTTTAAGATAAGTGAAAGTCTTACCCGACCCAGGTGGTGCGATTAGACCTGTTATACCATTCTGAGCAAATAGGAACTTGTCATGTATGGGTTTTATCTGAGCATTTTCCAACTTCCTCTTGTTCTTGTTTAAAACATTCTCAAATTTCTTGTCAATGTCAGCAAACTTTTTTTCTAACATATTTTTAGAAAAATTAAAAATTTTATCTTTTAGGAAATGTCTAGCGATTTCGCTATCTATATTCGAGACAAGCTTTTCGACAGCAAAACATCTGTCGACCATAAAATCTTACATAGTGTAAACAAGAAAGGTGAATTTGTTCTAAAGTTCTGTTTCTGGGAATATGACAAGAACCATAAAACCTTAAGCAGAGAAGTCTTAAAATTTGTCAATGACAGACTTGTTGACAGAGATGACGCCTCTTGGAGAGATGAAGTCCAACAAAACTTCTTAGAATGCAAAGAAGACACATGCGCTGTTCTTGAAAATGAAATAGAAAACAGAATAGAAGAGCTATTAAATGACAAAGCACCTTTACAAAAATATGGTTCTGAGAAATTTGATATAACTCCACCAGAGAAGAAGAAGAGAGAAAAGAAAGAAAAGAAAGTAGAAGAAGAGAAGAAAGAACCTGAACCAGAGAAGGGGAGATATGACATGTAAAAATAAAATTTTATTTTTAGAACATTTCTGGGTCAATGTCAATGTTCTCTTCCTCTTTAGGAGCAAACACCGGCTTAGACTCTAAAATCTTTTTACCCAATTTACCTTGAACTTCAACTATCTTAGACTCATAATATTCATAGTCGTCTGCTTTCTTTGGTTCATAAGGTATAACAAGTTTGTATGCTTTGCCTTCTTTAAGGTTTGAGAACCTTCTGTCAAAACTTTCTTTGACTGTTAACAAACCTTCTATGTCTAAGTCTTCAAATTTCGCACCATTTTTAGTCACAATAGCAAACTTAACTGGTTCGATGTTCCAAACTTTGTCAAATGAAGACTTTTCAAAATGGTAGAAGTAAACATTCAAATATGTGAATGGGTCTAGTTCTTCTTTAAGTCCTGACATGTACTTGTTTACTGAGATGAATTTTGTCATCTTTTCTATCGGATAAAAAAAATATTTTTTTTAAAATTTACTCAGAAAAATTTTTCTTTGTATATACACCATTCTGTACGTCTAAAAGACTTTTGACATTTGCCAAGAATGTTCGTTTAGACGCTGTCATATAACCATACTCTTGACAATACTGTTTATACGAATCGTACAATGACCTTTCATCTAAACACTCAAAGTCAGTTTCATCTATGAACAGTTCATATACACTCTTGTTTGCTTCTAACAATGTTTGTCTCTCTTCGGTATGTGGAATTTGTCTTGGGTTGAACTTAGAAATATCTAATGTCATAAATATGAGAACAAGTGGTTGTAAAAGTCAGATGTCAAAGTTTCTGCTAAGTCGTCAAAATATTCTGTATCTTGCATATGAGCTTCTGACGTTCTGACAACTACATATCTTCTGTCAGAACTTTCTAACTTCATCGGAACGGCGTTGTTTGAAACCATGATGAAATTTGCAACATTTTCACAAACTCTTTGGTCTCTATACTTTCTTTCAACAACTCCAACTTTGTCTGTTATAAGACTCTTCAAAGCATCTGAGTTTAAAACCTTTGTTGTATCTATACTTTGAAGTTCGTTACATACTATAAGTTTCATATTCTCTATTGAAGAGTTAAATTTACCGCAGATGTTTTCTAAGTTTGTCATATTCGGGTTCGAATAGCCTTCTAACAGTTTGCATAAGATATCTGTAAAGAAAGTGTTCTTACCTGTTCCTTGTTTTCCAATTACAATGAGAGCAGTTTCATTTTTAGCACTTGGATGTTGTAAGATGTTTGCAAACCAACATAAGATATACTCATAGACTCTTTCGTTTCCATTGCATATAATTTCTTTGACATGGTCTAACCAAGCTTCTATAACATTTTCTTTCCATTCTACTTGTTCGTATTTATATCCAGTGAAGATAGAATAGAAGTTTGGAGAAGGTGTATAGAACTTTATACCACGAACTGAAAAATCTTCAAGTTTTGACAATAAGATATCCCAAGCATCTAACATCTTCATGCCAACTTGTACGACTTTTATTTTCTTAAGTTTCTGTTTACATTCTTGTTCTGAAACTATTGTCGCTTTAGGTTTGTTAAAGACTACATCCCATTCTTTCATAACATAACATTCTGGGGCAGAGTCGACATAAATGACTAAACGTTTCAAATTCTCGACTGCTTTGTTATAGTCTCTAAATGGACACATATTTCTGAACGCTTGGAAGTCATAAAAATCTGAAACGTCTATTCTGTACATTTTTTATAAAAATAAAAAAAAATATTTTTTTTATTCTTGACTTTGTTGTTGCATTTGTTCCATTTGTTGCATTTGTTGTTCTTGAGCTATTTGTTGTTGAAGTTGTTCTTGTAGTACAATACTTTCACCAGTTGCATCTTCCAATTCGAAACTTTCTGCCGTCATTGACAAATACATAGGACATAAAAGTTTTACAGGAACAAAGTTTGCGTCAACTAAGGTTAAGTTTATGTTTGCTAAAGTGTTTGAGTTTACTAAAGCTGAAAACTCAGCATTCGAATGAACAATAGGCAAACCAGCAGAGAATGTGTTGTTTATACGCATGAGTATCTTTTGGTCATAGTAGTTTCTGTCGACATTCGAATAGCACTTTGAACCTAAGTTTGAAACAATATATAAAATAGGTGTACTTAAAGTCAATGGAATAGATAGACCTTGTATGACACCTTTTCCTGTTATAGGAAACTGTTGGTAGTAAAAACCAGATATAAGTTTTGTATTATAGCTCATATCGTTTATACTAAACTCAGTCGGACATCCAAACATAATGAAACCTGCTCTAGTTGCAGCACATGTTACATCCGTCCTTAAAGTATTAAATAAGTCAACAAAACCTGTTGGTGGTATATCTGAGTAAGTATCTTCAAAGAAGTATTTTTTACCATTCACAACAACAAAGTCTTCTGGTGTCAAAAGAGCAAAACAGGCTTTAGTCGTCATCGTGTTTAAGGTCAGTTTACAATATCGTCCTTGAGGACTTTGTAAGTTTGTTGTTATAGAATTATATGACTCAGGGTTTTTAGTCGTAATAGTATAAACCACTATGTCTTCTGCCATTTACATATATTTAAAAGTTTTTCTGAAAGTGGAGAAGAACTTCATCTAAACTTTCACATGGCGTTTCTTGAAGTTCTCTGTCTAAGAAGTTCAAATATTTTGTAAAGACATAGAACTTTCCTTTGTCTACACGAACAAACAAAACAGGGTCTTTCATATCGTTCAAAAGTGTGTAAAGTCCTTTACATGAAATAAAGTCTATATTGTTTTTCTTCAAACATCTTTCAAGAAGTTTTGACATTTTTACTTAGCAAATAAATTTTAATGAAATGTTGTGGTCGTCAAATATTTTTATGACGTCTGGGAAACTATATTTTAAGTTCAACGTTTCACCTCCTTTCATAACGTATATCTTGTCAATGACATTATATGAAACACCACAGCAAGCAATGTCGGGTTCTATTTCTTTGATGTTTATATCGTCTGCCTCTGTCAAAAGTTTCAATAGTTCTTTCAAAACTTCATGAGGTGCGATGACATATGAGTTCACTTTTACAGGGTTGTGCTCAACCAAGTTTAACATTAGACCTAAAGCTTGACAAATCTTCTCCTGAGTTTTAAGTTTGTCTTTAAGTTGTTGGTAGTCGTTTCGAATATCTGCAACAGAACTTAAGTCTCTGCTAACTTCAGGATATGTTGGTTGTTCTTTTACAGGAACTATTGTTATACCATCTTCGTCTTCGTATGGTTTCCCCACTTCAACATCTCTTTCTTTGACATTGACAACAACACTTTGACTGTTTGTTTGAGTTGGTGAATTTAACTTCACATCTGCCATCGCCATTAAACCTTTTGAAACACTTACGCTTCTATTTTTCGGAAATGACATTTTACTTAGAATAAAAAGATGGACGTATTCGAGTATCTCTTCGAATTGAAGCAGAACAAAGTTTACACACACAAACAATACAAATACATTGACAGAATAGTTCTTTACACAAACAATGGAAAATGTTATAGAATAGCAGTCTTTGCTGAACCTAAATATTTTCATAAAGCAAAGAAAGTTGGTATAACTGAAATGGTGAAAGTTCTTGAAGCAGACAAAAATATAACTTCAAAACTTACAGATATTTCTAAAGGTAAGTTTATCTTACAATATTATGTCAAAACTGGCGTACTGTCAATATTTGACGGAGAGAAGTCAGTTCAAGAACAACTTACTGACCTGCTGCCAAAATCTGCTCGATGGAAGCTGTCGTTATGCCAATCTGAGGAGCCCCAGCAGGTTTCATCGAACGAATCTTCAAAAGAGCATCTTCCGTGAAAAGTGCTATTGGTTTTGTAAACTTCTTTGCTCTCAGTTCATCTGGACCGTCTCTGTCACCAGTATATTGTATTTGAACTGTACCAACAGTTGAAATACCACCCATAAAGTCTTCTGAGTCAGCAAATGGAATGCCAAGCCAAAAGTTTGAACGGTCTCCATTTGTATATTGGGTTTTTTGACCTCCTGTATGAGTCCATACTTTCACATATGGCATAATAGAACTTTGCATTTCAGGGTTAATGGTCGTTGTGAAGTTGTTGTTAAAGTTCATAGCATCTAATGTCAAGTTGTATGACCTCATATCCTCAACTGTAGAATATTCTTCTCTTGGATAATATTTGCCATCTATGTTTATATGATATTTAATACCGGGGTTGTAGAAACAAGAATAGTCATTTATAGTTCGTCTGAACAGTACAAACATAGTATCTGCATGTTTCATTGCAGTTGTTAAAGCAATATCTGTTCTTGCACCTGGGTCAGCACTTTGGTTTCCAACTTCACCTGCAAAGTCTTTGACAGATATTTGGTGTATAGGGAACATAAGTGGAACTGCAATATATTTGGCAGCTAAAGCATTTGAAATATCTGGGTCCAACATATAGACTGCAAGTCTGCTTTCTATTCTCTTGCATTCAAACTTTTCGCATGTGAACTTAACTGGGTCCCAAGCAGTTCCAGCAGCATTGAAGTAGTAGTTTACTTCAGTGTTGAGGTTTGAGAAACCAAAGTCTAAGTCAACTTTGTCTTTGCAAAAGTCACAGAACTTGGCTCCACCAGTTCCAGCTACAGTAAGAGTGAATGGGTCTTGTGTTGGTGCAATGACTAAGTTATTTTTGCTTGGAGTAAGTTCGATAGAAATTTTTCCTGCCCAGTTTGGCAAGTATCTTAAAAACCTGAAGATGAGGAAAGATGACAAAGGAACTCTAAGTTTCAGTTTTACTTTGGTTACTGCTGCTGCAGTTTGTCCAGAAAGGTCAACATAAACTCCTGGAACGTTAGGGTCAAGTCTTCTTATTTTCTCAATAGTTGCATACTGGTCTGTTTGTTCTCTAGCTTGTGGTTGTACTGAGTTTCTCAAAGCGAACCATTCATAGTTTGCCCATGTTACTGTTTGAACTAAGTCAGAGTTAGAATATATCTTATATCCCATGAAAACTTCTGGAGCATATTGGTATCCGACATAGAAAATTCCATTGCAACCTTTCTTGTCAGACAACTTGGCAGAAGGTTTTATTTCAATGTCTTGTTCCACGTATAAGAATGAGTTGTCAATAGAAATAATATGAAACCTGTCGCATGCAATATCTACTGTTGTTGAAGAACCTTCTCCAAACTCACCTACGTTTCCATAAGAAACAGCAGTTGTATATTCGTAAGTTCCAGGAACTATTTCTGACCTTCTAATGGCATTGTCGCATTCGTTATACCATTCGGAAACATTTCCATTCATGGCATCCAAAACTGTTGGCGTTATATTCTGAGCGGCGTACATTTCATATGGGTAAAAATATAGAATAGTTGGATTTATATGTCATAATAGAACCCACGTGGACCAAGCTTTACTTTCTTCCTGACTGAGTTTTTAACTCTTCTTTTTCCTTCATTGCCACTACTTTCACTAGATGAAGTTACTTCTTCACTACTTTCACTTTGTTCTACTCTTCTTCTTTGGTGTCGCTTTGGTAACTTGCCCTCTGCTTCAAGTTGTTGCATCTTTGCCTCATGTTCACCTAGTATGTTGTAAATTTCCCATGTCCTTTTTGCCTTTGGGCTCTGGTCGCCCATCTCAGGTAACCAATATCCTAGAAAGAGTTTGTCATAGTTTGTATTTGAGTCGTCGCTTATTGTTTGCATGACTCTTTCCTGAGTTTCCGGTTCAAGCTCTTCAAACAGAGCTTGTCCATATGGAATATGCTCGTTTCCAAATATATGTTTTTGTAGCCATTCTGGTTTTCTTTCCATGTTACCAATTATATCTTTTGTGAATGGGAAAGCTTTTACCCAATCTTTCAGTCTTTCGTCATTTATTTCTGTAGTTGGTTTTATTTTGTCAAGGAACATGTTTTTCAATACTAACATTTCATTTGGTACTGTCCATTTGAGTTTTCTTAAATATTCATCCCTTCTCAGGTCATTGTCTGCAAAGTAAGTTTTTATGACATTTTGTAAACTTTCGTTTGCAAGGTCATGTACAATAGGTTCTCTTCCTTCTCCCTCCCTAACTTTCTTTCTAAACTCTTCACCAAATATACCATCTCTATGGTTCTGTGTAGTTCTTTGAGATAAATGTTCTAGAACGTCAGGTGTTATATTTCCATCAGCCATGTTCATTTCATACTGGTCCAAAATATCTGCATCTTTCATATCTTTCAATGGCATTAAAGCCGCGCTGAAAATACCAGCTATATCTGGTTCACCATTGACTTCCATTGCGTCTACAACTTCTTGGAATTGTGGTTGTAAGTTTATGAACCACCTATCCGGGTTAGCTTTATGACCCCATCTCATTGTAGTTCCATCGTCTGCAGAAACAAAAGTAGGTTTGTTTCCATCTTGGTTAGGTTCTGAATGAACTTTAAACAATGTTTCATTTCTATATGTTTTCTTGAAATTTAACCTTTTATTTTCACCGAGTTCATCCGAAGATTGAACGTTAAATGCTCGTAAGTAAAAAGGGTTGTTGTATTTGTGTACATTTTCTTTCAGTACTTCCATTCTATGCTGAATATTTTCATCTGGTGTTGGAGTCTTTTGTATGTCGGCAAACATTTTTCGATATTCTTCTACTATGTCAGCCGAATTTTTTTTAGACTCTTGGAAATATTCCATATTCTCCGCATACTCTTGTTGAGGGTCAAGATTTTTCGGCTGTTCCAAATCTTCATCTAGTTCTGTGAAGTTAGTTTCCAAAGGAGTGACTTGTTCGTTTCCTTCAGGCTCTTCTAGCTGTTGTTGCTGAACTATTTCTTCCATGTCTGGTTGTATCTGAACTTCTTCCTGTGGAGTTTCTTGTACCTCATCTGCTGGCATTTCATATATTCCGAGACCGTTTTTAAAAAGTTCCCTTTCTAAGTCATCCGGACTCATAAACCTTTCTTCTTTCGTTCCGTCTCTATTTTTTACGCGTTTCATGAAGAGAGTTAAATTGTCATTTAGCTCTGACATCAAATATCTCGGAGTAAATTCGTTCATGTCATTTGGATGATATGCTATTAAATCATATCCCTTAGCGAGCTTGTATTTTCCAGGTTTGAGATTATATCCCCTTTGGTGCAGAGCCATAAAGCTAAATAGGTTCGGGTCAGTATTTCCATCCTTGAACTTTCTAATAGCTTCTTTATATCTGTCACTAAAGTCAATAGTATCTGGGTAACCATAGTCTTCTTTAAGCATTTTTAAGAATTCTTGGTTTCCTTGTTCTCTACTTCTTTTATGTCCTTGCTCTGTTTGTGGAGGTGGTTGTTGTGCAGGGTTTTGAACTGTTGGTTGCTGTGCTGGTTGTGGAGGTGGTTGTTGTGCAGGGTTTTGAACTGTTGGTTGCTGTGCTGGTTGTTGCTGTTGTTGTGTTGGTTTTGGTGCATGCCTGTGTCTGTGTCCATGTGACGATGTAAATGTGTTAGGTAGTCCTGGTGCAGGTGCTTCTCTTGGAGGGTTTGGTGGTATATAAGTTCCACTAGCTAGTATATAAGTTCCACCAGCTGGTACATAAGTTCCACCAGCTGGCACATATGTTCCATCTGCAGCGTAATGTCCTACCTGACTTTTCGTTTTTAAGAAAGCATTTACTAGGTCTGTTTTGGTCTGTTGTAACTCTTTTTCTTGACTTTTCACAACAGTTGCTCTAACGGCGTCATAGGCACTTTGAACTGCCTGTCTCGTTGCTGCATCTGTTATTTTCGTCATATTTTGTGCTACTTCTTTTAACTCTTTGTCGAAACCTTCAGACTTCAGTTTCTTTCCAGATGAGAAGTCGTTCACTTGTTTCACCTTACTATGAAGAGCTTCGAAGGCGTTCTTAAAGTCAGCATTTGTTAAAGTTTCATTTGAACTGTCTTCATCCGCTTGTATTTTTGTCCTTATTGACCCTATAAGCTGGGCTGCTTTAGCGTTGGCTTGGGCATCTAACCAGTCATTGTTAGCTTTTATATATTCCGCGCTTTTCATTGCCTTTTGCATGGCTGCGTCGTTATTTTTACTTTCTTGTGCTAAGTTTTCATACTGTACGGTTTGGTTTTGCAACTGTAAAAGTTTTTCTGCCTTTACATTTGCTTCAACTTCCTTTTTATACTCATCGCTATCCATATATGTCTTCAGGGCTTTTTGTTTTATCTCTTCATCTTTCAGTACTTTATATCGAGTAGTATGGTTTTTCAAATTTACAACATCTTGTTCCATTTTTGCTACTTCTGCTGCTTTTTCTGACACTTTTTTCGCATATTCCTCTGTACTTAGTTCTTTCAGTTGTTCTTCTTTCTTCTTTTTCTCTACGTTTAACTCATTGAGTTTCTTTGTGTGTCTGTCATATTCTAGTTTCTTTTCATTTTCACCTATTTGCTTCTGTATGTCTATGTTTGACTTTTTGACATCTGCTATTTGATTTTTGAGTGAACTCAAATTCATTTGACTTTGAGGGTTATAGGCTGTTCCGTCTGCAGCTCCACCATAGCCTGCCATTTTCGCTAAAAGTGCCGCTCTTAAACCTCCACTCTGTGCACCAACAACTCGGTTTAAAAGCATAGGATTGCTTGACATTTGTTGCAACATAGTGGGGTCATTCAGCATTTGTTGTTGCAACTGTTGTTGTGGTGTTAGTCTTACTATTGGATGTTTCAATGCTCTCTTCCTCTTACGTATATTCTTACGTAGCTTACGTGGCATTTTAAGTGAAGTTAAAAAGCGGTTTTATACTAAACATCTTCGGGGCTAGAGGGCACGAAGTGCCTGGAAGCCCCAATGCCTTTTTTTTTTTTTTTTTTTTTTTCTATACATGTAGCATAAAGCGTAATGATAATTTTTTGTGATCGATTATGTGAGAAAATTCAGAAAAAAAAACAATCTCAAATGATGTTCACTTGCATCATTCTGTAATTGAACTTATTGATATTTCAAATATTGAAAATGTTCTTTTATGATCAAAGCAGTTATCACTCAATGATCATCCAGGATTTCCATAATGAAAATTTCATTACTGCAAGATTTTTATTAATTAATGTATTATAAATGATTAAAGTCGAAATGAAATACTTAGAGAAAAGATTATTACATTATTCCAACTCAGAATGGTATGATGTTTACAAATCTACATATTCTGGTATAATTTTCAGCACAAATCAGGTGTATGAAGAAAAAACAGGAGATTTTTATGTAAGACAAGTCTATTTTTCGAATCTTGGTGATAATGGAGTTATTATCCTTAGATCATATGATCTCAAGTCACTTATTTCATTATGCACGTTTGAAAACTCTTCCAGAATAAATGGTTATGGTGGATCAATATACATAAGCCAAGGTCAAAGTTCAATCAGAAAAGTTTGCAGTTTTGGATCTAAATCGTTTGGTCACGGAAAGTTTTGCTTTATTGAGGTGAATGATAATTCAGCAATGATCAATCAAATTCATGATTCATCAATAACATTTAGTAATCGAGGAATTCAAAGTGGATATGCTACACTTGAATTTCGATATGGTGATATTTCAGTTTTACAGAATAACATAACAAAGAACTATTGTGAATATAATGCAGCTTTTTCACAATCGAATGGAAAAAGTATGTTAGTAAAATTCTCAATTATTGATGAAAATTATGCAAATTCTAGAATTTGTCTATCAAAGTCTGTAATATTGCATTTTTTCAGTATTATTTTCATAAACAACTCTGCTTTTGCGTCTAATTCGTACAATGGAATGTTTTATTTTATTGAATGCGACGGAACTTTTGATTATTGTTACTTTGCAGATAACAAACAAAACGGTCAATATTTATTTGGAATTGAAGAACCACATAATGCAGTTATTGTTAATAACTCATATGTTGAACATTCAGAATATTTGTTTGCAAAAGGTAAAGATGTTACAATTGTAAATCCCAAAGAAAATACATATAATCTAAAACTTCTTTCAACAGGACTATGTCCACGAGGTCCTAATTTTATGTACAGTGAGAAAGTGAATAAATTCACTGAATTACATCAGCTTAAAAGCATCAATAATTTCAAAATCCGAAGAAGATAGAAAAAAAACTATAATTTTCTTATTGTATTTGTTTGATACTAAAAAGTTCTGTTTAATAAAAAATATAATTTTTCAAAAGATAAAAATCGAAATAGGAAATTGTTACCATAACCTTTTTTAAAATAAATCAAGCAAAAATAAGAATAGAATATATATTATTCAGAAGCAAAAAAAATATTATTAAATTATTGTGGTTTTCCAGTCTTCCATGATTGTAAAGCGTTTTGTAATAACTTGCTAGCATCAGAGTACATATCAGCGTAAAGACGAGATACAGCGTAGTCGAGATATCTTTGAATACAAGCAGATAACGAAGGATCTGGTTGTGGGTAACATTTTGTAACGAGAGGAATTCCCTGTTCTTTAAAGTATTGTAAAGCGGGCTCGCGATTGTATTTGCAGTTCGGAATTGACGCGCATGGCTCAGCTGCAGGAGCTGCAGGCTTTGGAGCTGGTTTCGGTGGATCGGCTGGCTTAGGAGCTGGCTTTGGTGGATCCTGAGGTGGTGGCGTTGGCTTTGGAGCTGGTTCTGACGGAGGAACGTAAGGATTTGATGGAGGAACGTATGGATTCTCGGCAGGAGCACTTGGAGGAGGCATTTGGTATGTATTTGGCTGTGGTGTTGTTGGAGGAGGCATACTTGGCATTGTTGGAGCTGGATCTTGCTTTTGTGGAATAGAATTTACATCTTCGGCTGGAGCTTCGTTACCATCTGACTCTCCATTTTGTTCTATTTGCTTCTTCAGCTTGATAGCAAATATTTTGCAATCTTTTTCGCGTTTTGCCGAAGCATCGTCATCAAACATACCGTAGATGGCGCTCATCATCAAGAGCTTTCCAATCATTGCATTCTTTCTAACGCCGTTCTTGATCTTGCCTGTAAGATCGTCCCAAATTGCATTTACGAAGTGGCGAGTGTTTGTAACATCTTCTTCTTGGAACTCTCTGACGTTGTCTCTGACATTTTGATAGAATTCAACGGCTTCTTCGCTTGCTCCTCCTTCATTGATGATATCTGTTGCTTGATTGAGGAAAAAATGCGTAAGAACGACTCTTGTGGGTTCGTTATTAATCTTTTGAGCATAATTGTAATATTTTCCAAAGGCAGCAAACTCTTCTGGTATATTACTCATCTTCTCTGTATAAAAATGTCAAAAAAAATAGTTGTCACGTTTTATCACAGCACCGGAAAAATTTATTTAGTAATCAAATTTATTTAATAATTGTTAAATGGTGATATGCAAATATCTAATTGAGAAAGTTTGGCGAACAAAACTCAAAAAATCAATTTCGAAATTTGAATCCTAAAAGTGTATCATCATGATATAAGTAAATTTTGCATGTACGCATGAATAAAATGATATTTTACTCAATAAACTCAACATTTGCCTAATATTTGTTTCAAAAAATGTCTAATTACGAATTTTATTTTGATTGGAACTTCTATAATACAAGGTTTCTGAAAATATTAGTCATTCATAAAGTATTTCGATGCTTCTTGGAGATATCACAGATGAATCCTCATTCATTCATGAAAAATGAACGTAAATAAAGTAAAAAATAACTAATATCTTAATAGTTTGTCAGGTAGAAACACCTTGTGATGATATTTTGATCCTCTGATACAGTCTCATATCAGTGAATTGAAATTTGACAATTTTTTTCGAAATTTTTTTAATATTTAGTGCATGAATCAGCAGCCTGATACTGCTCATGATTGCATTGATTTACTCAGGGGTATGATTGAAGAATTGAAGCAATTAAAAGATGATAAATCAAAGCCAGAAATATTTTTCAATCAATACAACGTAAATGTTCCAAACATATCTGAGTACAAGATCATTCCTTCATTAAATCACATTTTATTGACAGAACCAATTAAAGATGCAAAAATTCGGAATTTATTTTGGTCAATCTTAGTCCATTATTCATCAAACTCCGACACTGATGATTACAGTAAATGGATTGAACTTTACAAAGTTTTTCTTATTAATCAAACAAGTTATGACGAATGGATCGATAGTTTAGCCCAGAAAGTAAAAGGCAAGAAAAGATTTTGGTTCTGGTTTGGTGTTTTATCAAATTTACCAATTTCCGAGCTAGTAAAATATCATTACGCTCAAAAAATCTCAAAACCCGAAGATATTACAAAATGTATTGGATCAGAATACAAAATTGCAGTTGAATTTATTATCAATTGCATTAGAGTTGATAATTCCGATGTAGAAAATATTTTATCCGAAATTTTTTATCCAATAATGAAATTTACAACAATTGGAAGCGAAAACCTCTCAAGCATGCGAGCCAAATTCCTTAACAACTCTAAAAAGAACGTAGATAAATTCATTCAAAGCATTCCTGAAGAATCCAGAAAAATTGTGTATAATTACTTTGTTAAATCAGCCTACAACAGTCCCAATCACGAAAAGAGGCTCCAACTCAGAAAGATCACTCACTCATTCTGCAGAATTTTCGGTATCCAAGTCACATCAAAATTAATTTCGGATACATACTTAATTATACACGATAACGAAGAACTGGCGTGTTTCATATTCGCCAACCTCTTCGATTTCTTCAAACAAACGGAATATTCCATAGATTCAATAAATTTAACAGAAAATTTACTGAAAAATGTCAATTTTGAGGTTTCTGCCAATTCCCTGATTTCCCAACTCGCTGTCACTTTCTCTCCGATACTTTTATCCATAGACAAAAAAGAACTTTTGGAATGGAGAGATAAATCGAAGATAAAGAACGACAGAGTGAAGCCAAGCAAGGAAGTTGTGGAGCTATGTAATCATACGATGGAGATTTACGATGATCCGTCCTCTTTCGACCTTTTTATGAACGAATATTGCGAATTATTTAATAATTTCTTTTCTCCTTACAGAATCAACCAGAACGTAATTAAGAATCGCTTCTGTATTCATATAAGAGAACAACTTACTAAGTTGCCGGCAGAACAACTCATAAATCGTTGTCTTTCGTTTGTAAATCTGATTTTGTCGAAAGGATTCCCTCAAAGCTCGCTGTCTAGGTTTATTGAGACGTTAGTATTCATTCAGACTCGTTTGGCTGCCAATGTTTCGTCGAATATGTTTTTCATTTTCCAAAATTTCTTTAATCGGCTTACTGATATCATCGATGACATGAATTTCATCAATAACTTTAGGGTCACCTATTTATTGGTCTGTTCAACTCAGCCATCCAGTATTTCTGACGATTGTAGAACGAAATGGTGCGAAATTGTCCGAAAATCATTGCAATACGATGATCCACAGCCAATAAGTCTCATTGCTGCACATCATGCTCTCTATACTTTCTACACACATGCTATAAATGCAGAGTTACCAATAAATCTCTTAAAAGCTCTGGAAAAAAGAATCCAAAAAAGTGACAAAAATGAAATTATCGAAAGAATCGGAATTATTCATAGTTTACGGTCATTGCTTTCTGACAAACCAGAGATAAGGGACCAGCTAGGCGATATGATCGATAAAATTGCCGATAATTTCGATGATTTAACTGTATCTGCCTTATCTTTCTTAATTGCAGACGAAGTGTTCACTTTGAAGCAAGTTACAGACAAGACAAAGCAAATATGGAAACATTTCCTGCAAAAACCTATCACAAATTCAAAGCCTTTGAGATTTTTGACAATGTTTCCGCCAATTTACGACCAAATCTCAAAGATATTCCCAGAATTCTTCGATATGATTATCGATAAGATCATAGAGTCAGTAAATACCTTAGAAAACGATGAAGACGAAGCATTTTTAAGTCAATTACTCGATATCGTTCACGAAGCAGCTCTTAAGTCCAGAAATCCGATACTCTTTACAAACTCACTCAAAAAGCTCTTACCGTGCAAGAAAGAATTCATAAAACGCTGCATAAGCCGTAGTATTCCGAAATTCGCCTTGAGATTGAACCAGGAGTACGGAAACGTCAGTCCTCCTGAAGGGGACCACGAATCAGTCGCTGTAGTCAAAGAAGAAAGCGTTTTGTGCTTCAAAGCAATATCAAAAGATGAAGTTCGAATTTTCTCGAAATCCATGTACAACTCGGACTGTTATGATGTCAAAGCGCATTATTTCGATCCAGATAAGCAACAAGAGAAATATGAAGAAAAATCTTGTAATTTTGTAGAAGAAAAGCGGGAGAACTCCAACTTTAACGAGAACATGCAATCGTACATCGACATTTTGAACGGATTTGAGTCCCCTCACTTGAATTCTGAACCGAAACTGAACCAGGAAGAATGGCCTTCATCCAGGGAGTTCATCAACAGCTTTGACTTCGCGTTCATATCACGGGAAGACGAAAATGTCACTGATTCCGATAATAATGAGAAGATTATTTGCCAAATCCCAACAGCTATGTCATTACTGTGTTCTTTGTACAAAGATCTAGAAGACATGCATTATTCTGGCACGCTCCACCTCGTCGATCTCGCTGAAAAGAACACAAGAACAATTTCACCGGGGGAAACGATAAGAATTGGCTTAGTTTACGTGGCAAAAAATCAAACAGATCAAAATGACATTTTACGGAATATTTGGACCGACGATCTTGTTACTGAGCGGTTCAAGAGCTTCGTGAGGAGCCTAGGAAGCATTGTTGACCTATCAAAGCACATTTATTTCAACGGCAAAATGGATTCCAACACATATACGAACGGAAGGTATCATTGCTTCTACAGCAATGAGTCCTACGAGGTTATGTTCCATACTGCCCCATTAATGCCAACAGATTATAAGGAAGCTCAGCAAATTTACAAAAAACGTCACATCGGTAACGATAACATCAATGTTATATGGAGCGAAAATGAACAGGACTACAATCCATTGACAATTTCCTCCCAATTTAACGATGCTCACGTTATAATTTACCCAATAAACGGATCTGACGATTTATTCAGAGTTTCTATCTACAGAAAGAAGAAGGAGCTCAGTTTCGGACCAGCTACAAGCGATACAATCATTTCTAGCAAATCTTTGCCGTTTTTAGTTAGATGGACTGCAATTTTTGCTGACAGAGAAGCGAGAAGAGGATCAACAACAATTGTTCCTGCTTTAGAATTTATTAATTCTATTAGATACCTCGAAAACGCGATGACTAACAAAACAGACAAACAATCTAACAATTAGCACAATTATTCTTGCTTTTTGTGTTTTGTAAATGTGATATATGTGTTTAATTTTTATTTTTCTCTAATTTTTCTCTTCAAATCATCTCAAAATGGTTTGAGATAAAATATTATTTAAAATTAATGATATTTCACAGTGCATTGCCAAGATATTTTCAATAGAAATGTCAATGACATGCATATCACGAGGTCTTGTATCAAAATTCTACAATTCCCAGAAGGATTCATCTAAAAGATTTTCGAGATCACTATCTTTTATGAAATGGATTCATGATATAATTTTTCTATTATTCTTTCACTCGTATTTTGCCATTTCTTTGAGAAAGAATCAATCTCAAACAACATTATCAAGAGCGCAGCTTCTGTTTTAGGACATAATATAACAGTGCTACCACTGTTTCGGACAGAGATTGTTGCTTGTAAATTAGTTTTATTCTTTATGTTTGGAATGAATAAAAGTCGTTTAATATGAATTCAATGAAGAAAAGGCTAGAAATAGGGAATATCTGCTATTTATTTGATTCTTTCAGAAATGGGTAACAAATTCAGGGAGATTATTTTACAATTTGAGTTAAAAAGGCGAATGATATTATTTTTCTTAAAGTTCGAGACTTTAAATAGGTATTGGCAGAATATGCATTGAAAGTGGTCAAAAATTTTCCCAAAAAAAATTTTCAAAAGAAAAATCGCATGAGTGGGATTTGCCCTGGTTGCAAGCAAGAAAAGGAACTTTTTGCACTCAGAAAGTGCACACCCAAGTGTGATAACTGCACTTGTGAACAAATTGGCAAGCAATATATGAATATTTTTAGAAAATCTACAATGGAATTAAAGAGACATACTCTGAATATCTTAGTTGCTGTATCAGGTGGTCCGTGTTCAATGTTTGCGTATACTATTCTTACAGAAAGAGTTGATACAAAGAGGCCAGGAAAAAGCAGTGCAATTCGTAAAATTGAACCTATTTCAACAAAGCAATTAGATTTACCTAACTTACATCATATTGACAAGTTTACTGTTAAGAATGTTGTTGATTATGCAGAAAATCACGATTTCAATTGCGTTGTTTTTGGAGACTCAATGGATTTCATTACACTTAAGATCCTTGGATATATTTCACTTGGTAGACCTGATCTGATTCCATACATTGCAGGAAATGATTTTACGACTTACAAAAATGTTGCAATTCTTAGACCTGCACGTACTTTACTAACATCAGAGCTTAAGTTTTGGTGTGATACACATCATGTTGCCACAACAAATGAAAAATCTTTACTTCAGAAGGAATTTGAAGTTGAAAAGCATATGCTGGATAATATAATTGCTGATGGTAACGATACTACTGTACATTCTGTTCAAAGTATGGGCGAAAAAATGCCTCAGACGAAGTATACAGAAAAATGCCCTATTTGTGGTCTGCCTGCTGAAACAAGTGAATCTCCTTGCGCAATCTGCCTTGTAGAAGCTAAATCTATATAGAAATATATTAAGTTTGTTTTTCATATCTAATTGTGAATAAAAAAAGTAAGAAAAATACATAATCCATTAAATTATAAGTAAATCCGTTTTAGTGTTTTTAATATTAAAACAAATAATACAATCTGAATAAAATAATTTAGCAGCAAGACTTCTTAGGTTCAGTTTCTGCTGTTGGTTGAACAGAATTCGATGGGTTGCCCAATACAATATCTCCTTTTTGTACGGAATGCAAAACTTCTTGAGCTAATTTATAAAAAGTTTCTTTGATATTTGTATTTTCCTTGGCAGATGTTTCAATGTACTCTAAATCGAAGTTTTCGACAAATTTTTGTATTTCATCTTTTGTTATTTTTCTTTCTTCTATTAAATCAATTTTTGAGCCAACTAAAAGAATCCTGCAATTTTTATGGCATAATGAACGAATGTCATTGAGCCATGTTTCCAAATGTTGAAAAGAAAGGTGGTCATTAATTGCGAAAAACAAAACTACGCCAACAGCATTTCTAAAATATGCTTTGGCTAATGATCTGTACTGCTCTTGTCCTGCTGTATCCCATATTTGAAGTTTGATTTGCGTTTTATCAATATTTAAATTATACGGCATAAATTCAACGCCAACTGTTTCTTCAGAATTATCGCTGTATGTGTTTCTGCATAATCTATGAACTAATGATGTCTTGCCAACAGCTTGATCACCCACAAGGAGAAACTTGAATGTATACGAATTCATAATTTATTGAATTGAGTATTGTCGGCGGTTTGATTTTTCATTACGTTATAATCACGAATGTTTTCAATTCCTGGATAATTGTTAATTAAACATGAAATTTGACAGGCATCTGCCAGATGAATCCAAAGGTGACCAAACTATTTTTTGAAAGTCCGCCATAACTTTAATGGTACTATTTCAGCGTGTACAATGAATACAAAAATTCTAAGAGTGCCACATAAAATAGTACTTTAGACTTGAGTTAATGCTACCAAGCAAATGTTAAAAAGATGACTTTAGTGTTTTGATAATCAAAGATTAAAATCATTATTGTCTAAATCAATAATCATAACGACAGAAGTTAATGTTTTTTCATCAGTGCTTTAAATCCACTTTTAAAAGTATACCTCAAAAATCAAAATATCAAAAAAAATTGGCCGATAGGTTTGGCTTTAATTTTTGTCTGCTTTTATGATTTGATATGGATGTTATAATTTTAAAAGTTGAGCCAAATTCACCAATAGATTTTTGAGATTTGCAAATACTCAATAATTTTCAGCGTGTTATCTTTTATTAAAAGAACTATTTGGTTTCAGTATCATATAAATTGATATTTACTTTCTATTTGAACCTTCATTTAGCTAATGATTTAATAATACAGATTTCATCTAGTCCTTATAAGAGAATTTTGAATTTGTTATAATAAAAAAACAAACAGATATAGCTTACACTTCTATAATAAAGATACCTTTTATAGAAATCAGTATGAAATGTGTTTTGGCTTATTGGAAGCATATCAGACATAATCGCCATAATCAAAAAATCTATATACCCAATAAGTAATAAATTTGTCGATATAGATTTTCCATAAAATTAGTTTTTAGTCTGATCTTAAAATAAATTTAATTTTTTATAAAAAAAATCACATTTAAAAGTACCTTTTTAGTAGCTCGAAATCCTGTTGGTGGATTTCGGGCGTACTTCAAAATTAGCTTTTCTTCTACATATGCAAGCTATATTTTAAATATGGAGCAAATCGGATCGGCGAAAGTAGTTTAGTTACCTTTGATGAATCCAACATTTCGATTGTTGTAACTATTTTAAGTGTAAAAAAATGATGAGCATACTATTTCTACTGCTGTTTCGTCATGATCCAGGAACAAATGTAAGAAATTTCGATTTTTCAGAATAATCACATTATTTCGCATTTTTAAAGCATTATCGCTATTTAGATCACAAAAATGAGTTCAACTCTAATGTCCTTTACAAATAATTCCAAGACCCTGAAGACACAAGAATAAAAGTGACGCTATTATGCCCAAACAAGTACTTACTGCTCGTCAATTTGTAGAGAGATGTATGGCTCCAGATGCAAAAAATGTTGTTATACTTCGTGTTAACGATGAGACAGCTAAGTTTAAGCTCAAAACAACAAAACAACTCTATACCCTTACTGTTAAGAAAGGAGAACTTATACAACAAGTCATTGATTCTCTCCCCGAAAAATTCCGCGATACAATTGTTGACAAAAAGAAAAAAGTTGATCCATATTTTCAAATTGATGAAGAACAACCTGCAGAAAATCAGCAACAATAATGTTATTTTACCTTTAAAATACTAAATTTGTCATGTTTTTATCTAATTATAGTATAAATTCAAATATAAAATGGAAACAAATTTATTAATTCAATAATGCCCATATGTATAGTGTTATAAATCATCTAGAAATGTATGTGTTCAATAAAATTATATTAGATGCCCAACTTTTCTATAGAGCAATTTTTAAAACCAATTTGATGAATCTTGAATATAAGAAATATGAATAATATCACTCACATCGAGTGCTTTTCTTGTCTGGTTAATGTAAAAATTCTTGTTATGTGATACAATTGGAAAAATAAAATTCAATGACCAAATAGTTTTAAATAGTAATGATTGTGTTGAATTAAAACAGGAAATCCTGTTTGATAGTAATGCATTTCATCATAGAGGTCAAAAATATATTAAAACAAATCAACATGAGTTGAATAATTTCAATATTTAAAGAATCAATTGAAAAAACTAAACGCAAAGAAAGTCTTGATTTTGAATCACAAACAACTAATACCAATTATGAATCAAAAATCAGTGAGGCTCCACTTCCACTATGTTTTCCTCCTGTATTTAATTTACAAAAACATACATCAAACCAAAGCGATAATATCATTGAAAATATCTTAATTCATAAGTCTTCCAATGATGATACTTCGCAGTTGTAATTTTTTATATATTTTGTTTGTATTTTCATCATGTAAAGAATTTCACCCTGTTTATTGAATTCACTGTTGTTTCCCCTTGAACATTCTATTCTAATTTTTAAGGGCTGATATTAATATAGATAAAATTTTTTATTAGGCGATAAATATTAGACAAAAGAATGCTACTTGAATATGTTGTTAATTTGATATAGGTTTTATAAAGGTGTTGAGAATTCGAGAAGATTGTGATAGCGGAAGCTTTAGAGATTTATTATGTAATATCTAGATGGAAAGACATGATTAACTGCCAGAAAATCTCTAAAAATATTGACATTATAAAATATTCTTTCGAAAAATTTCAATATATTTTTCGGCAAATTAAGCTAATACGATAATGATTTAAAATTATATGATTTAAAAGAATTTAGTTACATAAAATTCAAAACAATAAATGATCATTCAAATACAAAAAAATTGAATGCTATATCAATATAAATTTTAAACCGAATTTTAATGATGAATAATAGGATATATGACATTATCTTAATCAGAGAATTCTTTTTCTAAGAAAAATCCATAAACAACCATTCAAAAAAATATAATAAGATAGAAAAATGAGATTACTCGAATAACAACAAAAAAATTTTAAATAAAAAAAGTTGTTCACTCAATTTTTCAATGAGTTAATATTTTTTATATAAACAGAAAAGTTTAAAATCACATAAACCAATGATTATTAAACATTTTAATTTGTGAGAATTTTTTAATTCATATGGTTTCAAATTTTCCTTGTATTCTTATTATATATACAGACCGAATATTTGATCTTAATTTGTTGCACGTTGAATTTTCTATTCTCAAAACACTTAATTCTGAGAAACTTTTCAAAAATCAAAAAAATAGCATTGACCAAAAATGAAAAAATTGATATATGCTTGGAACTCTATAATATCTTAAAAATCAAAACTACTTTTTTGAGACCATTTTTTAAAGAATCACAATCTCTCACAAAAATCCACGATTTTTCTGAGATTGAATTCTGATATCATTTTTTTCATTATTATTCTCTATGGCTGAACTTTGCACACTCATCGTTGGCGGAAGACATTTCATGTCTTTGACAGCTGGATTCCCAATCCCCAAGCATAAATCAGGCGCTCTTCAACAGATTCTCGGAATGAACTTTTACTATCCAGATTCAATTACTCGCGATGACTTCGAATTTTCAAATACAGAAAGCAATGAAGAGTTAAACCTTGTCAGCAGATCTTTCAACGCAAAGATTACACCACCACATAAGGACTCTCATCCTGAAAAAGCCTCTGATATTATCATTGAACCACATAACATCGGACTTCTTCCAGCATCTGAGTGGTCCCCAAGACAAACTAACCTCGAAGAGATCAAAGCTTCATATTTCACCAGAAGAAACGGCACAGCTCGTTCTTTTGACCTCAAATTGTACAACGCCCTCTGCATCACCAAGAATTACGAATCAGCTTACAAATTCGTTGGAGTCATGTGGATTGATTCCAAGCATTTCAAGATCAACGAAAAGATCTTCTCACAGTTCCTCGGCAACAAATCAGAGTTCTTAACCTTGTTCGACAAGCAGGGCTTAATTAACAAGTACGGTTTCGAGCAAGTTTTCAAAGGCGCAAACCCTGTATTTTCAAGAGATGTTTCCTGTGATGATGTTGATGATTGCACTGTCTGCAGCTTCAAGGATCCACTTAATAGATTTTCTAGAGATAAACCATTTGAAAGGGTTGATCTCTAAATTCGTGTATATCTTTATGTATATAATAAATTTGTATGTATCATGCTTATTAATTAAATTCTTTTTTTCCTTTTTCATTTTTTATGATTGGTTTTGGAGATACGAAAAATTATTCCGAATTTGCAGGTATCTGTATCTATTTCGAATTAAGGAGAAAACTTTTATTATGCATATGATGCATTATATTAGGGGAAATGCAGAAGAAAGTACCATAAAAGTAGAAAAAATTATATTTCATCGGATGAGAAATCGAATTTACATTAAATCCTTAGTGGGTATTTATATCTCAATGTATATAATTAGGAAATTACCAAAGTTAAGCCTATATTCTCAAGTATAACAGTTGTTCCTTCGAAGATTTAGATCTGTCATTTTTTTCTTCCTTCGACACCAAAAATAATGACAAACTAGCTGTAGCGAATTTCTGGAAATCATCGATAATTGCACATGGGCTGCCAAAAGCTAATGACATATCGACACACGACTGGATCTGTTATGTCTACAAAAATAACTTAATATCTGGTAATTAGGTATTATACCAAACCTTTAACTCATAACTATTTTTATCATTTCTAATAATGTTAAATATAGTAATCACCTTTCCAATACTTTGAACATATTTTCAAAATCATCAAATATATTTTTCATAAGTAGTATTTTTGTATATGTAAAGTTAATATAATTGGGAAATACTATAATGTTTTACATGTATTCAATGTATTCTTTACAATTAATATCATAAAAAATATAAATATTGGTTTTAGGATAAAATGGTCTTGATTACCAATGAGTCTATTATAAAAAATGACTTCAACAATAGGTAGGCCTATATTTATAACCCAAAAACAATACAATATTTGTTATTGCATTGAAATACATGGATTCTTTGAGAATATTTATTTCCCAGATTGCAGTGTGTTTTTCGAAGTCATTTGTTCACTTTTATTGATAAAAATTTTGAATTTTTTGAAATATATAGTTCTTTTCAACATAAATGATTATCATTATTGAACAAAAGGTAAATAATGGAAGTGTATCGCATTTTATCTAAATTTCTTTCGATGATATGCATAATTTGAAGCTATTGGATACGTAATATCTTCAATTTTCAGATGAACTTGCGGTAATTAGCTAAGTTATAGCTGTGGGTGAGTTTGCTAAATGTTTTTAGATTCCAAATTTTTTTCGAAATCAAGAAAATGAAGAAAAACATCTATGAATTTCATAAGGAATTTGTTTTTTCAAAAAAAATTTGGAACAATTTGAAGTTAAAAACAGTTTTTTTGATAATTATAATCAATAATTAGTGATTTTATTACTATGAAAGAATATTATTTTAAATACCTATTCTAATTATAATAATCAGTTACTAAAATATTGATTAATTATCATCTTATATAAAAAATTAATAAAGTCTCTATGTTTCAGAGTAATCAATCTTTCATAATATTCAATGGTATTATTATGACCATATATGTTTATGCTCTGAGTGCTTCATAATCTGTTATGAAATACGAAATTCATAATACAAGACAAATGAATATAACCATTAGTTTTCCACTAGTTTAAAGAGGATGTTTCATACTAAAAACATGTAGACAAATTAAATTATGGATGTTGCAAATGAAAGTTCATTTAAATGAGTTTTCCTTATAAAACAGCTATCCATAGGGTTGCTAAATTAATACAGTCTTTCAAAATGGCTTAATATTAAGAAGTATATTTCTTGATGAAAGGAGTTGGCAAAAAATTATATAAAAAGTGACAATTTCAAATGTCTAAAAAAGGAAAATCGAAGAAAGGAAACAGCGAATTACCACCAGGTATGGAACTTCCACCAATGGAAGGAATGGAAGGCATGGATGGTGATTTTGAAATTCAAAATATGGACGATATCGAACTTGATGAAGATGATTACGCAGCACTCGGAATAGAACCTCCAAAGAAAGGCAAAAGCAAGGCTAAAGAAGCCCCTGCAGTCATCGACCCCGCATCACTAAATTTAGATGAAGAAGGAAATATTGATGATATCAGTTTAGATGAAGACGAGCTGAAGGCAATGGGTATGGATATTAACGATTTAGATGAGGATGAAAAGAAAATGATGCAGGCCAAAGAAAAGAAAAAAGCTCCAGAAAAGAAGCCAGAAGCGAAGAAACCAGCTCCAAAGGCTAAACCAAAGCCAGAACCAGAGCCAGAAGAAGATGGCGATGATGAGGGAGATGAAGAAGCCCCGGTTGAGGTAGAAATGAATGATGAAGACGAAGCGCTTCTTAAAGAAGTCGTAGAATGCGAAATTAATGAATTACCAGACGATAATGATAACAAAGAAACAAAAATCAAGTTAGATAAGAAAGATGCGAAACATTCAGGTTCAAAAGAAAAATTCCACAAGAAAGACGTCGCGCAAATCACAAACTATGAAGATTACTTTAATTTCTTTGCAGCAAATGTCTTAAATTACATTGAATTCGCTGATGATAAAGAAAATTGCCAAGAATACCTTGAAAGAATCAAACATATGACTCCTTTCGTCGTACAAGGAAAGAGAGCAAAGTTCCCACCTATAAATGCTTATAAAACTCCAAAACCAGTACCTCCATTTGCCATGTGGAATAAAATCAGCAGTGGAAACCCAATAAATATTCCACCGGAGTTCGACATCGAAAAATCTCCAACAGATGTCCTCGATAAAGACTTTAAAGAGCTTATGAGGATTGCAACCGAATTAAAGACCAGAAAACAGCCAAAATCAGCACTTACAGTAGCCAGAGCAGCTAAACAAGTCAAGGACAGCATACACAAGCTTACAGAACCATGTTTTCTCACTACAGATTTGATTACTTGGGAATATCCAGCAGAAAATATGAATATTTCTGCAAAAGAAATCGCAATTCATGTCATTAATGTTACTACTACATTGAAGAACTACAGATTGGGCTTCAAAATCCCAGGATTTACCAAAGAACTTTATGTCAACGCTTCCAACGTTGGAGAGACATTAAACTTCGCAGGACTGAAGCCAGCAACATCAGCCAAGAAGTTCCAGAGCGAGCAAGGCATTCTTTCCCTTGAATCAGACCCTTCTGGCAAATCCAAACCAGTTGGCCAGGCCCATTTCTCTCTTGTTGAGTTAAACAGCGATATCAAGACCCAACACAAGATTGCCGTCGCTGGATCCACCGTTGAATTCGAAATTTTGGTGAATAAGCCGTTGGTCAAAGAGAAAATCGTTATTGATTCCTACGAATACCACATGTCGCCATTACTTGTCGGCCAAGATTTGAATATCAAGGCCCAACCACCAAAACAAGATCAGCCAGCGGCAGAACCACCGAAACAAGCCGCAAAGCCTGCCGCCAAACCAGCATCTAAACCAGCGGCCAAACAGCCTGCAAAGCCTCAGATTCAAATCCCAGAAGTTCGAATTATGTCAGATGAGGAATTGAGCTTGTTCTGGCCAGGACCAGTTCTCGAGAGGTTCCAAGAGATCGCTACTGAGATTGTTAAGTACTGCAAGTCCCATAAAATGCCTGTTCAGCCAGGTCTCGAAGATCAAGCCAGAAAAGTTGGAGAAAAGATTCAGGAAATGACTGCAAAGCAGGAAAGTGGCGAATTAACCTTAGAAATCTATAAAGAAGAAGTTAAAAAAGCAATTGAAAGAGAAAAGGCAAGAATTCCAACATTAGAGGAGAAATTCAGAGAAGAACATAAGGCATTTGTGTTTATGATGGTAGAACATTCCAAAGAACTCGAAGAAATGTAACTAAATCTTAATTTTTTTTTGAAAATTATTTCTTTTTTTTTCGATGGAAACTGGTCAATTTCATATATAATTTTTTGCTTCCCCATATATTAAACAGTTTTTCGTTCAATAATACCACAATTTAAAATGAAATCTTTTGTAATCCATAAATAAATTGATCGGGATAGGGGGATGTGTCATAACTATTATAGGGCTAAAGGAATCCTAATCGAGCATGTGGAAAATAGCAATTCTAACTTAATCAATAGGCGAATGTGCGTGAATATTACAATTAAATTTAAAAACTTATTTTGTGGAATGCATATATAATTAAACCATTAAGAAATCCAATTTGACATATTATTACATTCTGACATTTTTTTGTCAAAAGTTAATTTTTGATCGCATTATACTAGTGAGTATATTTCATTAAAAAACTTTATTCATTGTAAATATTTCAATTAACAAAAATATAAAAAAACATTAAGATTTATTTTTCTAAAAAGTTAAATGAAATATTTTTCTTTTCAAAACAATAAAATCAATTTGAACTTTTTATGAAGTTTAATAATTGTATTCGAGCTCATCTTAGTTGTCCGGTTATCTAATTTTCTGATCTTTTTAAATTGAACGATGTAAAATTTTTCCTCAAAATAATACACTCAATTAAATTTTGTTTGCTCTCAATTCAATTTCAACAATTATCTGTGACAATCTCTTTATGAGGAAATAAGTACATTTAGTCTAATTTGCTTAAATCATGTAATTTCATTCAAGGTCTGGTATCTCACTTCCTAGTTTCTCTATATTATTATCAATTATATCTGATATTCGACCTGGATTGAAAAAAACATCATGAGTTACTTTCTTAGTCCTTATTTTATTCTCATCTTACTTGAATATAATAGCAATTATTGATGCATATTCAATATTTATTCCATTTTTTGTCGATTCAACTAGTTTTTTTTTGAGTTTTTTTCATTATCGTCATTAATTATCGATATTAATAAAATATTTCATTTAAGTATCTGATGAATCCTGTATGGATTTCTTGATTTTCAGGCTGTTACATATTAAGTTCTGTCAAAATGTAAGCTATTGAATTTTTTGAGAGGGAAATAATCATCGAGGAAGTAAAAAGTGACGCTTTAGGAAATATTATTAGAAATATGATAATAAATATATTTGGAAAAAATATGTTTTTTTCAAAAATTGAAATGTTCATAGAATATTTTGAAATATGTAGGGAATTAAAAAAAAAAAAAAAAAAAAAAAAAAAGGTAGTGGGGCTTCCAGGCACTTCGTGCCTTCTAGCCCTGAAGATGTTTAGTATAAATGAAGTTTATATTCGGAGGGCTTCCAGGCACTTCGTGCCTTCTAGCCCTGAAGATGTTTAGTATAAATGAAGTTCTTATATACGGGTCTTCCAGGAGCTTTTCACAAATTATATATGTTTTCATGTTTTGTCACTTTTCTGTCACTTTTCAGGAAAAAACATTTTTATTATATATATAAAATGAATTTTACAAAACCACCACTACCCTTCTTTGGAAATAAGAGTAGATGTAAAGATATTATATTGAGAGAACTTAAGAAACTACCGAATGGTCTAACATTTGTAGATTTGTTCGGTGGAAGTTTCTATATATCCCATTTATGTCATACAATATTCCCAGACTCAAAGATTATATGCAATGACTTCGACAACTATATGAACCGTCTCAAACATATTCCAGACACTAACAATATATTGAAAGAGTTAAAAGAAAAGATACCTATAGGTAAGATGGAACGTATACCATTAGATAAGAAAGATATTGTAAGAGAGGTTTTGAAAAAAGCAGAATATATAGACTGGGATAGTATATCTGCTAGACTATTATATAGTGGTGCTATAAGAGTTCATGACATTGAAACACTTATGTCAAAAGTTTTATATCTTAACTATACAAATGTTTTCAAAGAGGACATAGAAAAATATATTGAGGGTATAGAGTTTGTGAGATGTCATTGGACAGAGTTGTATGAAAAATATAAAGACAAGGAAAATGTTTTCTTTATAGTGGACCCGCCGTGAAAAAACCAGAATTTTCGAAAAAGTGACACCAACTATTAAAGTTATTTTATTACTAGATTTATTTACAAATTATAAGATAATATCATTAACAAAATATATTTTTAATATAAATAAAAAACTTTTTTTATACAAAAAATTACAATCAATCGATAAATATTATAAAACATTTATTCCAAAAAGATTAAGAAATAGGTGGGATCCTGCATATAATATAATTTTATGTCATAAAGCTTACAAATTTTAGATGGACCACAGTGAGAATGTGAGTGGTTAATTTAAAGGTGGTCTGATAAAGATATCGAAGCTTACTCAACACAGCATGAAGCAGTTTCTAATACACAATCTTACTAGTGGTGTTTCGGTCGCCAGCGCTCTCATAGGGGTGCTGATTTCAAAAACCACTACTTCAAATTATTCAACAATACTCAATGCAGCATGAAGCAGCTACTACTGCTGTATCTTACTGGTAGCGTTTTGGTCGTTGGCTCTTGCACAGTCTCTCAGATTTTCAAAATTTTTTTTTCAACACTATCTTGTTTCGCTCTCAGAAAGCTATCCTACAAAGACATCGAAGCTTACTCAACACAGCATGAAGCAGTTTCTAATACACAATCTTACTAGTGGTGTTTCGGTCGCCAGCGCTCTCATAGGGGTGCTGATTTCAAAAACCACTACTTCAAATTATTCAACAATACTCAATGCAGCATGAAGCAGCTACTACTGCTGTATCTTACTGGTAGCGTTTTGGTCGTTGGCTCTTGCACAGTCTCTCAGATTTTCAAATTTTTTTTTCAACACTATCTTGTTTCGCTCTCAGAAAGCTATCCTACAAAGACATCGAAGCTTACTCAACACAGCATGAAGCAGTTTCTAATACACAATCTTACTAGTGGTGTTTCGGTCGCCAGCGCTCTCATAGGGGTGCTGATTTCAAAAACCACTACTTCAAATTATTCAACAATACTCAATGCAGCATGAAGCAGCTACTACTGCTGTATCTTACTGGTAGCGTTTTGGTCGTTGGCTCTTGCACAGTCTCTCAGATTTTCAAATTTTTTTTTCAACACTATCTTGTTTCGCTCTCAGAAAGCTATCCTACAAAGACATCGAAGCTTACTCAACACAGCATGAAGCAGTTTCTAATACACAATCTTACTAGTGGTGTTTCGGTCGCCAGCGCTCTCATAGGGGTGCTGATTTCAAAAACCACTACTTCAAATTATTCAACAATACTCAATGCAGCATGAAGCAGCTACTACTGCTGTATCTTACTGGTAGCGTTTTGGTCGTTGGCTCTTGCACAGTCTCTCAGATTTTCAAAATTTTTTTTCAACACTATCTTGTTTCGCTCTCAGAAAGCTATCCTACAAAGACATCGAAGCTTACTCAAAACAGCATGAAGCAGTTTCTAATACACAATCTTACTAGTGGTGTTTCGGTCGCCAGCGCTCTCATAGGGGTGCTGATTTCAAAAACCACTACTTCAAATTATTCAACAATACTCAATGCAGCATGAAGCAGTTTCTAATAAATATATACATATATAAATATATACATATATAAATATATACATATATAAATATATACATATATAAATATATAAATATATACATATATAAATATATACATATATAAATATATAAATATATACATATATAAATATATACATATATAAATATATACATATATAAATATATACATATATAAATATATACATATATAAATATACATATATATATAAATATATAAATAACAAAATATAATCAAAAAATAGTGTTTGGAAATTTAAGGTTAAGTGTCACTTTTTCTACTGTCACTTTTTCGTAAATTCTACCACACTCGTTTGTGAGATGTCATTGGACAGAGTTGTATGAAAAATATAAAGACAAGGAAAATGTTTTCTTTATAGTGGACCCGCCGTTCTATAACACATGGGATTTTCAATACCAAGTAGACTGGACTTTGAGAGACTCTTTAGAAACTTTAGACGTTTTACATAACTGTCCATGCTTTTACTTTACATCCGATAAAAGTGGTTTGGAAACCGTTATGAGATGGTTAGAGGACATACATGACTATGAGTTTATATATGACAAGATAGAATATGAGAGAGGTCCCATAAACTGGAGAAAGTGTCATAACAAAGAAATTTTATTGGTAACTAAATGTGGTTTGAAATAGGACTACTTGTTTTAGGTTTTTTCCATTGTGTCATTTATTTATTTGACGTGGCAGAAAGATATAGAGAATATGAAGATGAACCAATGCCTGCAAATGTTCAGTATATGTACTCGTAAGAGATATTTTTATCTAATATTAAATGGACGCACAGAACTTAGCGAATGCACAGCAACCTGGACAACCAAACCCAGAGAATATTCCAAATGAAGTTAGAATACAAACTGCAATGGCAAACTATGGTCAAGTGCCAACAGATGTACAAATGCAAACTGCCATGTCAAATGACGCTGCGTTAGGTTTGCCACCATGGTATGCAAATATGAGATGGAAAGAGTTTTATACAAACCCTGAAGTGGGATATAAACAACTCTATGCAGATGACGCGAACACAGGAGTTGACCCAGAGTATGTTTTCTACCAGAGGAGAAACAGAATGTATGAGCTCCAGTTAAAGAATGCTATGGAACTCAACAGGAAACGTAAGAGACTAGGCGGACATTAGATTTTTACATATAGTAAAATGGGTTTCTTCAGTAGTATTGGAAACTTCTTTCGAAATGTTGGAAGAGGTATATGGAATGGAATAAAAACCGTAGGAAGAGGAATTTGGAACGGAGTCAAAAATATTGGCAAAAGAGTAGGTCAGTTCGTTGGTATTATACCTAAAGACCCTGAACCAGAAGAACAAGCTCCTGTTATACAACAGCCTGAACCTGCACCACAGTCTAGTTGGCAACCAAATCCAACACCTCAACCGTATTAAAAATTATATTTTTACCGTTCGATAGTAGTTGTATATGAAACTAAGTTCTAAGTAAAACGCGTGGTATAATGGAACTATTCTCTTTCTTCCATCTGTTGTAAACCATACTTGAAAATCCGAAATACTTCCACTCGGTGGTTCATATAGCTTTGTAGGTTTTTCGTAAAAGTCATTTGCCAAGCATAAAAAAGAGTTTTGTGCGCCAGAAAATGAAGCATGAACTATAATAGCATCTGAGTCGAAAACATTTTCATATGTTCCATTAGGGTTTTCGACTTCATAATAGTCCGGGTGTACTGGATACCATGCAGGCTGATTTAACATCCTCATAAATCTATGCCATGCCAAGTTGTTATATTTTGTAGAAATATAAACGTTTTCTCCAAGGTCTTCTATTTTATTGATTTTAACAGTTGCATTTTTCCTGTCATATAAAATATCGAGATGGTACTCTCCTTCGTCAATGTTATACTGGTTTGCATATTCGAGATAGATATCGTTTATTTTTTCTTGAAAAGCTTGAAGAGTTGTTTCTAAGTTTACAAGCAAATTCACTTGTAAAAGTTTTCCCTGTTCAAATTTCTCATACGTACGTTTTTCTTTGTTATAGTATCGAACTTCAAAACCGACCGTAAATGGGAAACCATGTATGGCTTCTGAAATGAACTTCATTCTACGAAAGCCAATAGCTTTTGTGACAGATGGGTCTCTTAACCATCTTAATGGGTAGTCAAAACGATAGCCTTCATGCTTTACGGTCTCTGTCTCAAACTTTTGACCTACGTTAGTAAAAAGTTCATCTAATGGTTTAGTTGTAGCAACTCTTGAATTTTCTTTTTCTATTGAAAGCATATTTTATCTAGAATAAAAATGTCGAAAGAAACAGCGTCTATGAGAGAAATACAACACAACCGACAACTCATTTTGCAAGCTCTAAATAAGAACACAACAAACTTTTCAAACTATTCTAAGATATCTGAGTCATTGAAAGAAGGAAACTTAAAACTGACGATAAACCCAATGACAGATGAGTTTCTGTTTCAAGACAGTAAGAACCATACTGTTTGTATAAATCCAACAAAAGGAACTTTAAACGAGAAACCTATAGATGAACTTCTTTTGAAAGCAGATGTTGGCAACAAAGCTGACAAAGAGTATGTCATTGAAAAAGTTCAAGAAGAACATGACAGAGCAGATGCAACATATGCAACGAAAGCAGATGTTGACAACAAAGCTGACAAAGAGTATGTCATTGAAAAAGTTCAAGAAGAACATGACAGAGCAGATGCAACATATGCAACGAAAGCAGATGTTGACAACAAAGCTGACAAAACATATGTTGACAATAAAATGTCAAGTGAAGTGACAAGAGCTGAAAACGAATATTCTAAAAAGACTCATACACATACCATTGCAAATATTGCAAACTTACAAGAAACCTTAAACAGGAAAAGTGACGTTGGACATACACATACCATTGCAAATATTACAAACTTACAAGAAACCTTAAACAGGAAAAGTGACGTTGGACATACACATACATCTTCTGAAATAACAGACTTAAACGTTAGCCTTGAAAATAAAGCAGATAAAACATATGTCAATGAAATATACCAAAGTTTGCTAGGAACAAAAAATATTGAAACTATTGTTGGTGACTTTTCTGTCAATGAAGAAAACAAATATTTTAGATGGCAGTTGGTACAGTCCTTAGAAAATGGTACACGGTATAAACTCATTCCGAAAAATAACAATGAAATGTATGTAAGCTATAAAAAGAACGATGGTACACAAGTTAAAGTTCCATTAGACAACAACTGCTACTTAAACTTATATGGAGACGAACAAAAGAAATATTTAAGAGTTTATGAAATGACAGATATGACATTGCCTGACCCAGCTCCAGCACCATATTATTATGACTATGGAGATGACGTCAGAACACCACATGTAGATGAACAAAAGCTAACATTATATTTAGATTTTTATAGATATAAAAGATATAATGCAATAGAAAAAACGAGAATAGTATACTATTATACAGATGACAGAAATAAATATTATAGTCAAGACTTTACCTACCCTGAAAACATAAGATTATATTATAAAAAATATTCTGACATGAACCAGAAGAAACCTGAAATAGTTGCACTATATTTTAAGTTCAAAAGAGACAATCCTATAATATCTCATATGTTTGATTTAATGAACCCAGTAGGTTCTATTTACACGTCAATGGAAGCAAGAGGTCCTCAAGCAATGTTTGGTGTTGGTGCATGGGAACAAATAGTCGACAGGTTTTTGTATTGTGCAAACTCTTCAAAGGAAACAGGTGGAAGTAAAACGATTTCAGGTGAAAACTTACCTGCACATAGTCACTACATAGATTTAAGTACATCTCAAGCAGGTTGGCATAAGCATAGATATTGGGATTGGTCAGGAATGACAAAAGGTAAAGGATATGATGTTAAAGACGACGTTAAGTTTGCTATAAATTGTTACTGGGATGACACGCAGGGAGAAGGAAACCATACACATTTCGTTTCAGGATATACGCAAACAACGGGACAGAGTAAAGACTACATGCCACCTTACATGACAGTTTACGCATGGTATAGAATTGCTTAGTCGTCATTTTCAACTTCTTTAGCATATTCGTCTGGAGTTGTCTTATATTTGTTAGGAACTGTCTTTGAAAGTATACCACCTTGAACTTTGACAAGTTTGAAACGAGGTCTGACAATAGTAGTTTTATCTTCTGCTTGCAGTGTGTACATTTTGCCATGTTTGCCTAAAACTTCATAATATTCTCTTGTATACTTTCTTCTATTTTTACGAACACGAATGCGAGTACCTGTCGAGTTCCCATTGTTGTCATAGTCAATAGTATTTTCATATGGGTCGCGTTTAGGTATTTCTATTTTTACTTTGTCACCTTTCTTAAGTTTGAAGCCTGGCATTCTTTCTTGTTTGTCTCTTTTGACTAAACTATTAAATATATAGTCTTTCTCTAAGTCGGGGTTGTTTTTCATTTCTTCGGGGGAGTGGTTTCCCAAACCTTTTTGTTTACGGCTATTGTAAATATTTAAAACTTGTCTCATCTTTGCCATGGAAAAGTGTCTATACTTGTCGTCATATGACATTTCATCTACCTCACCACCTTGTGGTTGGTTTAAGTCTCTTAAGATTTTTATACAACTGTCAATGACACCAAGAGCAGAATGGTTTTGGTCGACAATGAAATATTGGTTTACATTTTTGAACGCAGATAGTTTTTACATCATCTGATTTGAAAGAACTTTCACAGTCAGATGTCAGTTTTGTTGGATGGTATTTGTCAACGAATATTGTCAAAGCAGTTTTCACATCTAAAATATTTTTGGACCATAATGGTATGGCTTCACAGTATCTTGTGTTTTGACCGACAAATATTAGCCAGTATGGAGGTCCATCTTCTCTATACCTCGGAATGTTTTCCAAGATATCCATAAACCAAGCATTTGGTGTTGAACTAAAGATTTTTATCATGAGTGCTTTCTTTGTTGCCTTAGAAACATAGGGGTCCTTGTTTGGATTCGTCATTTTTTAACCCATAAGAAATGGGTTTATTTGGCGCATTAGCAGGAGTTGCATCCAGATTTTTGCCCGCAGTGGGAACAATAGCCAGAGGTGTATTTGGAGTTGGAAGGAAGATTTTGAGTACATTAGGTATACTTAAAGAGAAAGCACAACCTATTATACAAACTGTACAGAAAGGTTGGGATGTAGCACGAGATGCAGCAAATCTTATTCCAAATCCTGAAACAAGAGGAAAAGTTCAAGGATGGATGGACAATGTAGGAAGACAAGCAGGAAACTATTATAACAAAGCAAATGACTACTATAACCAAGCAGGACACTATATGGACCAAGGTGAAAGATTCTTTAACAGAGGATATAACCATGCACAACAGTGGGTAAACAATAACCAACCGCAACCGCCTCAAACGTGGGGAATGTAAAGTTTTTTACTGAGATGAAATGAACAATACAGCTTTAAGACAAATGGGCTCAAGATGGATTTGTCGACTTCCAGCAGTTACACAACCACGTGTTTGTCAAGTTCTTCCTATACCTCAGGAAGTTTTAGACCGACTTAAAAAACCTAAACAACCAGTTGAAAACAAAACAAACTAAAATTTTTACTGAGATGAAATGACCGAAGAAGTTGAAACGGTAGATTTGACACCACAAACAAAAAGTTCAGAACCATTGTCAAAACCTGTCAAAGAACTTACAGATGAAGAGAAAAATTCAATAATAGAAAGTGCCAGGTCTGGAAATACAAACCCTAACTATAAAGTCACTTTTCATAGAAATGGAACGGCTAGTATCTCAAAAAAGAAACAGACTCTCACAAATAAAATATTGAAGTCTGAAGGAGCTTTCGAGACAACAGATGGAAAAGTTTACTTCACTGACCAACAGTTCATTATAGAACATCTCATTGACTTAGAGTCGAAATATTCTAAACTTTACAACAAACACAAAAAGTTGAAAGGAAAACAAAAACAAATGGCATATGATATTTATGAAGATGTTAACGACACAACCATACCTGCAAGTGAGGTAAAGTCAGAGGAACCGAAAAGTGACGAAAAACCGATAGAAGAAGAAAAACCAAAAACTGAAGATAAACCAAAACCAAAGTTTAGTTTCCAAACTAAACCAACTCAACCTTCATTAGCTGGTATGGGTTGGCGTCAAAGGCTTTTGGTAGCAGGTGGTTATGTAAAGTAAAGAAAAACATTGCATGAAATAAAAACATTTTTTTAAAAAATATATTTTTTTATTTTATTTGAAATGTACGTTGAGTTTGTTGGAAAGGACCGTTGGAAAACTTGTTTGTTAGATGAGAAATATGAAATTCACTGTTGTGAGCCTTTTGAAGTCAGAAACAAAAAGACAAAAAGAGTTTTAAGCGAATGGGAGCGAAATGACGGATATGCTAATATGAAGATGAGTGGAAAAAACTATTTTAAACATGTTGTCATTGCAACTCATTTTATACCGAACCCTAACAATTTACCTTTTGTAGACCATATAAACCATATAAGAAACGACAATAGACTTGAAAACTTGCGTTGGGTCACTTGTTCTGAAAACAATAAGAACATAGGCAAATTTCGAGATATTGTATTCGAATTTGTCGACGAACTAGAAGATGAAGCAATTGAAATTACAGACTATGGCGAGCATACGTTTGAGTTTTACTACTATAGCGAAGAACAAGACTCTTTCTACTTTTATACCGGCGTAAACTATAGGAAATTACAAGTATGTTTTACTAAGGCGGGCTATGCTCATGTAAACGCTAGAGATACAGATGGAAAATACGTTCAAATACATCTTAACAAATTCAAGAAGCTATATGGCATACCATTTTAAAATATTTTTTTATTTTTATAAAAATGCCCCCATATAGAATGGATAGAAAATCTGCTAGAATAAAAGCAGAGTTAGAAAGATATGGTTGGAGAGTTTCGAAGAATTTTAAATATAGGAAGGGAAGACCCATAAAAGTCTATGACAAACTGGCTGGTCTTCGCTACGAAATGGACTTAGAAACAGCACGCGCAAACTATCCAAACAGATTAGAGAGGTTAGAAGAAGAGCGACTTATGGACATGCCTTTCGATGTTTCTGAGCCGCAAGTTGAAGGACACGACGGCTTTGCCAGATTCTACTGGAAACATGACGAACAATTGCATCCTTTGAGAAGGAAAAAAGGAAAAGGTGAAGACGCACATGCTCCCATGGAAAGAACAAGATATGCATATGAAAAGTATCGTGAAGTTAGAAGTCAAATTACATCTGGTCGAACCTTTACAGTAAACTTTGACGAAGGAAAGAACAAAGAAGGCTTCATGGGTGTACTTGCTGCCATACAAGACGGAAATAAGAAAGGATACAATCTCAGACTAACCGTAACAGATTTAGATGGTCACATTTACTATGCGCATGGCAATGAACAAACAGCCGCACAACTTCTTGACGCTTTCAAGACTACAAAGAGAGAACAAATGTTTGACTCCGACTCAGACATTTTGAATGCAATTGAAGGAATTGCAAGTGTCAAGTTCGAATGGTACCAACCTAACCCTCAAGCAGTCAGACAACATGCTGGATACTTCCCGTTCATAAATAAGTCTGACATTGACTTGACAAGGTATGGAATTTACAATTCAATTGAAACAATTGTCAATGAACCTTGTATTCTTACATGTCTCAGGAACTCTGGTCTTGTTTCAGAAGAGAAGATGAAGTATCTTGAGTCATGTGTGAAGACAAGGTACATTCTTAGAGGTCAATTGGCAAAAGTTGCACCGTTGGCAAATGTCAATATCCGAGTCAACATACCTACAGCTAAAGGTTCTTCACATGACGACTATGTTGTTGACAAAGACTTACCATGGTTGAAGATTGTAATTGTCCACAACCACTTCATGTTGAACGAAAGTCTTATGTTCGGAAAAGGCAAGTGCAACATTGTCAGAGCTGTAAACATTCTTTTCGAGAAAGGTTTGTTGGAACCAATTCCAGATGACAAGCTGACAGAAACTTTTGTACCAAAAGACGAAACAAACTTTTCACTGTTAGCAAGACCAAAAGTTGTTCCAGACAAAGTTCTAGTACAAAAGAAGTACACAATTCCACAAGGAGTTGGATTGTTCGGATACCAACCTGAACCAGAAGAACTTCCAATGAGGTTGCAAGAACTTCAAGATGCTATAAACAAACTTCCATTGAGACATCCAATTGACGTCAAATTGTATTGGAGAGCATCTGAGTTAGGTCAGAAGGTTTTATATGAAACAGGTTGCTTCGACGATGTTTATGAGATAACAGGAGAAGTTTCTCAGAAGATAAGAGACTCGCTTGAATTTCCAAAAACTGGTCCGATTGGATGCGACAAGTTCGACTCAGATGAAAAGATATACTATGTCGACCTTAACGCTGCGTACATGAGATTTGTCCAATATATTCCGACTGGAATCCCAAACGAAGATGGTGAGTTCCCAGGAAGGAACTATACAGTTGGAAAAGTCATACAACAACTCTATGATATTAGGAAAGCTTCAAACCCCAAACTTGCAATGACACTCAAATTGCTTATGAATTCGACATGGGGATATTCCATTAAGAAACCTCAAGAGATGAAGAGTAAACATTATGAGAAGGTCGACAACTTTGTTGAAAGGTTTTCTCCTTTTGTTTTGAAGTACGAATTCACTCAAGGTCAAAGTGGCTTAGTAACCACATTAAAACCTATTGTCGAACATTGGTCCTATCCTCAGTTCGCAAAGGCAGTCCTTGACAACTACAACAAATTCTTCTCCGAAGTCAAATCCAAAGTGAAGGTTTACTATGAGAACATTGACGCACTCATGACGAACGAAGAAGGATACAACAAACTCATTGAAATGGGTTTAGTCGGTGAAAAGATGGGTCAATTCAAATTGGACAAAATTTTCACCGAAGTTCATGTCCTCTCCAAGCGTAAGTATTGGGGTATACTTGAAGACGGCACAGAAATAAAACATTGCATGAAGTAAAAAAATTTTTATTCGAATTTGAATTTAAATGTGGGGAATTCTTGGGAAAGGGTTCTCTCTGTTTGGAAGTAGTATCCAAGGACGCTTGGCAAAGAACTTTATAATGGCTTCCTTCTTTGCTTGCTTTATGTCGTCGAAAGGAGTGTTTTCTGGTATTTGCAGGACAATTCCGGTGTCAATTTCAATTTTAAGCGCACCTCTTCCAGACACCCAGCCTGCAATGGTCCTGTTTGACTTCAGATGGCTCAGGTAGTTCCTAACTAGCTCATTTATCTCTATAAGGTAGATTGCCTCATCTGCTGGGTCTATGTCGGTCATTGTTTCAAGACAAGTCTTTTACTTTTTCAAGACAAGTCTTTTACTTTTTCAAGACAAGTCTTTTACTTTTTCAAGACAAGTCTTTTACTTTTTCAAGACAAGTCTTTTACTTTTTCAAGACAAGTCTTTTACTTTTTCAAGACAAGACCCGTTATTTTTCAAGAAATTTTTTGGTGTAAAGTTCTCAAATTTGAGAACAGTGGTCTTGATTGAAGACGATACCCGTACTTTTTCAAGACAAGTCTTTCACTTTTTCAAGACAAGTCTTTTACTTTTTCAAGACAAGTCTTTTACTTTTTCAAGACAAGTCTTTTACTTTTTCAAGACAAGTCTTTTACTTTTTCAAGACAAGTCTTTTACTTTTTCAAGACAAGTCTTTTACTTTTTCAAGACAAGTCTTTTATTGTTTCAAGACAAGTCTTTTATTGTTTCAAGACAATGTCCGACGTACCACCAAAAAATATTTTTTTATTTTTATTGTAAGAACAGTATGACAGTCGAAGCAAAAACGTTCACGAACAAATCTAATGGCGAAACATTCACAAAAGGCACTTACAACGGTATTGAAGTCTTACGTAGAGACAAGGATGGTTATATAAATGCAACAAAGATGTGTCAGCAGTTTAGGAAAGACTTTAGAAGGTTGTTGGAAAATAAGTCCTGGGAAGAGTATTTTAAGGCATTTTGTGAAGAATATACCAACCCGCGGAAAACGGCGGGTTGCTTTTTATACAAAGTTCATGCAGGAATTCCTGATGAAATCAAACAGGTTAGAGGAACGTATGTAGACCCAAGACTTGTAAACTATATAGCAATGTGGGCTTCTCCAAAATATTGTATAGCAGTTGGAAAAATTCTGGACTCCATAGACAAGAAAGTTCATGAGAAATTAGATGAAGAAGAACTTGAAGATACAGTAGAGAATGCAAAACCTTTGTTTGAAGAAGAAGTTAGAAAAATGCATGAAAAACAAATAGAACATGAACGTGAGATATGTTCTGGTTATAGAGATTCTCCATACGAACTAGACCAATGGGAACAAGAAGATTTAAAGAGAGAATTTAGAGAATATGAACTCGCTAAGATAGCATTAGAAGCTGCAGAAAAGAAGTTAAAAGTTTGGGGTCGTTTTGTACAAAAATATTGTGAGTAAATGAACCATTTTTTTTCGACAAAAATATATTTTAGGGTAGAAGGGTATATCTACCCCGTTTTCTACCCTCTTTTCTACCCTCGTAGAAAACACACAAAATGCTTGTTTTGAGGTCGAGCCATTTTTGGCTCCACCGTATTTTTAAACCAAACTCGTTCATTTTGTGCTGAAATAAAATAAAGGTAGTCCCACCAAAAAATATTTTTTTATTTTTATTGTAAGAACATGTCAGCAACAACAGCACCAAACTCGTTAGTCATGAACCCAACTTCTATGTTAGTAGAGATGAAAAGCTTCATTCCTTCTTCATATACTTTCGAAACAGAAATCCAGAAGATAAAGCAAGAACTTCTCCAAGGAGATCTAAACTGTAGTGCGAAAGATGAAACAAATGAACAGTATCTTTATGAAATGCAGGATATTATTGACCATCTACCTAAACTTCCTGAAATACAACAACAAAAGCTCACTATTCCAGAATTCGATGAAATAGAAGTGAAACCATCTGACTCAGTTGAAATAAAGAAGTTCATACGTAATGTAAACTATGAGTTTCTTGGATTTCATTACAACCACAAAGACTGCGATATGGTATATTTCATTGACATATATAAATCTGAAGAATTTAAGACCTACGACAACTTTGTTTCGTTAGTTGCTGAGTGTGTCTTGCAGATAAGAGATAAAGATAGAAGAGGTAAGGTATGGAACCAACAGATAAAACCAGCAGCCTTTGAGTTAAAGAAGACCATCTACGCCTTACTTGTTTTAGCAGGACAAATTTCAGAATATAACGCAAAAATGAACTCACAATGTTCAAAATGTAAAGCAGCAACAAGGAAATATAACTACTCCGTCAAAGAGATAGAAAGAATGAGAAAAGACCATACTGACTTAAAGAAAGAAGTAGAGAAACCAGCAGAAGATAAAATGGACATGTTGACATTTCTGAACAAAAACTATCCAACTGCTAACGATTTCCTTCTTTCAGATGTCAAGAAGAAATATAAAGAAACCTTCGGCATAGTTAAAATTTTTGATATCCTTCGTGAAGAAATAGAAGCTACAAAACTGTTTAAAGTCATGAACCATCACAACATATACCATGTAAAACGCTTGTAAATAGTTATGGTAGAAATGAGGGTAGAAAACGGGGTAGATATACCCTTCTACCCTAAAATATATTTTTATTGAATTCTGTATAAAATTCTGAGTAAAATGACATATGGAACACATACTTTTTCAGTAAGGACATATGGGGTAGAAATGAGGGTAGAAAACGGGGTAGATATACCCTTCTACCCTAAAATATATTTTTGTCTGATTTACGCTCATTACGAAGAAGTCTTGACAAAACATTTACGAAGAAGTATATTTCCTGTGTTGTTGTCAAAATGTCATGTTGTCACACTTTTTCAGAGAAGTTCATTTAACCGAGTGACCTGGTCGCCTAAAATATATTTTATTGAATTCTGAGTAAAATGACCAAATTTCATGAATTTCCTTAAGATAGAAAATAAAAGTTAGTTTTATTTTTTTTATTTTTTTATTTTGTATGTAAGAACAGAAAATGTTAAACATTGAGTTTGAAACAGTTAGAAAGATAGACAATGAGACCAAAATAGTTAGAATAGGTGATTTAAACGTAAGATACTCAAAGAAATACAAAAAATATTCTTTGTCAGACATTTTAACACTATCTGAAAAGAAAACATCCACGACTGGGTTAAAATGCTTTACTCAGAAAATTTTGACAAAAAATCCTGAGCTTATGATATCGGTAAGATTCTATGGAACAAGAGCATATCTCATCGACAAAAGTCTTATACCAGTAGTTTTGTTCTGGATTGACCCAGTTGTTGGATATAATTTCATAACATATGGTTCATTCGATACGGAACGTTGCAGTGAAGGCTTACTTTACATCGTTCAGAAACCAAAGGACTTCAATACAAAGAGATATAAGATAGGAAGAACATTTAATATAACTCAAAGATATGACAGTATAGTCAATAGAGTTAAGGTTGTGTTTGTTAATGATATGAGAGCTGCTGAAACAGAACTACTTGAAAAGTTTGAGAAAATGTATGGTGCTCCCACGAAAGGTAAAGAAACGTTTGAAGTAGATGAGATAGATAGTGCTATAAAATTATTTGACGAAGTTGCTGAAAAATACATGTAAAGCGTTTATTTTTGGTCTTTTGTGAAAGTCAAAGACGATATGTACCAAATGCAAAGTATTTTGACAGCATGTTTTGCTCCAGATACTAAGCTTCCTAAAGACTGGTTTAGGAACCAAAGCACACAAGAACTTTTGAGCGAAATTTCTCTAGACCGAGAAAAAACGTAGTCGCCAAAACTCTATGAAAATCGTGAAGAACAGCGACTACGGAAAAAACCGTAGTCGCCAAAACTCTATGAAAACAGTGAAGAACAGCGAGTAGGGAAAAAACCCCAGTCGCCAAAACTCTATGAAAATCGTGAAAAATTGCCAAACGGTTTGAGAGGATATTATGTACATAGACTTCTTGTAAATGCTGTAGCAATGTGGGCTTCGCCTCTTCACCTAAAATATATTTTTATTGAATTCAGCAACAAAAATCATGAATTTCCTTAAGATAGAAAAAATAAAGTTAGTTTTATTTTTATTTATTTTTTTATTTTGTATGTAAAGACAGATATGTCAACATCAGAGAACACAACAACAGTTATAGTCCATGAAGCTATAAATGAAGAATATGAGTGGGTTCAGTTTAACAAACAACTCCGTCTCATTCGTTCGGTCAAAGACGATATGTACCAAATGCAAAGTATTTTGAACGCTCTTCGTTCTACAAAGCAAGCATATCATTGGTTTGAAAACCAACAGACAAAAGAACTTTTAGAAGAATTTCCTCATATGTTTGCTTCCCTCGGAAAACCGAGGAATGAGATTCCGTATGAAAATCGTAAGAATTTGCCAATAAATTTGAAAGGATATTATGTTCATAGACTTTTAGTAAATGCCGTAGCAATGTGGGCTTCACCTCGCTATGCTTGTTATATTTTCATGATGTTAGATGAAATTCATAGACAAGAACGTGAAGAGATGGAAAAGAAACTTCAAGCAAAAGATGAAGTCATTGAAGCAAAAGACAAAAACATACAGAAAAGAATACCACGTTCGGTACCAAAAGGAAAGGAAAAGAACTATAAGTATATGATTTATACTGAAGAGATGGAAAATGAAGAAGACAGAGATATGGTTATGTTGCATTTAGTCAGAAGAAACAACAAAAGCTTTTACGACTTAGCTAAGATTTACAAATCTGACAGAAATTGGTTCTATCGCGAAAACTTACCGATTTCAATGACACCAAATGAAGATGTGAAACAAATAGTTCAAGATACTTTACCTCAAACACACTATGATATTAAAGGTTGTACAATACTTACCTTCAAAGAAGATTTGCCATTGTTAAAGGAAAAAATAACAGAGTATTTTGACAACTTCAAACAAGTAGAGTAGATGAACCATTTATTTTTGGTCTTGACTTCAGATGGCTCAGGTAGCTCTATAAGGTAAATTGTCTTGTCCGAGTCCTTCTGGCATTCCGAGTCCTTCCTTCCGACAGAAAAATATTTTCCCGACAACTGGAAAAAAATTTCCCGACAACTGGAAAAAAATTTCCCGACAACTGGAAAAATTTTTCCTGTTGTTCGTCCGTAAACCATTCAAATTTTCGAAAATTGAGAACTTTTTGGTCGAACGACAGAAAAAGTTTTTCCTTCCAACAGAAAAAGTTTTTCCTTCCGACAGGAAAATATTTTCCCGACAACTGGAAAAGTTCTTCCATCCGACAGGACACAAACGAATGTCCGACGTACCACCAACCGAGTCCATTCCAAAGCCAGAAGAACCGACAGCCCCAGCACCACAACAGACTAAGACTAAAACACTTACATTTTTTACGCTTGACTTTTTACAATTTGAACTTTGTTTGCGTAGATATGAATTCTGAAAGAAGTATGAGGGTCTTGTATGACTTTGTACTTCTCCCATAGTTCATGTCTGTCAAACTTACCTGCCATGGACTCTTTCATAAGTTCCATGAAATCGTCTTCGGACAATCCAGGGAAGAGTATAATGTCAGTAAGTATTCTTTTAACATCCTTACTTAAACTCTTTGCTGTCTGTACACATATTACGACTGAGATGTTAAAGTGTCTGAGCTTCTTAAGAATTCGACACATATCTTGTTCTCTGTTCTTTAACAAAGGATGAGAAGCAAAGTCATCTAAGATAAGAAGACATCTATGAGGGTAAGTCTTCCAATCGTACGATTGCAATTTCTTCGAAATGTATTCTATCTCTTTCTGTTTGTTTCTGAAGTGTTTCTTCTCTAATATTCTCTGCATTTCCTCATTTGGGTCTTTAAACTTCGAATTTATATACTCATTTATAGCATTATACTTCAAAACTCTTCTTTGGTACTTCTTTATCCAATCTAACAACTCAGAGTCTTTTATACATACTAACTTAGACTTCTTTATAATATCTTTGAACGAATTTACGGTTTGGTCAAATTGACCAGACGTCGAACAAATAACAACTAACTCATAGAATGGGTTCTTCTCATCTAGTTCTTGTTGTTGTGCAGCCATTTTAAGATAAGTGAAAGTCTTACCCGACCCAGGTGGTGCAATTAGACCTGTTATACCATTCTGAGCAAATAAGAACTTGTCATGTATAGGCTTTATCTGAGCATTTTCCAACTTCCTCTTGTTCTTATTTAAAACATTCTCAAATTTTTTGTCAATGTCAGCAAACTTTTTTTCTAACATATTTTTAGAAAAATTAAAATTTTTATCTTTTTGAAAATGTCTAGCGATTTCGCTATCTATATTCGAGACAAACTTTTTGACAGCAAAACATCTGTCGACCATAAAATCTTACATAGTGTAAACAAGAAAGGTGAATTTGTTCTAAAGTTCTGTTTCTGGGAATATGACAAGAACCATAAAACATTACAAAGAGCAGTCTTAAAATTTGTCAATGACAGACTTGTTGACAGAGATGACGCCGATTGGAAAGATGAAGTCCAACAAAAGTTCTTAGAATGCAAAGAAGGCACATGCGCTGTTCTTGAAGATGAAATAGAAAACAGAATAGATGAGCTATTAAAGGACAAAGAACTTTTACATAAATATGGTTCTGAGAAGTTTGACATAACTCCACCAGAAAAGAAGAAGAAAGGAAAGAAAGAGAAAAAAGTAGAAGAGAAGAAAGAACCTGAACCAGAGAAGGTGAGATATGACATGTAAAAATAAAATTTTATTTTTAGAACATTTCTGGGTCAATGTCAATGTTCTCTTCCTCTTTAGGGGCAAACACTGGCTTAGACTCTAAAATCTTTTTACCTAATTTACCTTGAACTTCAACTATCTTAGACTCATAATATTCATAGTCGTCTGCTTTCTTTGGTTCATAAGGTATAACAAGTTTGTATGCTTTGCCTTCTTTAAGGTTTGAAAACCTTCTGTCAAAATTTTCTTTGACTGCTAACAAACCTTCTATGTCTAAGTCTTCAAATTTCGCACCATTTTTAGTCACAATAGCAAACTTAACTGGTTCGATGTTCCAAACTTTGTCAAATGTAGACTTTTCAAAATGGTAGAAGTAAACATTCAAATAAGCGAATGGGTCTAGTTCTTCTTTAAGTCCTGACATATATTTGTTGACTGAAATATATTTCGTCATCTTTTCTATCGGATAAAAAAATATTTTTTTTAAAATTTACTCAGAAAAATTATTTCTTTCTATATTTGCCATTCCGAACTTCGAAAAGATTTTTGACATTTGCCAAGAATGTTCGTTTAGACGCTGTCATATAACCATATTCTTGACAATATTGTTTATATTCATCGTACAATGACCTTTCATCTAAACACTCAAAGTCGTTTTCATCTATAAACAGTTCATATACACTCTTGTTTGCTTCTAACAATGTTTGTCTCTCTTCGGTATGTGGAATTTGTCTTGGATTGAACTTAGAAATATCTAATGTCATGAAATATGAGAACAAGTGGTTGTAAAAGTCAGATGTCAAAGTTTCTGCTAAGTCGTCAAAATATTCTGTATCTTGCATATGAGAATCTGACGTTCTGACAACTACATATCTTCTGTCAGAACTTTCTAACTTCATCGGAACAGTATTGTTTGAAACCATAATGAAGTTTGCAACATTTTCACAAACTCTTTGGTCTTTATACTTTCTTTCAACAACTCCAACTTTATCTGTTATAAGACTCTTCAAAGCATCTGAGTTCAAAACTTTTGTTGTATCTATACTTTGAAGTTCATTGCAAACTATAAGTTTCATATTCTCTATTGAGGAGTTAAACTTGCCACAGATGTTTTCTAAGTTTGTCATATTAGGGTTCGAATAGCCCTTAACAGTTTGCACAAAATATCTGTAAAGAATGTGTTCTTACCAGTTCCTTGTTTTCCAATTATAATGAGAGCAGTTTCATTTTTAGCACTTGGATGTTGTAAGATGTTTGCAAACCAACATAAGATATACTCATAGACTCTTTTCTTTCCATTGCATATAATTTCTTTGACATGGTCTAACCAAGCTTCTATAATATTTTCTTTCCATTCTACTTGTTCGTATTTATATCCAGTGAAGATAGAATAGAAGTTTGGAGAAGGTGTATAAAACTTTATACTCGAACTGAAAAATCTTCTAACTTTGACATAAGATATCCCAACCATCTAACATCTTCATGCCAACCTGTACAACTTTTATTTTCTTAAGTTTCTGTCTACATTCTTGTTCTGAAACTATTGTCGCTCTTGGTTTGTTAAAGACAACATCCCATTCTTTCATGACATAACATTCTGGGCAGAGTCGACATAAATCTAAACGTTTCAAATTCTCGACTGCTTTGTTATAGTCTCTAAATGGACACATATTTCTGAACGCTTGGAAGTCATAAAATCTGAAACATCTATTCTGTACATTTTATAAAAATAAAAAAAATATTTTTTTTATTCTTGACTTTGTTGTTGCATTTGTTCCATTTGTTGCATTTTGTTGTTCTTGAGCTATTTGTTGTTGAGTTGTTCTTGTAATACAATACTTTCACCAGTTGCATCTTCCAATTCGAAACTTTCTGCCGTCATTGACAAATACATAGGACATAAAAGTTTTACAGGAACAAAGTTTGCGTCAACTAATGTCAACGTTATACTTGCCAAAGTGTTTGAGTTCACTAAGGTTGAAAATTCTGCATTCGAATGAACAATAGGCAAACCAGCAGAGAAAGTGTTGTTTATACGCATGAGTATCTTTTGGTCATAGTAGTTTCTGTCAACATTTGAATAGCACTTTGAACCTAAGTTTGAAACAATATATAAAATAGGTGTGCTTAAAGTCAATGGAATAGACATTCCTTGTATGACACCTTTTCCTGTTATAGGAAACTGTTGGTAGTAAAAACCAGAAATAAGTTTTGTATTATAGCTCATATCGTTTATAGTAAACTCAGTCGGACATCCAAACATAATGAAACCCGCTCTAGTTGCAGCACATGTTACACTCGTACGTAAAGTATTAAATAAGTCAACAAAACCTGTTGGTGGTATATCTGAGTAAGTATCTTCAAAGGAGTATTTTTTACCATTCACAACAATAAAATCTTCTGGTGTCAAAAGAGCAAAACAGGCTTTAGTCGTCATTGTGTTTAAGGTTAGTTTACAATATCGTCCTTGAGGACTTTGTAAGTTTGTTGTTATAGAATTATATGACTCAGGGTTTTTAGTCGTAATAGTATAAACCACTATGTCTTCTGCCATTTACTTAGCAAATAAATTTTAATGAAATGTTGTGGTCGTCAAATATTTTTATAACGTCTGGGAAACTATATTTTAAGTTCAACGTTTCACCTCCTTTCATAACGTATATCTTGTCAATGACATTATATGAAACACCACAGCAACTAACGTCGGGTTCTATTTCTTTGATGTTTATATCGTCTGCCTCTGTCAAAAGTTTCAATAGTTCTTTCAAAACTTCATGAGGTGCAATGACATATGAGTTCACTTTTACAGGGTTGTGTTCGACCAAGTTTAACATTATACCTAAAGCTTGACAAATCTTCTCCTGAGTTTGAAGTTTGTTTTTCAGTTGTTGGTAGTCGTTTCGAATATCTGCAACAGAACTTAAGTCTCTGCTAACTTCAGGGTATGTTGGTTGTTCTTTTACAGGAACAATTGTTATACCATCTTTGTCTTCGTATGGTTTCCCCACTTCAACATCTCTTTCTTTGACATTGACAACAACACTTTGACTGTTTGTTTGAGTTGGTGAATTTAACTTCACATCTGCCACCGCCATTAAACCTTTTGAAACACTCACGCTTCTATTTTTCGGAAATGACATTTTACTTAGAATAAAAAGATGGACGTATTCGAGTATCTCTTCGAATTGAAGCAGAACAAAGTTTACACACACAAACAATACAAATACATTGACAGAATAGTTCTTTATACAAACAATGGTAAATGTTATAGAATAGCAATATTTGCTGAACCTAAATATTTCCATAAAGCAAAGAAAGTTGGTATAACCGAGATGGTGAAAGTTCTTGAAGCAGACAAAAATATAACAACAAAACTGACCGATATTTCTAAAGGTAAGTTTATAATACAATATTATATCAAAACTGGCGTACTGTCAATATTTGACGGAGAGAAGTCAGTTCAAGAACAACTTACTGACCTGCTGCCAAAATCTGCTCGATGGAAGCTGTCGTTATACCAATCTGAGGAGCCCCAGCAGGTTTCATCGAACGAATCTTCAAAAGAGCATCTTCCGTGAAAAGTGCTATTGGTTTTGTAAACTTCTTTGCTTTCAATTCATCTGGACCGTCTCTGTCACCAGTATATTGTATTTGAACTGTACCAACAGTTGAAATACCACCCATAAAGTCTTCTGAGTCAGCAAATGGAATGCCAAGCCAAAAGTTTGAACGGTCTCCATTTGTATATTGAGTTTTGAGCTCCTGTATGGGTCCATACTTTCACATATGGCATAATAGAACTTTGCATTTCAGGGTTAATGGTTGTTTGTGAAGTTGTTGTTAAAGTTCATAGCATCTAATGTCAAGTTGTATGACCTCATATCCTCAACTGTAGAATATTCTTCTCTTGGATAATATTTGCCATCTATGTTTATATGGTATTTAATACCAGGGTTGTAGAAGCAAGAATAGTCATTTATAGTTCGTCTGAACAGTACAAACATAGTATCTGCATGTTTCATTGCAGTTGTTAAGGCAATATCTGTTCTTGCACCTGGGTCAGCACTTTGGTTTCCAACTTCACCTGCAAAGTCTTTGACAGATATTTGGTGTATAGGGAACATAAGTGGAACTGCAATATATTTGGCAGCTAAAGCATTTGAAATATCTGGGTCCAACATATAGACTGCAAGTCTGCTTTCTATTCTCTTGCATTCAAATTTTTCGCATGTGAACTTAACTGGTCCCAAGCAGTTCCAGCAGCATTGAAATAATAGTTTACTTCAGTGTTGAAGTTTGAGAAACCAAAGTCTAAGTCAACTTTGTCTTTGCAAAATTCGGCGAATGACGTTTGATTTGCTCCCTTTACGTCTGTAAGAGTGAATGGGTCTTGTGTTGGTGCAATGACTAAGTTATTTTTGCTTGGAGTAAGTTCGATAGAAATTTTTCCTGCCCAGTTTGGCAAGTATCTTAAAAACCTGAAGATGAGGAAAGATGACAAAGGAACTCTAAGTTTCAATTTTACTTTGGTTACTGCTGCTGCAGTTTGTCCAGAAAGGTTAACATAAACTCCTGGAACGTTAGGGTCAAGTCTTCTTATTTTCTCAATAGTTGCATACTGGTCTGTTTGTTCTCTAGCTTGTGGTTGTACTGAGTTTCTCAAAGCGAACCATTCATAGTTTGCCCATGTTACTGTTTGAACTAAGTCAGAGTTAGAATATATCTTATATCCCATGAAAACTTCTGGAGCATATTGGTATCCGACATAGAAAATTCCATTGCAACCTTTCTTGTCAGACAACTTGGCAGAAGGTTTTATTTCAATGTCTTGTTCCACGTATAAGAATGAGTTGTCAATAGAAATAATATGAAACCTGTCGCAAGCAATATCTACTGTTGTTGAAGAACCTTCTCCAAACTCACCTACGTTTCCATAAGAAACAGCAGTTGTATATTCGTAAGTTCCAGGAACTATTTCTGACCTTCTAATGGCATTGTCGCATTCGTTATACCATTCGGAAACATTTCCATTCATGGCATCCAAAACTGTTGGCGTTATATTCTGAGCGGCGTACATTTCATATGGGTAAAAATATAGAATAGTTGGATTTATATGTCATAATAGAACCCACGTGGACCAAGCTTTACTTTCTTCCTGACTGAGTTTTTAACTCTTCTTTTTCCTTCATTGCCACTACTTTCACTAGATGAAGTTACTTCTTCACTACTTTCACTTTGTTCTACTCTTCTCTTCTTCTTTGGTGTCGCTTTTGGTAACTTGCCCTCTGCTTCAAGTTGTTGCATCTTTGCCTCATGTTCACCTAGTATGTTGTAAATTTCCCATGTCCTTTTTGCCTTTGGGCTCTGGTCGCCCATCTCAGGTAACCTATATCCTAGAAAGAGTTTGTCATAGTTTGTATTTGAGTCTTTGCGTTTTTTGCATGACTCTTTCCTGAGTTTCCGGTTCAAGCTCTTCAAACAGTGCCTGTCCATATGGAATAAGCTCGTTTCCAAATATATGTTTTTGTAGCCATTCTGGTTTTCTTTCCATGTTACCAACTATATCTTTTGTGAATGGGAAAGCTTTTACCCAATCTTTCAGTCTTGCGTCGTTTATTTCTGTAGTTGGTTTTATTTTGTCAAGGAACATGTTTTTCAATACTAACATTTCATTTGGTACTGTCCATTTGAGTTTTCTTAAATATTCATCCCTTCTCAGTTCATCATCTGCAAAGTAAGTTTTTATGACATTTTGTAAACTTTCATTTGCAAGGTCATGTACAATAGGTTCTCTTCCTTCTCTGTCCATAACTTTCTTTCTAAACTCTTCACCAAATATACCATCTCTATGGTTCTGTGTAGTTCTTTGAGATAAATGTTCTAGAACGTCAGGTGTTATATTTCCATCAGCCATGTTCATTTCATACTGGTTCCAAAATATCTGCATGTTTCATATCTTTCAATGGCATTAAAGCCGCGCTTAAAATACCAGCTATATCTCGTTCACCATTGACTTCCATTGCGTCTACAACTTCTTGGAATTGTGGTTGTAAGTTTATGAACCACCTATCCGGATTAGCTTTATGACCCCATCTCATTGTAGTTCCATCGTCTGCAGAAACAAAAGTAGGTTTGTTTCCATCTTGGTTAGGTTCTGAATGAACTTTAAACAATGTTTCATTTCTATATGTTTTCTTGAAATTTAACCTTTTATTTTCACCGAGTTCATCCGAAGATTGAACGTTAAATGCTCGTAAGTAAAAAGGGTTGTTGTATTTGTGTACATTTTCTTTCAGTACTTCCATTCTATGCTGAATATTTTCATCTGGTGTTGGAGTCTTTTGTATGTCGGCAAACATTTTTCGATATTCTTCTACTATGTCAGCCGAATTTTTTTAGACTCTTGGAAAATTCCATATTCTCCGCATACACTTGTTGAGGGTCAAGATTTTTCGGCTGTTCAAATCTTCATCTAGTTCTGTGAAGTTAGTTTCCAAAGGAAGGGCTTGTTCGTTTCCTTCAGGCTCTTCTAGCTGTTGTTGCTGAACTATTTCTTCCATGTCTGGTTGTATCTGAAATTCTTCCTGTGGAGTTTCTTGTACCTCATCTGCTGGCTTTTCATATATTCCGAGACCGTTTTCAACAAGTTCCCTATTTAAGTCATCCGCATTCATAAGCCTTTGTTCTTTCGTTCCGTCTCTATTTTTTACGCGTTTCATGAAGATAGTTGAATTGTCATTTAGCTCTGACACCAAATATCTCGGAGTAAATTCGTTCATGTCATTTGGATGATATGCTATTAAATCATATCCCTTAGCGAGCTTGTATTTTCCAGGTTTGAAATTATATCCGATTTGGTGCTGAGCCATAAAGCTAAATAGGTTCGGGTCAGTATTTCCTTCATTGAACTTTCTAATAGCTTCTTTATATCTGTCACTAAAGTCAATAGTATCTGAGTAACCATACTCTTCTTTAAGCATTTTAAGAATTCTTGTTTCCTTGTTCTCTACTTCTTTTATGTCCTTGCTCTGTTTTGGTTGTTGTTGTGCTGGATTTTGAACTGTTGGTTGTTTGCTGGATTTTGAACTGTTGGTTGTTGTGGTGTTTGTGCTGGTTTTGGTGCATGCCTGTGTCTGTGTCCATGTGACGATGTAAATGTTTTAGGTAGTCCTGGTGCAGGTGCTTCTCTTGGAGGGTTTGGTGGTATATAAATTCAACAGCTGGTATATAAGTTCCACCAGCTGGTATATAAGTTCCACAGCTGGCATAGTATTCCATCTGCAGCGTAATGTCCTACCTGACTTTTCGTTCTTAAGAAAGCATTTACTAGGTCTGTTTTTGGTCTGTTGTAACTCTTTTTCTTGACTTTCCACAACAGTTGCTCTAACGGCGTCATAGGCACTTTGAACTGCCTGTCTCGTTGCTGCATCTGTTATTTTCGTCATATTTTGTGCTACTTCTCTTAACTCTTTGTCGAAACCTTCAGACTTCAGTTTCTTTCCAGATGAGAAGTCGTTCACTTGTTTCACCTTACTATGAAGAGCTTCGAAAGCGTTCTTAAAGTCAGCATTTGTTAAAGCTTCATTTGAACTGTCTTCATCCGCTTGTATTTTTGTCCTTATTGACCCTATAAGCTGGGCTGCTTTAGCGTTGGCTTGGGCATCTAACCAGTCATTGTTAGCTTTTATATATTCTGAGCTTTTCATTGCCTTTTGCATGGCTGCGTCGTTATTTTTACTTTCTTGTGCTAAGTTTTCATACTGTACGGTTTGGTTTTGCAACTGTAAAAGTTTTTCTGCCTTTACATTTGCTTCAACTTCTTTTTTATACTCATCGCTATCCATATATGTCTTCAGGGCTTTTTGTTTTATTTCTTCATCTTTCAGTACTTTATATTGAGTAGTATGGTTTTTCAAATTTATGACATCTTGTTCCATTTTTGCTACTTCTGCTGCTTTTTCTGACACTTTTTTCGCATATTCCTCTGTACTTAGTTCTTTCAGTTGTTCTTCTTTCTTCTTTTTCTCTACGTTTAACTCATTGAGTTTCTTTGTGTGTCTGTCATATTCTAGTTTCTTTTCGTTTTCACTTATTTGCTTCTGTATGTCTATGTTTGACTTTTTGACATCTGTTATTTGATTTTTGAGTGAACTCAAATTCATTTGACTTTGAGGGTTATAGGCTGTTCCGTCTGCAGCTCCACCATAGCCTGCCATTTTCGCTAAAAGTGCCGCTCTTAAACCTCCACTCTGTGCACCAATAACTCGGTTTAAAAGCATAGGGTTGCTTGACATTTGTTGCAACATAGTGGGGTCATTCAGCATTTGTTGTTGCAACTGTTGTTGTGGTGTCAGTTTTACTTTTGGATGTTTCAATGCTCCCTTCCTCTTACGTATATTCTTACGTAGCTTACGTGGCATTTTAAGTGAAGTTAAAAAGCGGCTTTTGACAGATGGAACACATACTTTTTCAGTAAGTACATATGGGGTAGAAAAGAGGGTAGAAAACGGGGTAGATATACCCTTCTACCCTAAAATATATTTTTGTCTGATTTTACGAAGAAGTCTTGACAAAACATTTACGAAGAAGTCTTGACAAAACATTTACGAAGAAGTCTTGACAAAACATTTACGAAGAAGTCTTGACAAAACATTTACGAAGAAGTCTTGACAAAACATGAAAACATATATAATTTGTGAAAAGCTCCTGGAAGACCTCCGAATAAAAACTTCATTTATGTGGGCTAGAAGGCACGAAGTGCCTGGAAGGTCACCCCAAGAAAAAAAAACTTCATTATACCAATCATCCTCAGGGCTAGAAGGCACGAAGTGCCTGGAAGCCCCAATACCTTTTTTTTTTTTTTTTTTTTTTTTTGAATTGAATTTGGTAATATATAATAAACAGGATTTTTAAATTTCAAGGAAAAATAGCTTTTGTGAATACTTTTGAGAACTCTTCTCAAAGATCATGATTCAAATATATTAAAGAGCCAAAATATTAGAGATGAGTTCATAATCAAAATTTTACATTTTAATTATTTAGAAAAACGTATTAACCTCAATAAAAAATATCTCAAAGATTAATAGTTAATTTAGGGTTTCCTAGCTATCTAGAGGGAATTGTTCCTTATGATGTATATATTTATAATGTATGCATCATAAGGAACAATTCCCTCGCTGAAGTGAGAAAACTTGTTCGCAATTGTTTATCATTTCGAACAAGTTTTCTCGTTTTTAATAACAAACTAAAGGCTATGAGGCACTGATTATATATTAGTGCCTCATAGCCTTTAGTCCCCTGTAGAAAAGATCGAAATTTTATTGTGATTTTAACTGATCTATATTTCGCTTGCGTTATTTGAATCTTTTCTTTTGCATATGTCATTCCTTTCACTTTTCGAATTTCATTTGCCTGCATGCTTTCTCGTTTTGGTTGAAAATCAACTCAATCTTAAAATGAACTTCTTCATTCTTTACAATAAATTCAATTTTTTTCGAGATATATCTTTATCTACCCCTATGTGAGCGAGAGAGGGTCAAAGTTGCTATTTGTCACTTTTCCACAAGAATATAATGGGGAAAAAGTTATCATATATTTGATCTCATTCACTGAGGTGAGAGATTCATGTAGTGTAATGTGATAAACATTGTGATTGCTGCTCTAAGTCCTAGGTTCGAGACACATTGGCTTCATTTTTCTCTTTTTTATTGACGTAAACTATTCAATTTTTGTGTTCTCCATTCAAATTTCAGAATTTTTTTTGCAGATTTCACGCTACATTCGAAGTTACCTTTTGTAACAACCACCACTGCCTACGAAAGACGAAAGTGTGTCACGATTTCACCCGGAAATCCGACGGTTGTTTAAGAGTAAGCACTTTTGGCACCTACTCTCAACATTTAAGGTTAATTTAAGAGTATGCACTTTTGTCACCTACTCACTATGTGAGCTGCATATTCTTTCTCGCTAAATTCTTTTGATTCTTTAGAGCTAAAAATCAAGTTTAATAAAAATAATGTTTATTCATAATTTTGAAAACCAAATTCAAATTTGAATGAGAATTTTTGAAAAAATATAGAATATTTCAATAGTTTGGAATCTCTTCAACTTCCCACTGCTTATTAACACAATTTTTCCAGAGCGGTTTATCATCCTTGGTCCATTTCTTAAATTTGTTGTAAACCTCTCTTGGAGTGTATGGTCGAACTCCAATTTTTGGATGAGCGCCATGTGGCATGTCATTGTATTTTTGCCTGAATTCTTCCAATTCCTGATTGATGCTCTCAAATTCTGAAGACTTTGGAGCATTTTTGTCCAGTGATGGCCAGAGGCGTTCAATTTTGCCATTTTGACGTGGCATGTATGGAGCTGATTTTCTGATTTGAATGTCATAAGTACTCAAAAATTTTGTGAACTCTCCCTCATTTTCTTTACCGTTATCTGACCAGAAACAGAAAGGTGCTCCATATTTTTGAACTGTTGCAATTGCCACTTTTGAAGTTTCTGTTGAACTTTTGTTACGAAGCAATTTCAATGCTAACAAATAACGACTTTTGTCATCAATTATTCCATAAACCGGTAAAGTTTCTGGTTCTTTCAAAAAATGAATATCCACATGCCAGATTGTATTTGGAAGAATTGCTTCATAATCCACATAATATGCTTTTGGATTACTTTTATCTTTTTCTTTGTAAATTCCCAGAAATTTTGCTGCCTTAATAACTGCATTGTAACTGATTTGAAATTGTTTTGGATTCATATTGAGAGTCCAATACAATTTTTGAACCCCACATTTGTAATTTTCATAAGAATTCTGAACCTTCAAAATTAATTCTGGAGTTAATTCCTCTTGTGGAGGACCACTTTTAATTTTTGGTGTACCACCGATTTCTTTGAATGCTTTTTTGAGAGTATTTCTTGAAATTTGTTTGAAAATTGTAACATTTTGATAAGAATATGGAACTTTTTTCAAAACTGTTGCGTAAGTTAACTCACCACTTTCAAGTTTTTCATACATATATCTTACCCATTCATTAGTTAGTATACATATCAAGGGTACGGAGGCACTGCGCGCCACCTTACCCTTGATATGCGAATTTGACACTTTACAAAACCGTTAACGTATATTTTACAACACAAACGACAACACTAACTTAACCTTAAATATTTACAAAGCCGCCAACCACTTCACCTCACTAACGTTTTCACAAACGACTTCACTACTGTAAAAATAAACGTTCTCACTTACAAAAGTATTGCAACTCCTCCCATTGCTGTGCTTCATATAACAGCTCATAATCTTCTGACTCACTTTCTTCTTCATATAGGTCAAAATCACTGTCATAGTTTATACCTGTAAGTTTTGACAAAGCTAATGAAACACGCTTACCGTTTGTATCATATGCTTGTATAAACTTTCCATTATGCTTGTAGTCATAAACGCTCAAACTAACTTTACCCTTTCTCCCTCGTATCTGATAGAATGTATTTTCACGAGGAACGAAGAACAAATTCTTGAACTCATGACCGTTGTAGTTTGTTATCTCAATAGTTTTCGTCATTTATATAAAAATAAAATAAAAAATAAACTTAAAAATTAATGATATCACCACCCTCACACGTATGAAAACATAGCACAAAAATAAACTTAGGTGAAGAGGTTAGATCTCACCTCTTTTTTCACCTGTTTTTTCACCCTGTTGAATTCATTGCTTTATAACTCTCTTCCTTTCTCCAACTCTTCTAACTTCTTCTTAAGTTCAGCAATGTTGTCCTCATGAAGTTTAATCTTCCTTAATATACCTTCTCTATCTAATGGTTGCTTTATCTTTCTAAACTGAACTCTACCATCCTTCATAGTATGAATGTAAAAACCTTCTGGAATAGTTCCTGATTTAATATATTCTACCAAAAACTTTTGTTTCATTGCTTCAGTGACTTTATTTGTCATTTCAATCAAATAAAAATTTTAATATTAAATAAAAATAACGTTATTTTTTCAGTAAGGAAACGCAGGAGTTTTACGATTTATTTGAGGAGTAGGTTCTGGTTTAAATGTTGGAGTCGGTTTAGGAGTTGACTTTTGAACAGGAGTTTGTACTTCCATAGGTTCAGGAGTCATTGAAGGTTTTGCTTGTGAAGGCGTTGGTTTTGGCGAAGGTGTTGGAGTTTGTTTAACTTCAGCTACTTCAGTATTATTTACAACATTTGTTTATTTCTTTTCAACATCATAACTGCTCCTGCTGTAGCTAGCAAACCTAGTGGGAGACCATATCTTATATAAGGACTTGACCAAATGCTATTTTTGACAGGAGCTGGTGGAACACCTAACCTTGGTGAGACTGCTCTTTGCCATTGTGCAGCTCGTAAGAAATATTCAATAGGTGCTCCATAATCGTTTGGTAAAGTTTGTTTCATAGATGGTGAAGGTTCACGAGAGCTTGATGAAGAACTCATTTATAAGCTTTAAAAATAAACGTTCATCCTTTATTCCTCACTGTCGTCCGTAGCTAAGTTATAGTCATCTAATCTTATTATGGGATGCCATTAGCACGCACCTGAATGGCAAAGCAACAATCCCTCATAAATCCAATAAGTGGCTTTGGTACATTTTCAGTTGCTAGTTCAATAGGTCCTTTAACAGACAATTTGTATGTTATTGGAGCAGTAGATGTTTGACCTTGCTGGAAGCAAAAGTCCACTTCTGTTGGAAAACCACATAAGAAATGTGTGTTGTCATAGCTATCCCATTTATGTTCCACACTACCATCATCCACCAATGACCTCATAACATCTTCATTAAATCCTATCATATCATTGTTTGTATTGCAGGCGTTCGCAACCATTTCATAAAATACAGGTCCATATGATTTTTCGGTTCTGCAGGCATATTTCCATAAGCTCCCATGGAAAGCTGAAGATATTTAAACTTAGGGTTCTCAAAATTAACATAATAGTTGTCTTTCTTTCTAAATAGTGCCCAAATACTTTTAACATTAATAGGCGTATAAGCTGCTGTAAATGTTGCACTTGAACTATCTGTATTCTTTGAGAATGAACCGTCCATAGGAATCCAATCCATAACTTTAACAGGAAAACATAAAGCCTCGTTTGTATAATGTTCTACAAGTTCTGTATAAATGTTAGGGTCTAAAGAGAATGACTTTGGATGAATGAAACATTCATTAAAATCCATCTTTGTTCGAAATAGTTGCTGGGTTACAGTTGTAATAGTAACTGTTCCACTAGCTTCACTGCCTTCGTTATCATAGTGAATGGTTATTCATAAGGAACAAATTTATTTGTCGGTGGATTTGAATCTGAAGCAAATGCAACTTTAAGAGTTGGATTGAAAGCAATGATATCATTTACAGATATAGATGTGCATTGTAAGGCGTCGCTACTGAACTTTACTTTAAGCTGAATGTTTCCTGCAAAAGCTGGAATAAATCGAATAGCTTCTAATGGAAGGAATCTTCTAACAGGAATTCTTAAACGAAGCTTAAAATCAAATGATTTTCCTGCTGTAATTGGACCACTAACAATTTGTCCTGTTCTGCATGTTCCCGAATGACTCCATACATCTTCATGTCGAGTCTTTGAGAAAACATCTACTTTCTTTATTTGTTCGGTAGTTTGTGTGAGTTTGAAGTTATATATGCTTCTTCTCTTGCGTTGTCTTGAGAATATACGATACGACCATTTGCAAGGATTTGATATCCAGCAACTGCATAGAAAGCGTCATCGAAACCAATCCAAAATCCTGGTGGGTTTGTTTTATTGGAACCTGAACCAATTTCTTTATCTACAATAAATTGACCTTCCATTTTATACGTAATGAATGTATTGTAAAGGTCCAACATATTTTCACCAGGAGGTGAGAGATTGAATGTTACCCATGTGTTATCTTTAGCAGTTCCAGGTTGTGATGGAATCTTTGCGTCAGAATATTTTCTATTAGTGTCACCAATTTGAACTGCATTGTCTATGATATCGAAATATGAGCGAATCTGATGAATATGCTCTGCTGGAGTAAATTCGTTTAACTGTTCGTTCTGCATGTATTTACTTCAGATAAAAATATCTATTTACTTCATTATTCTCACTCTTCTTCTTGGCATTCGTGGTGGAAGTTGTTTCTTGACATTTTCAATGAACTGTACATTCTCTTTTGTCTCAACTTCTTTCACTGGCGGGTCAGGATTCTTTGACTCGGTTTGTTTTTCAATGAAATTCACGAACTTTGCAATAAGCTCTTGGTTCGTTATTGAATACATCTGGCTTCTTTTCTTCTGGTTCTATTGGTGGCTCAGTTTGAACAGAAGGTTTTATATGGGCTTCGCCCTCGGTGCCATGCACCTTAATGTTGTCGCTTTCTGCATTCGCTAATGGAACCTTTCTTTTTCTTACATATATTTTACCATCTTTACTCTGACTTACGTAATAGAAAGGATGTTGTATTCCTCTTGCGTCATTTAATATAATAGACTCTCGCTCTGATTTTGACAAGCTCATTTTACATCGGTTAAAGTTTTAATTTTGTTTTTTATCTGCAGTCAAATGACTCAGACAAGCCCTACGGACAAGACCCAAGGGGTCATAGATGTTGAAGCATTGAAGAAAGAAATTCGTGAGCAAATTTTATCCGAACTGAAGGAACAAAAACAAGAACAAAAGCCAGAGAGACCAAAGAGAAAACTTAGTGAAAAACAACTTGCTGCATTAGCTGCTGGAAGACAAAAGAACCCAAGACTACTGGCGAAAAAAGCTAGAGAAGAAGCTGAAGCAAAAGCTAAAGAAGCTGAAGCAAAGAAAGAGTAAATGGTTTATTTTTATCCGAATTAAATGTATAGACAAATACCTTTATCTGTTGCGTTCAGTAGTGAAAACCCTGACGTCAAAATAAAGGGGAACAGAGTAACGTTTAAGTTTCCAACAGACTGGATTGTGAACATAAATGAAGAGAAGTACATTGGCATAACAATGTATATAACACGTGCTTTCAGAAAGGTTGACTTTATACTTCAAGTCGAGATAGAAAATGACGAACAGTCTTTAAGCGCCCAAAACATTCACATATACAAATACTTTAAAGACGATACAACATTGCTACAATGTATGATTTCATTTAATGAGATGTTCGAGAAAAAGTTTAACATTGAAGTACAAACTTTACAGCCTTTATGTGAGTTTCTTGCACAACTGAAAGAAGAAGGTAGTCAGCCACAACTTATAGACTTTCATTATGAATTTAATGAAAATGAAGATGGAACTCATGACTGTCAGTTTGTTATATATTCACCATTCAATGAAGTAGCTAAAAAGAAAGAAAATCCATTACGTATAAGATTTCAAATCTCTGAACCAAGTGATGATTTCAAGAATGTTTTCAATTATGATGCAATGCTTCCGAGGAAAAATGATTTTTCCGAAATTAGATTTCCAGGTATTTGGGATAGAAAACAAGCTAATTATATTCAAACTTAAGTAAGGAGTTGAAAATGAGTTCATTGGTCATACAAGAACTTCACCACTTCCTAATCCTAAATACTATAAATTAACTGGCTTCAATCGTGAGTTTTGGATAGACATGTTCTCCACTCATGACCATAACTGCCCAGTGTTCTTACCTCCAGACCATAAGGACTGTCTCTATATTGAAGCACAACTCTTAAACTCTACCATCGCAGTATTGTAAATGACCACATGGGCTTATTTTTATCACGAATGACCTCATTGCTGACAAAAATAAATGACCTCAGAACTTCAACTTACGAATAAAGCTTGTTTTAGTCGTTATTGAGAAGTTAAACTTTTCAGCAAAGCAAGGACTAGAAGACTTACATAAGTCAAATCCAATCTCTTGACCGTCATAAAGTGCTTTATATAACTTCATAACACTGAACTCAGAGTCTTTGTCAAATTTTCCTTGTGGAACCATTAAACCTTTATCTTCATCATAGAAACACTGAACAGAGTCAGGAAACATTTCATTAGCTGTTAAAGCAAGAACGTCTTGTTTTACACCTTTACAACGTGCATGAAATGCAACTTCATTTAAATCATTCGTGAGTAAGTCTATGTAAGTCTTCTTTCCACAAAATATTGACTTGTATGCTAAACTTTGTTTATCTTTTGTGATTTCTGCAAAGTCGCTATGAAATTGACCAAGGTTTTTACCAATGAGAACTCTTCCATAACGTTTCTCAAACTCTTCAGCTAAACGAGGGATATCTTCATTGTAGAGATGCATACTGTCCGTATCGCTATAAAAGATGTCCATTCCTAAGTCCTCAGCAGTACAGAATACTTCACACATTATTCTCTTCGACATAGACAGAATGTTAACACCAAGTGGACAGAAGTTAAAGTGTCTGCAAATGCTTTTCGTTAGCTTGAAAATAGTTTTATCTGAACCATCCAAACCTTCGAACTTCACTATATGGTTGTAGTTTCTGATGGCATATCTTATAGCATCTTTGTCATTTACTATGGTTATTTTTGACTCAATAGGAGATAGAATAGTTTTGCCATAAATACTGTTCAGAATGAGCTTTATATTTTCTTGCAAAGGATTTCCTTCTTTCTTATACTTTAACCTTAACTCAAACAACTTCTTTACTTCATCTCTTATTCTAATATCTCTGTTTCCATCGTAATAGTATCCTTGCAACACTTCACATTTGACACCTTGATATTTTATGAGGTCTTGTAATGTTATATGGTCAACATACATTAAACAGCAAGTGTTTGAACTTCTGGGAACGTTAAGTTCTGGATTTAGTTCAGGGTCACAAACTATTAAAGGAAAGTGTCTATGTATTCCAATCTCTGTTATCTTAATGAGAACAAAGAAGCCAGATATAAACTTTTCACCAATGGGTTCCTTTTGGTCGTCATCGAATAAATGTCTCATGAGATACTCTGTGCTTAACATTTCTTTCTTCATAACCTTTGGAATACCTTCTAAAGTATAAAGTCTTGCTATAGCGGATGGATATAATGAAACAGCGTCGAAGTCAGCAATGAGTTTCTTTTCGCTCTTTTGTTTCATGTTATCTGACAGCATACATCTTCCACCTTGAATACAGCGTGAAATAAATTCTCTTGGTTTATTTGAGAGGTCATATAAATTTCCATTCTGGAAGTACACTCTGTTCTCAAATAATTTGTTAGCAATAGAACAAATACTAACGTAGTCATATACGTTTAAATCAAACTCTTTCAATATGTCATTGCGGAACTTAACAAAACCTTCTCTTAAAATTCTTACATCTTGTTTGCAATAGAATGTGCTATATTTTTCTAAGTCGAAGTGGTTCGCATCTATTCTGCAACCTTTGATGGAATCTATGTTTTTCATGAATGTATCTGCATCCCGGATAAACTTACATGCTTCAGAAATAACACCAGTTCTGTTGTCATTTGCTAACAAAACACTGCTGTAGTAGTTGTATGGAAATACTTCTTTCGGTCCTGTTTGTAAGTTAAACATAGCAGGAAATAGTTTAAGCTTCTTATTTATAACACTATAAGAGTCTTTTATAATAATTGCCCTTCCTTTATATAAGCCAGTTATTTGCATTGTTCGTGAACCTTTAATGATGGGAGTTCCTTTCACTTCTGTCATGTGTCTTAAGATGAAGTTTATATCATAACTGAGGTTATGGAAATATATTAAACTCTTGTCAGGAAGTCGTTCCAAAAATTCTGTTGCACAGTTCTGACCCCAAATGCTTTCACTCACTGAACCATCTTCACTGTCATAACAGATGTTAAAAGGCTTTATGAAAGCCATCGTACTGCACTCAAAGTCAGCAAAGAAAACGTGCTCAGGAATGAACTTGCACTTATTTTTATTTACTTCTTTTGACTCGGCTTTCTTCTTCAGTTGTACACAATACTTTGGAGCATATGTCAAATCTTTAAATGGTGCAAGGTTCTGTTTATATAAGTCAGTCGTATATGTGAAAAGTTCTCCATAAGAAATAGGTTCGAAATATTTGCACTCCCACAATGTTTTCATAACATCCCATAACGGTGTTGTTCTATCATAACGAACAATATATTTGTTCTCTCTCTTTGTATAAATCTTCATCTGTTTCTCAATGTTCATTCCACCACACTCCTTCAAGATTTCTATATAGTTGCGAATGAAATATGTTGTCATTGGTAATCTTTCATTTAGCATGTAGTGGTCTTCAACAAGAAGTAAGTCAATAGTTCGAACAGTTTTACATTCTTTTGGTATGTATCTCTTTATTTCATTATGTCTTGAGTCATTGAAGTAACCAATGGTAACATTAAATGCTATACCTGTTGCGTCAGAAATTTCTTGTACTTTACTTTGAGGAAAGTCTCTAACACGAATGACTTCTCTCATGTGGTCAATAGTTTCTTCATTTACTCCAGCCTGAATGCAAGCATAAACGAAGCAGTTATCTTCTGTCATAAGTGTTGCAGTTCTTTTGTTCAGTTCATTGAAGATTTGGTAGCGCTCAAGATTTATAGGTAATGTGCAAAGATACTTCCAGAACTGACCGCTTCTCTTCTTATAAAACTTCTTTTCACCATTATCTTTCCAAAAGCTTTCTATAAGTGCTGGGTTTCCTGTTTGCTTAAGAGCTTCCAAAATGGCTTTCTGGTCATTTGTCAGTGTGCTTTCATCTCTATATGGTCTCTTTTTTGGTTTGCCTTTCTTTACATCTGACATCGTTAAGCCTTCATATTCTGTTAAATCATACATCTTTATTTCAGTAAGATTCTTTATGTTTGTCAAGAAGAAGTCATAGTGCATTTCAACAATACCTGCAGCATTTGCTTCTATCTCTGATATAAAGTTCTCCTTCAAGAGCTGATGTAGTAATGTTCCAATATTATTGAGGTTTAACGTAGAACATTCATACTTTCCACCAAGTTTATAACATACCATCCATCTCTGTTGTGAGTTTATTTTAATTTTCTCTAAGAGTCTCATGAAAACCTTACCGAAATGTTTGTGTAAGTAGTCTCTGTTTGGTTCATCTAAAGCTTCGATGTTAAAGTCAATGAGTCTATTGCCTGACTTCACATTTCTCTTCCTATTCTCTTCATCTTTCTTTAACCATCTCTCACCTTCTTTTGGTTTGTCGTCAATGGAACGAATGACATCGTTAGCTTTGCGAACTTGTTCTATAGCGCTCTTAAACATCTCTCTTCTCTGTTGTTTCAGTGTGTCGTCTCTTCTTCTTGTTTCACCAACGTTTGCATTTGTTATGTCAAACATTTCTCTTCTTACTTCATGAGGTACTGAACGTCTATGATATAAGTCAATAGCAACGTCATTTAAAGGAAATGCTCTTGCATGGACTTCGTCCTCGCCGCGTTGCGGCTTTATGAACTCATGAATTCTATCATAACTTATTGCACCATTATAGTCATTGAGGATGTCAGCGAGTGCTTTTTTGTTTGTTGCGTAATGCTTTGCAACATCTATATTAGCTTCTGTAAGAAGTTGTTTTATTTCCGAGTGTTCTAACTTAGACAACTTCCGATACATCTTTAGTAGGAAATAAAAAAATATTTTTTGAAAAAATTAGATTAGATTTTTTTAAGTTATTTTTCAAAATAATTTAATATTTTTATTTTAATGAAACACATGCAAGATTGCAAGTTCTTTTCATACAATGCTCTCGCTACTGCCATCAAGAATGAGTTCAATAATGCTTCAAATGTTAATGTTATCTTTAACAAGAAGTTTGTGAAAGAATCTAAGTTTGGTCAGTATGTCAGACCATTAGCTATCGTCATTGACCGCAAACGTTATACTTCACAAGAGTTAGCAGTAGTTTTGAAACAAAAGAGTTTCTTCGTGAATGTCAAAGATACTCATTATACTGTCATAAAGAACTCTAACGTTGACTTCTTCAGTATTGCTTTAAATCTTTCCGAACAGAAAGAATATAAGAAGGGTGAAACAAATGTGAAATATTATCCTTCATCTCTGAAGACAATAACGAACAAAGATGTTATACAGAAATTCTACCAAAGGTTGAAGAAGCTTCTATTGACATTGACGAAGGAAGTGAAATGGTTGAAGAAATAGACCCTGAAGCTATTTAAGCAAAAATATATTTTTGGTTAGTCTTCATATGGATATTTTACAACAATTCCCCAATGTATAAACTTTTCATACGCTTTTTCATTAGCTTTATATACCTTCAGAAATTTTGCATAATCTTTAGAAGCATTTAGATATTGTTTAAATGCTTTGTATGTCTTCAGAAATTTTGCATAATCTTTTACATGTTGTTCGTTCTCTTCTTCTGTCATGAGTTCCGAATATTCTAAATTCATGTTCTTTCATATGAGATAAAATTTTATAAAAAAATAAAATTAGCTTAGATTTTTTTATTCTTCCTCTTTGAAGTTATCGAAATATTCTGTTATTTTTTCCTTCAGTAATGTTAAGTCTTCTTTGAATGTAAGTATTGTGCAACCTTTGATGTCATAGTGTGTTTGAGGAAGAGTATTTTTGACAATTTCCTTTATTTGCTCATTCAGTGTCATTGAAATCGGTAAGTTTTCACGATAGAACCAGTTTCTGTCAGATTTATATATTTTAGCTAAGTCATAAAAGCTTTTGTTGTTTCTTCTGACTAAATGCAACATAACCATGTCACTGTCTTCTTCTTTCTCCAACTCTTCAATATATATCATATACTTATAACTCTTTTCCTTTCCTTTTGGTACTGAACGCGGTATTCTTTTCTGTATGCTTTTGTCTTTGGATTCAATGACTTCATCTTTTGCATGAAGTTTCTTTTCCATCTCTCCACGTTCTGCTTTATATAGTTCATCTAACATCATGAAAATATAACAAGCATAACGAGGTGAAGCCCACATTGCTACAGCATTTACTAAAAGTCTATGAACATAATATCCTTTCAAACCAGGAGCCAAATTCTTGCGATTTTCGTACGGAATCTCTTCTCTCGGTTTTCCGAGAGAAGCAATCATATGAGGAAATTCTTCTAAAAGTTCTTTTGTCTGTTGGTTTTCAAACCAATGATATGCTTGCTTTGTAGAACGAAGAGCATTCATTATACTTTGCATTTGGTACATGTCATCTTTGACTGAACGAATGAGTCTCAATTGTTTGTTATACTGTATGTATTCGTATTCTTCATTTATGGCTTCATGAACGATAGCAATTGTTGTGTTCTCTGATGTTGACATTACTGTCTTTACATACAAAATAAAAAAATTTGTTAGAAAAAAATTAGCGTTATTTTCTGACTTTCACAAAAGACCAAAAATAAACGCTTTACATGTCTTTTTCAGCAACTTCGTCAAATAATTTTATAGCTTTATCTATCTCATCTACTTCAAACGTTTCTTTACCTTTCGTGGGAGCACCATACATTTTCTCAAAAACTTCAAGCAGTTCTGTTTCAGCAGCTCTCATATCATTAACAAACACAACCTTGACTCTATTGACTGTACTGTCATATCTTTGAGTTATATTATATGTTCTTCCTATCTTATATCTCTTTGTATTGAAGTCCTTCGGTTTCTGAACGATGTAAAGTAAGCCTTCACTGCAACGTTCTGAGTCGAATGAACCATAAGTTATGAAGTTATATCCAACAACTGGGTCTAACCATAACAAAACTATTGGTATAAGATTTTTGTCAATGAGATATGCTGTAGTTCCATAGAATCTTACCGATATCATAAGCTCAGGATTTCTTGTCAAAATTTTCTGAGTTGAAGCATTTCTAACCCAGTGGTTTGTTTTCTTTTCAGATGGAGATATAATGTCTGACAAAGAATATTTGTTGTATTTCTTTGAGTATCTTACGTTTAAATCACCTATTCTAACCACTTTGGTGTCATTGTCAATCTTTCTAACTGTTTCAAACCCAATGTTTGACATTACTGTCTTTACATACAAAATAAAAATTTTTCTTAGAAAAAAATTAGCGTTATTTTTCTAACTAATGAAATTCATGAAATTTGGTCATTTTTCAGACAAAAATAATGTTTAGGGTAGATGGTTAGATCTAACCTGATATCTAACCTCATTTCTACCCTCATTATTTATAACCGTTTTACATGGTAAACGTTATGAATTCGTGAGATTCTAAACAGTTTTGTAGCTTCTATTTCTTCTTTTAGTACATCGAATGTTTTAACAATGCCGAAGGTTTCTTTATACTTCTTCTTGACGTCAGATAAAAGGAAATCGTCAGCAGTTGGATAGTTTTTGTTCAGAAATGTCAACATATCCATTTTATCTTCTGCTGGCTTCTCTGCCTCCCTCTTTAAATCTGCATAGTTGTTTCTCATACGTTCTATCTCTTTTACTGAATAGTTATATTTCCTAATTGCTGCTTTACATTTTGAACATTGCGGATTCATTTTTGCGTTATATTCTGAAACCTTACCTGCTAAAACAACTAAGGCGTCAATGGTTTTCTTTAAATCTGAAGCAGTTGGTTTTATCTGTTCATGCCATACTTTACCTCTTCTATCTTTATCTCTTATCTGCCATACACATTTTGCAGCTAATGAAACAAAGTTGTCGTATGTCTTAAACTCCACCGATTTATATATGTCAGAGATGTTCTTATATAACATGTCGCAATCTTTGTCCATAACTTTATGGTTGCAATGAAAACCAAGGAATTCATAATTTACTTTACGTATGAATTTCTTAATTTCTACTGAGTCAGTTGGTTTCACTTCTATTTCATCTAATTCAGGAATAGTGAGCTTTTGTTGTTGGATTTCAGGCAATTTGGGTAAATGGTCAATAATGTCCTGCATTTCATAAAGATACTGTTCATTTGTTTCATCTTTCGCACTACAGTCTAAATTACTTGTTAAAAGTTCTTGCTTTATCTTCTGGATTTCTGTTTCAAAAGTATATGAAGAAGGAATAAAGCTTTTCATCTCTACTAACATAGATGTTGGATTCATGACTAACGAGTTTGGTGCTGTTGTTGTTTGAATTGTTGTTGTGCCGATTGTTGAAATCATATCTTTTATACAAAATAAAAAAATAAATAAAAATAAAACTAACTTTATTTTTTCTATCTTAAGGAAATTCATGAAAATTCAAGAGGGTAGAAATGAGGGTAGAAATGAGGTTAGATCTAACCATCTACCCTAAACATTATTTTTGGTGTAAATTTCATTGACTGACTGACTGACTGACTGACGGCACAAAGTGGCTTAACGAAAACATTAATATATAAAATTCATGAAAATTCAAGCGGGTAGAAATGAGGGTAGAAATGAGGGTAGATCTAACCATCTACCCTAAACATTATTTTTGGTGAATTCAGCAACAAAATGAACGAGGTCAGGATGTATGTAAATACCTTTGAATTCATTTATAACGCCCTTAGTAAGCTCATAAAATGCTTGTTTTGAGGTCGAGCCACTTTTGGCTCCACCGTATTCTTTCAACCAAAACTCAAGAATTTCCTGCATGAATTTTGTATAAAAAGCAACCGTCTGAATTCAGACTGTTGCTATATTCTTCACAAAATGCCTTATAATACTCTTCCCAGGACTTATTTTCCAACAACTTTCTAAAGTCTTTCCTAAACTGACGGCGCAAAGCGCCAAGACCGAAGGTCCTGACTGACTGACTGACGGCACAAAGTGGCTTAACGAAAACATTAATATATAAAATTCATGAAAATTCATGAGGGTGAAAAAAGAGGTGAAAAAACAGGTGAGATCTCACCTCTTCACCTAAATTATATTTTTTGGTGTAAATAAATGGTACCATTAATGATATCATGACTGTTCTCATTCATGTCTGATTTACATCTAATGAAAAAGTTTAGAAGAATTTTCTTATTCTTTCTGGCTTATTTTTGTCTTTCCAGTACTCCCGCTCTAATGGTCCCAGATGTGTTGGCTTCAACTCTCTCAAGTTCTTAGATGGTATAACATCTTCAACGCCTCCTTCATATCTTACTTTATAAGTGTCATCGTTTGTGTTATAGCCAAGTATTTCAATAACCACTCCTCGCTTTGCTTCGTCAATGGTTTCAGCAATTTTGCCATTACTACTTTCGACTAATTTGTGACGAGGGTAAAACGCAATAGAGTCGTCAGCAGCTTTTATAAGATATCCATTACCTTGCGTAGAGTCTACGATATAATAATTTCGACTTAACCTTAAACGTTTCTTTGTCAACGGTTTGTCGTCAAGAACTACACGAACTTTTGTACCAGGAATGAGGGTAAATTGTGTTGAATTTCTGATATTTTGTGTTTGGCTTCGTTTCTTTTGTATATACTTTTCTTCTTGTTGTTGTGTCATTGAATTTGGTGTATGTCCTGTTGTAGAATGTGTTGAGGAATTATATACTTCGAGAAAATGTTTCATTGTTTCTTCGGTAAAGTCTCGCTCTTGGTTTAAATCTCTGAGCGTTCTTATGAAGCGGTTTATGATGCCGAGTATGTTATGGTTATGGTCTTCAGTAGTGTAGTGAGTTATGTTATGCTTAATGAGAAAATCTGTGATTTCATTGCTGAGGTATGCACTGTCTTGGTCTGATGTTAAAGTACTTGGGCTATGTTCTGCTACAAACTTTTGTAAAACTCTTAAAACTTCATGAGTTCCTTTATTCCTCATTGGATATGCATATGCTTTACGAGTGTTAACATTAATGAAGATGAGGAATGGTTTATGTCCTCCTTTTCTGCTTTGAATGAGAGTGTCAAATTGGTATGCGTCAGGAGTGTTGGAGTAAATTGGTAAAAAGTAGTCGTAAGGGTTTATTTTTGTTTGATGTACAACATTTTTGTCAAAGAACCTTTTCACTTCAGCTCTGTTAGTAAATCCCCAACTCTTTGCAGCTTCATTGAACTTCTTAAATGACCTCCATGGATGTTGTTCGAATACTTCTTTCAAGCTCATTTATGTAAAGTTAAAGATTTTATTCTAGGCTCAAGCGCGTTCAATGAACGCGGTACCATGCGAATATAGTCACAAATGGTGGCATGTAATCTGCACCCGAGCCTGTTGGATTTGTTGTGAAAGTATGGACATGATTTCCTCCCGGTTCAGTTTGTCGAAAAATCTTTTTTGCTGCATTGTTATAAGATGGAGATAAAACGTCATGGCCAGCTTCATAGTCTGAGTTGTATAATGGGTGGTCTTCTAATGAGTGGCTATGATCGCCAGAAAAGTTTGTAGTTCCTGTATGAGTGTGCGCAGGTAAGTTTGCTTCAGTAATTTTCTTCGAACCTCCTGTTTGCTTTGAAGAGTTAGCACAGTATAAGAATTTATCTACAATCTGCTTCCACGTACCAAAACCTAAAACTGTTTCTGGATTTGTTGAGTTCATTGACGTATAAATAGAGCCTATAGGATATAATGTTTGAAGTATTTCAGTCTTTAATGTTTGAAGCTCTGTTTTGTCTGCTTTCTTATCTAACATTGTTGGTAGTTCATATGCTTCAAAGTTTCTGGCATGATCTTCGATATTCCTGCAACTGTTATCTAAATTGTTTAGTGTATCTTTTACGCTTGTACTTGGATTCTCTAAAGGTGCACTTGAACCAAGGGTATAGTTCAATATTATGTCGTCTGCTCTAACAGTAGTGAAGGATTCATGTGTATGGTTCTTGTCAGCTTTACTATTTAATGTAGCTTGAAGTTCATTTATATCGGAGATATTGTGTTTATGAGATTTCAAAACTTTGTTCGTTGCATCAAGTTCATCTTTGTCAGCTTTACTTTTAATAGCATCTTCAAAAGTTATTTTTGCCTTAACTCTCAATGTAAATCTTGGTTCAACTAATACATCGTTAACAAAGAAGTATGAAGCGTGTATTTCATCGTTATAACCAAATGCTTCTTGTGCTTTACCTGTGTCATACTGTACAGTACAGTATATGTCATAACCTTTAGCACGAATGAATTTATATCTTCTTTCATTAACCTCTTTCGTCTTCACTTCTTCATCCTGTGTTAAATATCCATGGTAGTCCGTTATAATCTGTTCGTCTGAACTTATATAATGAACATGGTTTTTATCTGCTTTTTGTGAAAGAAGTTCAACAACTTTTGCTTCACTTATGTTACCAGTGTCACTTTCATTTATTTTTGTCAGCATTGCGTTCAAAACTTCATAAAGACTAACTACTTCTTTTGGTTCTTGAAACAATGAGTCAAAAGTCTTTCTTAACATTACATCTTCAACTGTTATGACTGAGTCAATACCTTTCTCTTTTATTGTCTTAGCTAACTGACCTAAAACAACGAACATATAGTCTAAAATATTATCTTCAGTGTTAAACACTATACAGTTTTCACGAATTGTTGTGTTTGTTGCTGTTAAAACTTCTTTAAACTCAGGATATATATTCAGTAGATTTTCAACAATTGTTTGAACCACTTGTCCTCCTTCATCTAAATCTCTTGCTGCCATTAAAGGATGTAAATTAATTGGTTCAATAATTCCGAGACGAGGGTTGTAAGCAAGTCCGTCGAACATATTTTTACGTTTGAGTGCCCAGTTAGTTAGTTTCTTTGTATTATATGTTACTTTACCCCATAAATTTTTGAGACCGTCAAAGAAACTTCCTGTATTTCCATGTAATTTAGCAAACTCAACATAAAACTTCATGCTATCTATGCCACCAAGAAAAGCCCAGAGTGCATCTATCTCACTTTGCATGGTTATAAGAGATGCAGTTGTTACACCTGATGAAAATAAAGTAAACAACCACCCTAACCAACTCTTACCTGCTCCACTTTGTTCTACTTTCACAAAATCACTGATATGACTTTTTAAGTATTCTTTCGTAAGTAATGTGTCTCCAGGTGTAACGTCTCTAACGATATTATCTCCGTCAAAAGTCAATGTTCTAACTTGTGTCCGTGCAGCCTTTATTTTAAGGCATGCATAGTCTGGTGTTTGAGGAGCAGAAGGCTCGATGTATGTAATTTTAAAGAAATCGTCATAATTTTTCTTAAAGGTTTCATATGTTGTTTTGAATGTATTGAACCTCATTATTATATCAAGAAGTTTTGTCAATGAGTCAGCAATTGCTTCATCTACTGTTGACGTTTTGAGTTTTATTTCTGCTGAGTCGTTTATGAATGGTACTTGACATTGAGTTGTATATGGGTCAAATCCTGTAGGACCCAAATGAAGCAAGTAGTCTAAAATATCACGAACAGACTTTGAGACAGTTGTGTCGTTCTTCATGACGATTTCACCATTTACAATGAATGGCATAGTACATGAAGTTATTTGTGGGTCAAAACCAGAAGGATTGAAATGAAGCATATAGTTCAGCGCCTCATACACTGACTTATACACTGTTTCATTATTTTTTGACACAATTTCACCATTTACAATGAATGGCATTGTCGAAGGAGTTGTTTTTGTATCGAACCCTGAAGGATTGAAGTTAAGAATGCTTTCAAGAGCTTCATATACAGACCTATAAACAGTTGTGTCGTTCTTCATGACAACTTCACCATTTACAATGAATGGCATAGTACATGGAGTTAAAATAGGGTCAAACTTTTCATAGTCCTTCCATGTTATATATTTCTCAGTATTTCCATCAGAAATAACAATATATTTGTCAGTAAGTGTGAGAGAGTATTGACCAAAATATAAACGTTTAGCTCTGTCAGCTTCATACGCATATGCAGCTATACTCATATTTTAATGAGAATAAAATGTTGTTCTATTTGCAAAGTACAGACCCAAACGAATACGGGACAGTAAAGCTACAAACAAACTTAGGTCTACAGAATGAGGCGCTTGCATTCAGAATGGTTGACTTCAATACTATCGCTTCATTCGTTATAACAGATGAAACAGATTTCATGGAGATTGAAATAGATGGAAAGAAGCACGAAATAAGATTTCACAATAATGTAGAATATAAGATGGAAACATTAGCTGGAGTGTTAAATGCTCTCATAAATACTACAATAAACAAGGATAACGAAGAAAACTTAATGAATGTTAAACTTATTGCAGGAGTTTTGAAGTTCAGTTATGCGAAGGAGTTTAAGATAACACGAATGAGTCATAGAGTACAACTTCTTTTGGGTGCATACCATATGACATTTCCTTTGAAAAGTGTTGACAAAACGATTGAGATGAAATCTGTTCCATACGTATGTTATGGTAATTGTTTATACATTGAGTCTAAAATAGCTAATGTCACAGGCATTTCAGGAGTTAATAGTAAAGGTTCAGTAGAATATAAATCCTTCTGTTATGCAGTCAATTCAATGTTCATTCCAAACGTTCCTGTCATAGCAACTCATTTAGGTAAATGGGTTCGCATTAGTCCTCATAATTTGAAAGACATGCAATTCAGACTTGTTGACTTTCAAGGAGAGCCTGTAGAACTGAAGGCACCAGTGCGAATGACTGTTGAAGTTGACTTTTTAGAAAATATTAAATGCAACAGCTTACAAGAGAACTCAGAGCTAAAAATATAAAGTATGAATGTTATGTATTAGGTCATGAACTTTGGTTGTTGCTGTTTGATGAAACAAATGAGTTAGTTATGTCAGTCAAGAGAACAGAAAAATATTGTGTTAGTGAAAACTGCACCAAGTCAATAAGATTAGGTTTGCATTATGAAGATGAGTTCGATACTGTTGAAGAAGTTTTGGATAGATATTACAAATTGCTAACTTGAAATTTTTTTGACTGACGGCGCAAAGCGCCAAGACCAAAGGTCCTGACTGCTTTAATTTACTAAAACATATTTCAAACAAAGTTTATATTCTGTTGAAAGTTTTGTATATTCATTCGAATATTTATACTTAAACTCAACTCCTGTAGTTCCTGGTGTTTCAATGATGCGGATGTTACCTATTTTCATGAATAGTGGAGTTTGACCACAGCATTCGATTTCAGGGTCGAGATAGTCAATGACACATTGTTTCCCTGTTATTCGTGATATAACATTTTCAATCCTCCTTTGTTAGAATTATTTGGTTCTTGCTTATAAGATTTATCAAAAGCTTCTTATCGTCTTTGAGTAAAATTGTTTGGTATAACTGAAGAAGGTAATGGTCTACGTTATCTGAAGGATTTGTTTGAACATTTGTGTAAGGGTTGTCGTTGGCTTCTCTTGAAAGAATTTGGTCCAGTGGTGGATACTCTAACTTAACATCTGATGTAGCGTTAGCGTTTGAAGCTGTTTTAAATTCACCGACTTAAGTTCTGGTTCTTTTTCTTTCAAACACTCTGAACTATAGTTCTTTATGACAATATTGTTTGTCGTTCGTGAGTCAACATTTGATGTTGGTTCAATTGGAACATTAACGGCACCAGCTAAGATGGATTTGCTTCTCATTTCATATAGAATAAAAACCTTTTATATGTATGAAATGAACAATATACTCGACAAGGGTTTGAATGTAAAGCTAACGAATGAAAATATTGTTGAATTCACTGAGACAGGTGCTGTGTATAAAGATGTAGAACTACTGAACAAAAGAGCTAAGGGAAGAAGCAGGAACATGAACAAAGGGTGGAAGCCTATAAAAATTTATGTCAATGATGGCTCAGGAGGTTCAAACATAAAGTATGCAGAAAGTTATAGAGTTTATGCTCTCAAAGGTGAAAAGCCTTCATTTAAGAACAGCTATTCTAACGCATATCCTCAAAAGCTAACGGATGGGGAAGTGGATGATATGAATGACAGCAAAAATATTAACAGAAATGGCGACAGAGATGCATGGAATTTGTTTACCATCAGTCAATTGAAGGTTAAACTTTAAAACAATGTTGGTCGTTCCCATGGAATATTTTTGACTTTAATGGTATTAGTCATGATATGAATCTCAAGGTATGAACGAGGAGAGATGAGAGACTTATATGCTTCCCAAATTTCTTCAAAAGGTAATGTTATACCTGACTGTTTCCAAATGAGTTCAATATCATAGCGTGAGAAACCTTGAAAGATAACGAAGTCAGTTATGAGACGTTTTATGTTTAAAGCTAAAAACCTCCATGTTTGCATAAGTATTGCTACAGTTAATGGTAATGTCTGACTTTAGTAATGATGTTAGCTAATGGTGAGTCAGGCTTTGAAACTAAACCTTTTCCGGCGAAGTCGTCACAAACGAGCAGAGTGTTTGATGGATATTTTTTGAAGGGGTATTTTGAAAGTTTTGACAGAATGTAGTTTGTAAGTCGTTTCATATCGTAAACTCCTGAGTATTGACGTAAGTGGTGTTTGTCAATAATTCTTTCCATCTCCTCAGAAGTCTTTTGCATTCCTGACTGTATAAATTCAACGATGGCATAATATTTCCTCTTACGTCGAATGTAACGTTGAAGAAATTCAATGAGTTCGCTGTCTGGAACTTTAACGACAGAGGCTTGAACTTTTGACATAAATGTTTTCGCTGTTGAGTCCATAGAGTCTGAAGTTGCTGATATAATGATTTGGTCATAGTAAGAGTCATTTCCTAAACGTTCTGTTATAAGAATATGACGAATGAGGTTAAATGTCTTTCCTGACCCATCTTTCCACAATAGAAATAAACGCCATTTGAACAGAACTCATAATCTTTGCTGAAAGGAAGAATAAGAGAAGAGTTAAGTTTGTCTGTAGTTTCATTCATGTCTTCATCTACGTCATGTATTAAATGCTTCATTTTATCTCCATTAAAAATGCAAGTCAGAAATATTCAGAACATAGCACCGAGTCTAACTGACAAGAGTATAAAGATATACTATGAACACGTTATGATGAAACCTACCAAAATTCAAGAAAGTCAGTATACTAATTATGAATATCCAAGACACTGGGTAGAGTATGTAGGAGGTGAGAAAGCTATTGAAATCAGACAGGTTCGAAGTATTCCAGCAGGAAGAACAATATTATTGAAGAACTTTAATGTTTTGAGATATAATGATGAAACAAAGAAGCAAGATAGTTTCCTGTTGCTGTGTATGTGAACTTAGACACAGGAGATGACATGAAAGTTTTTAATACAAAGCTTCAAACGGTAGTGAGAGAACAACTGACTGCGGAAGGACATCCATTACCTTCAGAAGTTACCATAGCATATAATTTTGAAACAAACTCAATAGATTTTAAAGTCATCTGCAAAGAAGTCAGGTTTTACATTTAATGAAGCAGATGTATATTCGAATGAAAACTTCAAAGCTATTGCATGGTTAGATAATGACGATTGCTTTAAGAAAATATTTAAATACAGTGACTCAACGATGTCAATAGATGACCTTCGTGGAATGTTACCATCGACGTTTACAGTAGAAGGTTCAGCAGGATTGCTTACAAGATTGTCAATTGGTGGTATTTGGTCTCGTGAGAACATTGTTATAAAATCCAGTATAAGTGAATTTGCTGAAGAATCTATATTATGTCTTTCAAACTATATGTATTCGCCGCCGAAGCATTATAGTATAACAAACTTTGTCAGTAAGTTTAACATAAGACTTGTCGAACCTTCTTCAATGAAAGATGTTGTGCTACCCAAAGATGGAAAGGATGGACTCATTATTGAGATGATTTTAATAGCATATTAAATGAGCTTGTTCTTGAAGGTCATTCATGATGAAATAACTGTTGTAGAAGATGTTAGCAATTGTTCAGACATTTTGAAGCGTATAGATGATATAAGAAAGAAGTTAGATAGAAAATGAGAATGTTTATGTTTCATTGACTTTCTCCAGTAACGAGAACTTTTATGAGATAATATTGAAGAGAGATGATTTTAATATGGTGTAAATGGTAGCTTGGGCAGCTTTAGGCGCAATGGGAACAAAAGCATTAGCATTTGGAGCAAAAGCACTTGGAGCTTATGACGCAGTAAATAAAATGAGTGGAGAAAGGGTTTCAAAGACATTAGATGCAAATAAAGGAAAGATTGGAGGTTGGGTTGCAAAGAAGTTAAGATTAAATAAAATAGGGCTCATAAATAAAGCATCCAATTTGGTTGCGACTGAGTCAGAAAATGCTTTAGGAAAGGACGATGAGTTTGCAAAACACGCAAAAGACTTTAATGACCAGATAAGGTGAAACAATGCATTTAAATAGAGTCGATGGAACTAAAGAAAATGTTTCTTCTCCACCAGTAGTTTTCCATGGTCCTATGGAATGTATGGAAACCCTTACGAAAGACCATTTGACCCATTGACTGGTGGAAGTAATGGTATCATTACGGACGAAGAAGAAAGACAGTCAAGTTGGAGACAGACGTGAAGAAAGCAACTAAAAAGAAACCAAGGAAGAGAGTTATAAAGCAATGAATTCAACAGGGTGAAAAAAGAGGTGAGATCTCACCACTTCACCTAAATTTATTTTTGTGCTATGTTTTCATACGAGTGGGAGTGGTGATATCATTAATTTTTAAGTTTATTTTATTTTTACTGAAAATTTTTATTTGGATGTAAATGACAGAACAAAAGCAACTCATTCGAATTCCACAGTATAACAAACATACATTTAAACATTTATTCTTCCTTCCTGAGCATAACATGTTCTTTCAAATACATCCGAGACCAGTTGACTTTTCATTGACTGTGTATAAAGATAGAAATAGTTATATCATTAAACCATACGATGACGAAGGTAAGTTATGTAAATTGTACGTTAAGAAGTTAGAGAAAGTTTATGGCTTCAAGTATGACTACAATAGGGTTAACACTGATGATGAAGATATTGAGGAAAATTTATGAGAACATTAGTGAAGTCGTTAGTGAGAACGATAGTGAGAACGTTTATTTTTTACATTAGTGAGTTCGTTAGTGAAGTGGTTGGCGGTTTTGTAAATATTTAAGGTTAAGTTAGTGTTGTCGTTTGTGTTGTAAAATATACGTTAACGGTTTTGTAAAGTGTCAAATTCACAAGTATTGGGTAAGGAGGCGCGCAGTGCCACAGTACCCAACTAAGCCATACTAACTTTGGTAAACAAATAAGTTTCATCTAAAAAAAAAGGAAAATAAAAATATAAAAATTGAAATAAAAACAGAAATATAAAATATTTTTAAAATGCAAAAAAGTTTCATACTAATCGTTTTTGTATAATATTTATCATTGAAAGATTATTGAAAGATATTTTGAAAGAAATCGAAAGAGTTAAGAAATATTGAGAAGAAGGACAATTGAATGAATTTTTGGCCGATTGTGCTATGCAAAGTTGATGATAATTGCAGGAAATTTTGATATTTTCGAGGTTTTGGAGGGTGTGAGTACTATTATATGTAATAGTATCTCACACCCTCCAATTCATCCTATGGCGTCGAGAAAATTTTGGTGAAATGTCGTCGCATTTCACCAAAATTTCTCAGCGCCATATAGAGAACTAGAGTCTGCGAGGTACTGATTCTATCTATGTACCTCGCAGACCCTAGTTCTCAGCCAAAATGGCTAAAAATTGCTCGCAATTGTTTGCCATGTAAACCATCACTTTTTGAGGAGATTTGACATTCTGTCAAATCTCCTTTTTTCGTATATAAGATGTTGACTGTAAGAAAGGCATCCTTTATCTGAAATAGATGCTTTTCCAACAATCAAATTCGAAGATCTTCGACGTTGTTGTAAAAAGAGAAAGAGAAGGAAAGAAGAGGAAGGAGAGGAAGAAGGAAAGGAAAAGAAGAAGAAAAAATGAAAAAAGAAGGACATATTAAATATAATGCGCACTTAATAGTGCCGAGGCGGCGGAGCCGCCGAGGCGCGATTTTTTTGACCCTATATTACCGCACGGCAATGTTTTTCTCGATTTTGTACAGCCCTATGACAAATAAATATTATCATAATTAGAAGATTCAATAGTGTGAATTGCATTTCAACGATGAAATCTTTATTGTCAAACGCCTAATGACTCAAGTTTTAAAATATGATATGAATTATTAAAACATTTTATTGATTTAGATACAAAATAAGTTATAATTTTAAAATTATCATTGAAATTCGACGAATGATGGTAGCCTTTCCATGATCATTTAAATTCAAATATAAATGGTTGCATTTTGGTCTATCTCATTTCTAGGCAAACGTGTAGATGAAATTTCAATATCGGTAAAAATATAATAGAAATCAATGAAAAGATATATTTGAGCAAACAATGTTATTGCAGTGCTGTTGATCACTCTTATGTCCTTCAAGACAATAAAATACCGAAAAATTAAAATTGAAATTAGAAATTACAATAAACAATAATATTTACATCATTCATACAATATTTATAAATCAACGAGAACTCCAAAGAATTCCATGTTATTCAAAGCCAGTAAATTATCACCACGAGCGTTTGGTCCTGTCATTCTAAGCCTTACGTATCTATAACTAACATTATTTCCGCTTTGGCAATCAAATGATACGACTTTATTTGAGCCATTTAATTCGTTCGTATCTCTTTCATCGAGAATTGCCCAATTAATAAGATCATTGGATGCTTCTATTGCCCATGTTTTAAGGTGACACGAATCTTCTGAGAATTTTATGGTCTTTATCGTATATTTATTTACGACTATTTGTCTTTGCATAAAATCGAAGAGAATAAACTGGCCAGCCTTATTCTGGCTGAACCAGTAATTGTTCCAGCCTCTATCTGCTACCTGCCATGGACAGCCATGATCACTAGAACTCGATGTAATTTTGACAATTCCGTTTTCACTGACATTTCCGTTCGCTAGTTGTGCGAGTGATGATAATACACCATTTAAAGGCTCTTCAGCGTTAAAAGAGATGTTCGTTAGATGCCTATTTGCTAACGGAGTTTCAGTTTCTTGTTCGTCAATAATAAGGCTCTTCTGAGGTGATTTAGGAGACTTTGGTGAGCCAGGAACTGCTTGTTCGCTGATAATTTCTTTGGTTTGTTCATATTTATTTTCTAATATCTTCAATTGTCCTCTAAAGTCTTCGATTTCTTTATCTTGCTTCCTGCGCTCGTCTTTGGCACGCTTTTCCATGGAAACTAAACGAGTTTCTATCTCAGATACGTCATTTTTGAACGTTTTGGCTCCACTGTTCACTTTTTGAACCAAACCGGTAATATCGTCCATGAGTAGATCGATACATTTGAGGATCGTATCAACAGAAGTTGATGGACTGTGCATTTGAGAGACAGAGTTGTACATTTTCTCAATTTTCGATTCAATTAGTGTTGTTTCTGAGACATATAGTTTTGTCAGCTTAATTAAAGTATCGGCAGCAATGACTGGATCGAGATTTGGATTATCAAGGAAAGCAATAGCTTCATCTCTTGTAAGGTAATAAAAATCGATTCCTTTTGATAACGCTGATGCAGGTTTTCCATGCATTTGAAGCATTTTTTGAACAAATTTGAAATAATTACTTTGATCTTTGATTTTTATGTTTGGATTATCAACACATTTGAGTATAAACTCTAAAGGTAAGTTTGCGAACTTATCATTCTTTAATGCTCTGTCAAAATTCAATGCAATGATTTCATCAAGTCCTTCAACAAGTTTTTGATCTGTACTAAGCAATTTCTTGATTACCATACTGATATCAGGTCCTTCATCGATAAAAGATCTAAGTTCTGAATATAAAGTATCAACTTTCCAAATCAAACTCAAACTAAACAAATCATAAACGCTTTCACTTGTAATTGTATACTCTTCACCTTGTATTGCATTGACGAATTGTACAAAGTAGTCTTCCTTTATTGGTACGTCTATTGTAAGAGATGTCAAATCTGTACCAGCAACTAATTCCCTGAACTTTCTTGAATATAAAGATGCTTTGAACTTGACAACAGGAAACTTTTTGCCGCCAAAGAGAATTGTGAAATCCTCTTTGAGCTGGGATTGTTGAGAACTCATTTAATTTTGTCACTTTTTTAATTTATTTTTTTGGAATGAAAGGTCCTACAATTATCTGTGATGGACAGTTTGCTTCTTTGCTTCTCGCCAAATTCGACACAAATAGGCAGGCTTGCACTACAACAATCCAAAAAGAATTGGCTAATCGAAATACTTTATTCTACAACGCTGTTTATGCAAATCATACGTCAAATCTAGAAATACAACAAAAAGTACACAAATACAATGTCTTACTTCGAAAGTACCTCGTTTTTGCATCAAAAAGTGCTCGATCTCCAAAAAATCTCCAAGAAACATTAAGATTGCTAGATTTCGTAAGTGGAAAAATACTTTATGATAATCAAATGGCAAAACAAACTAAGGAAGAATTAAGTAGATTGGTAAATCAATTGAATCCAAAATGAAACATTATTCTGCATAGAGTTGTTAATACATTTTCATATAACTTTTATTCCAGCTGAATTAGAATTTTATATATTTTTTCAAGAAATCATCATTAGCATACAATAATGTCCTAGATCATTTAAGTATGTATATGTTTTGTTTGTACTTGTGTTTGGCCAATAAAATTTTCAATATAATAAATTCTATTTTTCAATATAAAGTATAACATTTATATCCGTTCCCATAAACTACCACTAAATCGACACGTATTCAATACTGTCAACCATAAGTAGTTTGGAATTGAAATTCTTTTTAGACCAATATTTTTTCGGAATAAATCAGTTATTTTTAGCGAAGAAAAATATCTACTAGCAAAATTTATCACCAGTACTTTATTATTTTCGTGATCGAGCGCCCCTCGATCGCAAAGTCGGCCCAAGAGGGGTTCATCGCATATAATGTCATATTGAGAAAGGCATATAAATGCCATATGTAATATTGGTTAGCTCTGATTTTTAATTTTGTGTTTTCAGAAAGAATTTCCCCAGAAATCAATGAGAGTGGATATTTGTGATCGAATGGTCGATTAATATTGGAAATAGATTATTTTGCAATCCTGCTCTAATAATTTTTAATGATTCACTTCATAATAGTTCGATAAAAATTTTTGATCACTTCACAAAATTGAAAAGACCTGACTATCGTTGTATCAACAAAAATAACACAGAATAATTGAGTATCTTATTTAAAAGCTGATATTTAATTTACAAAACCTGTGAAAAAATATTTATGTCATTTTCAGTAAATGTCTGCTCAAGCATTCGATCTCGTTATCATTGGCAGTGGCCCAGGTGGCAGCACAGCAGCTCTCTATGCCGCACGTGCCGGTCTTAAGACAGTTGTTCTCCATGGTGAAGTTCCAGGAGGCCAATTAACAACAACAACAGAACTCGAGAACTTCCCAGGCTGGAAGGGCACAGGCCCAGGCCTTGTCGAGCACATCGAACAGCAGGCTACAGCCGCTGGTGCTGAGTACAGATACGAAGTTGTCACAAAGGTCGACTTCTCCGTCAATCCAAAGCGCCTCGAGACCGATATGGGCACAACATACGATGCTAAGACAGTTATCATCGCTACAGGTGCTACAGCCGTCTACCTTGGCATCCCATCTGAAGAACGCCTTAAGGGACGTGGTGTTTCCGCCTGCGCTACATGCGATGGTCCACTCTACAAGGGCAAGAACGTTTGCGTTGTCGGTGGTGGCGATGCTGCTGCTGAAGAAGCCTTATTCCTTAATAACATCTGCAAGTCAGTCCACATGATCCACCGCCGTGACCAACTCCGCGCCTCCCTCCCAATGAGAAAGCGTGTTGAGAAGTCCACAATCAAGATGGTCTGGGACTCAGAAGTTGACGAAATTCTCGGCGAGAACAAGGTTACAGCCGTCCGCGTCAAGAACAACAAGACAGGCGAGACACAGGAGATCCCATGCGATGGCATCTTCATCGCTATCGGACACCGCCCAGCTACAGCTATCTTCAAGGAGTACCTTGAGACAGATGCCCAGGGCTACTTCGTTACAAACGGCTCTCCAGCCACAAAGGTCCCAGGCGTTTTCGTCTGCGGCGATTGCGCTGACAGAACATACCGCCAGGCTATTACATCTGCCGGCACAGGCTGCCAGGCTGCTCTCCTTGCTGAGAGATATCTCAGTGACTAAGCAGATATAAAATAAAAGGCATCGTTACTTTTAGCTCAAGTTTTGATCAAAAATAATTATTTTTTTTATAATCTTCAACAATCTAGAACTCAAAAGTTCAGTTCATTACTCCTACAAAACAGTAATCCAAATCAAATCACTCGACTAAATTTATAATTTCTAAAATTATCAATTTGAGTATCTTGATTTACTACTACACATCCAAACTATATTCTACGAAGATGACATTTTAGCCAACCATTAACATCGGTTCTAATGCATTAATTACCATCTAAGATTCTATTTTGACAATTTGTTAAAAGTATTGTTGAGAAATGATTCAATACATACTGTTTAGCGTAATCCATGTTAGTTTTTGCATAAAAACGTTTTTCTTTTTAAAATCAAAATTGATTTTGTTTTTTTTTAATGTAAAGCTGTTATGGTTTGATTAAAATAATACAAAAGAGTTTCCTTTAAATTTCAAATTACAAAAAAATATAAATTAAAAAAAATATAAAATTAAATATCGTCTTCACTTAACGGCGGTTCATCATCCGCTGGTTCATCAACAACTATTGCATCTTCCTTTTCAGAATCCTTGTTCTCCTCATCATTCTGCTGTTGTTTATTTTCTTCATTATTTTGATTTTGTTTGTTTTCTTCTTTTTGTTGTTGTTGTTGTTCATTATTAATTGATCTTGATTGTTCATTTTCATTTGGTTGTTCTTCTTCCTCGTTATAAGATTCTTCTTCATCAACAACTCTGTTTAAGTTTCCTCCTTCGCATTTAACAGCAGCAACGAGGAAGACCCAAGCAAGATACAATTCATGAGGAAGAGGAAGAACTTTAACAGACAAAGCGAATTCAACGCCATCTGCAAGTGTCAAAAATGTTCCTTGAGCGCGAACTTCATCAGTAATTCTATCAACACTTGTGAAAGGAGCAGCGAAAGGAGCACCAATAACTCTGTAATCAGCCAAGTTCTCTTCCAAGAAATGCAATGGCTCAGACATGTCGACGACTTGTTCTCCATTTTCTTTCTCGATAATCATGGCCAATGATTTTTCGATGACTTTTTGGATGTCGTTGTTCCAATTCGTTGGTTCACCACCTCTGTCTTCTTCAATTGCAGCTCTTAAATTCGCTTCGATGTCTGCTTGGATGTTCTTTGCTTCTTCTTCATTCGGCTTGTCGTAATTGATCTGTTCGTTGGCATCTTCGTGAAGAGGAGTGAACTGGAATTTGTTGTCAAAGAATGGAATCCAATTCTTCTTATTTTCCAAATTCCAATCAACTTGCCATGGAGTAACTGCTTTTTGGACATTGCACCAGATGTTGCTTTCGTTAAATACAACACCGATGCTTGTCAATGTGCAGCTTGTCTCTCTGGCATCGAAGAAGTTGCCTCTGACAGGATCAATAATCGCGATATGGTCTGAATGCTTGATCATGACGTAACAAGCGGATCCATTCAATACATCACTGCCGATTATTACGTAGGTGTCTCTTCCAAGTGCCTTTAAGAAGCAGCAAAGTAAAATTGCATGTTCTTCTTCATCTCCTGAGTGAGAGTCGAGGAATTCCTTGCAGGAGAGCCAGACATCTCCAGCTGTATGGTATTGCTGGGCATCAGGAACGAATGGAATACTCGAAACAAATCTGACCGCTTGTAAAGGAGTTTTGATGGTTTCTGGAGGGTTGAGGGAGTAAATATATCTGCATAACAATACAGATAATCCATCATCTCGTGCACACATGACTCTGAACTGTCTTGGATAATCAAATGACTTCTTATTAAGTTTTGTGGTAAATCTGTTCGCTCTTTCTCTGATTTCCAATGACTCCAATGATGTATATGGATTGGCGGTCGGTGGATCAGCGATTCTTGGCTTAATTGCAATAGATGCGACCAAACCAATGGGGCTGGCGTTCTCAGAGAAGTAGGCAAGTTGGATAGGAGGTGTATTAAGTGGGAATCTGCCTGTTAATTCGCCTGTTGACCAAACAGCCGTCATAGGTAATTCTAATGAACCCAAAAACCTCTCTTCAAATAGATTTTGGCTGAAATCGACCCTGTCGAATAAGTCAATTCTGATCAGTTTCGAGGCAACGTCGTTCATTGATGGAATCTCTTCGCCTTCGTTGACCAAATTGAATCTGATAAGCTCGTTCCAGTCATTATCTGCAATTCTTGTTAATCTGACATCGTTATCCAAACAGATTCTGACAAATAATTGATGTTGAGCGTCATCATAATCAGGACCAAGTCCAAATTGTGTTCTGAGAGGGATATTCAAGGCTCTGACAACACGGATAACAAGTTGGGAGTACTCGCAAAGAGAATTAGTTGGAATTCCATCTTCTGGGACAGGATGCAATGGTCTGCTCTTCCTGAAGAAGTCTTTGATGGCTCTCCAGATGGAAGATCCACTTGGTGGCTCGATTTCTTGGATAATATTTGCTAATGTGAGCTGATCATCGACTTTCTGCTCTTCAGTGACCATCTGCTCTTCTTTGAGTCTCCTCATCTCTTCATCTATCTGTTGTCTCTGTATTCTTATGATATGCTGTTGGATTTGTTGAGTAATTGTAGAAGGAGAGAAACTTGAGAAGAGAGTTTGCTCTTGTAATGGGTCTAGTTTGAATCTCCCTGCTACTCTCTCTTGGTTTCTTTGAGCTTTGACTCCGGCCAACATTGATGAGACATAAGGATCATTTGGATCATGAGTATCAGCCCATTCAAGGAGTTTAGGAACACTCATGAATCTACTTGGATCCTGAGCAAGTTGTTTCTTGGATTCTTCGTCGGATGTCGGTGGTTTGACAAGAATTCTTTCTTGAGGACATGGCATCACAAAACTTCTTGCATAAACAGTACCAATGGTCATTCTGCCCTTTCCACTTGGCGGCCGAGCTGTAAATTCGTAAACATCGTCAACAACTGGCATACCGACAGATGTAGCAAGATTTACAACGGCAATCTGGCGTGGTCTGACGTATCCTGTTTCCCAGATCTCGCATATTACGTTTTCTGGCACTTTTGTAACTTCGACTTCGATGGCCAAATCTGGTAATGCGACAAAATCACGGGAAAGAGGTACTTGTAATGAAGTAATATTAGTTTCCGCGCCAATCTTAACACGAACGTAGATCTTTGCTGCTTGTAATCTTTGTCTTCTCTGTTTTTCTTTTTCTGGACAATTAACTAAAGGAGTTACATCCTCGTTTTCTGTAAGAACAGGACGCCAAAGAGGATCTCCTGGGAGATGTAATCCAAGTTTGGCATGATTCTGACGAAGTTCTTCAATAACAGCATCAATTTGTTTTTCTTCACCATTTAATTGGGCATAACGAACAATTTCTTCTGCGCGATGACCAAGATGATTCTCAAAGTTCTGTTCCTGCTTTTCTTTCTCAGCTGCTGTGAAATTTCTGACTTGCCATTTAAGACCAAGGCTGTGGATTCCGTATCCAACAATTCTTCTGTAGTCTTGTAATTCTTTATATGTTGTTACGAGCTCTTCGCGTTGTTGACGAAGAGAAGCTTCAGCTTTGTCTTTTTCTTCATGGAATTTAAGAATGTCTTCAAGGAGTTGGCGTTCTTTAGCAAGTCCTTGTGGAGATTCATCGCATCTTGCCATCTCGTTTCGAAGAGCTTTTATTCTATTCTTGTAATATTTAGCAATTGGAGCATCTGCGTCTCTCATGATAGCATCATAAAGTTGTCTAATACGGCTATCAAGTAAATCTTCGAGAGTTGAAAGTGGATGTGTAAGAAAAGTAACTTTTGGAATTTCAATGCGAATCATTCTTGAAACATCGACATCTTGAACACCCCAAACTGCTGCTGGATTAAATTCGAGTTGATCTTCTGGTTTAACTTCCGGTTCCTTTAATTGATCGCCTTTCTTTGCTTTTATTGGAAATTCAGGAGAAATTTCAACAACATTAGGTGTATCATTTCTCATATTTCCGTCTGCTCCGAAGAAGTATTGCCCATTTGGATCATCCCAGAGGAGACGGTTTTCTAATCTCGTTTTGTTTCCTTTTTTAACTAAAGGCTCGTTTGGAACAAAATAGCCTTCAGCGGCAATATCTCTGCCACCAGGAAGAGGAGTTTTATGCTGTACTTTGTCTGGCAACTGATTTGCTTTAATATACATATTTTTCGCAACATCGTTCGGAGTTTTTTGTAAATGATAGCACTGCGCTTTTGATATAACAAACTCTGTATCAATATCTGGTATTTCCTCGTCAGGGTTCTCTAAACGATTGTTACTTCTTGCAGTTTGGTAACGAGAAACTGGATGTGTAGACATTCCACCAGGAGATGATGGTACAGAACCGTGAAGATAATATTCATGCGTAATAACTGTTTCTGTTTCGATTTTACCTGAAATGAAATATTGTTTATAGCGTGTTTGAGTTTGTGGATCACCAGGAGGTGGCTTAACTGGTGATAGAGGTGGTTCTGCGCCTCCACCAGCTGAGCTGATTCCCATTGATTCATCTAATTGTGGAACAAAAGGCAAAGTTTGCTCTATTTTGATGTTAGGAGCGATAATATTGCCTTGGCTCATCTGTGTTCTAACTCTGTCTAACAGAGCTTCCGAACGTACAATCACATTTTCATCCGTCGACATTATTACTCTCCTAATTTTTTAACGATTTTGGAATTTTACACTTGAATTTTTATATGGATAAATTTTATATAATAAATAATATCGTATGCATATTCAATCACGATTTATCTTGATTTTGCTTCTGAATTCCAAATATTTATCAACGAGATTTTTGAATTCTGGAATTAATGAATAAGACATGACACATTCTTATCAGCTCATTTTAACTTAACAATATGACACGTTTATACACTTATATATGGAAATAACAATCTTTTATTTTTTCTATTGAGCACAAAAAGCAACATAATTCCATTATTTGGCAATATTTCCTCGACTAACGAAGGATATTTCCTATCAAATGTTAACTTAGACTATGATCTTCAGCTCAATTGATTAATCAAAATATCAACGATTTCATTTTGCTTACTTGCTCTCTTATATCTGTAATACTCAATGAAGGCAAATGCAAATCATTGTATTGATAAGATCAAACATTTTCTTGGTAAAAGCCAACAAAAAAAAATATCATGACTTATGTGAGTGATAGCGATGATAAAGAGGAGTTTTCCCAGAGTGAATCAGAATTAGATATCCAAACAGAAATTTATCGGTCTCCAAGATTGTTTTATGCAAATATTTTACCTATTTTACCATATTTTACTGTATTAATATTTTTAATAATGCTTTTTATTGGAAATTTCAAATTCAATTGTTCTGTTAACAGAGCTTTTCATATGGGTCCAAGTAAACACATTTTCAAGATAATTAATAAAAAACGTATCAAAATTGTTGAAAATCCAATAGTTAAATATAATCACAGCTGCAAGTATACTTTATACAAAATGCAAGACACCATCTATTCTTCAAATCAAATCAATAAATTAATAACTTCAATAAAAAAGACAAATGAAATGCTTCACGAATCTGAAATTGAACAAGAAAGTCAGGAAAAAAATGACCTTTCATATGATATCAACTTTGATCCATATGCAGAATATGATTAAGACAAATTTAATGCAATAATCGACATAAACATCAAAATAACCGAACAAATCTAGTTTACACTCTCACGAATTACTCTGATTCTTTCATATCCTAATTTTGAAAAATTCATTTGTATTTTTTTGAAATCGAACTATAAGACTGGTTCTTAAGTTTAAGATTACTCAGATACTAACTAAAATAAGTTCTATTTGGGATTCATGTTGTCTCAAATTTATCAAAATTTTTGTAATTACCTTTAATTTAACTTTAACTCTGAGTATAGAATTGCTCATCTGAATAAATACTAATTTTCATACCTTTCAGTGCTTAAATTTTTCAAAATCGAGTTCAGATTTCGAATTTTTAAAATCTCCCCATAAATGTGTTTCGAAATCAGAATTTTTATATTGTACAAGTCAACCATATTCTAAATCAACAAAAATCGATGATTGAGTCAAATCCAAAATCTCATTTATCGTTCAATGAATTTTAGTGAAACTCAGATTAACACTCTGAGGAAAATATTTGATGAACAAGCACAACCCGGGCAATCGTCAATAAACGAAGAAGGTCTAAGGAAGCTACTTATCGATCTTGATATTGATGAATCATTTGCTCCACCAATGTTACGAATTATAAGTGGTTCCAACAATAATGGTAAAATAGAATTCGATCAATTTTTGACATTTTTTCAGATACTACTTTCCCAGAATATTAAACAATTCTTCGAGCTACTGTTTAACGCTATTGATGGAAATAGCGATGGAAAGTTATTAGCTGGCGACATTGTTGAGTTTGGCAAACTAATTGGTGATGAGATTACATCCGAAGAAGCAGATCAGATCATTATGCAATGCGATTTAGACAAAAGTGGATCAATTGAATTCAATGATTTTTGGAAATGGTTTAGCGAAGAAAGATAGTTCTAGTAGAATAATACAAAATCAATACCAGATTCATTAATACATATTATTTATTTTAATATTACTATAGATTGTTTGTAATTTTGAATAAAGATATATTTTCTAAATATACAATCACATTAATTTCGTTTTAGAACTTCGTACATAATATTATATAACTATATAAGGATAAAAATTAAAATTCAAAAAATCATATTTAAATTTAACGAACTGTCCATCTCCATATACAATATCACACACAGAGAAGAGATGTTTACTAGGAACACAACTATTGTAAGTGATATTGCTTATTATTGAGTGAATATTTCTTGAAGAAATAACCTATCAATATAAATTTAATCAAAGAGAATTGAAAGAATAATTTCATCCTGCGAAGTATTGACGCAATGTATAATAGTTTCATCAATTGCTTCTTGTATTAGAATCCCAGAGTGAAGAAGAATCTTCTATAAACATCTGGCCATAAAGGAGATTAATAGTGCAAATTATTTCATTAGAGGGAATATTAGCAGAATCATGGAATATTATAAAAAATAATCAATATACACCGCATGATTTTAATAGCAATGTGAAATATACAAAAAGGATAGATATAAAAATTTAGTTCAAGTTTTGAGATATCAATGGCTGTGTTGATAAATCTGGTTTTCCGCCAGATTTGCTCACACAAAGTATAATTAATAAAATAGTAAACAACAGAATAACAGCAGAAATTGTTCCAACTATAATTTCAACATAAAACATGTTGAAGTATTGCCCATTATTAATAATTTCAACAGCTTTGTTGATTGCTAGACCAGTAATAAACTTTAAATCATCTTGTCTTGCATCATAATCCGGCTCGAAATCTTCAGCAAATCCAGCATTTTTGATAATAAAAGCAAATCTATTATAATCTGTATTATTTGTTGTGCAAGAAATATCTATATTTTGATCGTATTCGCCAATAGTGAAAATAATGTTTTCAGTTTGTGGATCAGTACCTAAATGAAGTCTGTTGAATATATCTGGATCAGGAAGTGTTCTTTCGAGGAATCTTAAGCATATTTGATCATTGTAATACGATGAATTTAATAATGGACTCCTTAAATTTCCATTTGAAACAGGAAATCCGCCCAAATCATGGCATTTCAATTGGAAATAAGGACGCATTGGACCATATTCAAGTCCTAGTTGTGGTCTAAGATCGTAGAATGAGTTATTAGTGAATATTTTTGTGTAATTTGAAAGTATTTTAATAAGTTCAGTAGCAAAGCATGGTTTAAATTGATGTAGTTCCTTACACATATTGTTAATATGTTCTACGTTTGAAGAATTCCTTATTCCTCGAGACATTGCCTCAGAAAACATGTATAAGAAATCTACAGTATTATTCATGAAATTTTCAGCGTCAGGGATACTGAAATTCTGCATCATGTACTTAGTAGATTCGTTTTTAGCAACGACAACAGTTTCAATTGTATTATACACATCATGCATCACTTTATAACAATTTGTTGCTTCAATAGTAATATTACCCAGGAAATAAGCTTCCTTTTGATCGTATTGTGTAAATGTGTTTATGGACACTAATGGCGCTGATGATGCCCACGCTCCTAAGTAAAATCTCTTAAATCCGGTTGAAGCCCACGTAGCCAAGCCACCACCGTATCCTTTTCCCATAAGGAAGAACTTGCAAAAGTCAGGCTCGGTACAGTAATCATTGCGAATCTTTCCTTGTAAAACAAAAGATTTAATGTCAAGAATTGCTTGAGGTACTGAACAGTATTGCATATTAAATTGGGACATATTCACAGTCGGAACTGATTTTCCAAAGTATCTATGCTCAAGACCGATAATAACTGATTTTGTTTGACTTGCAATTTCAAGAATTGGGCCTGGTGTTATTTCGTTTGGATCTAATTCATTTGCTCCTCCAAGATAAAGAATGATGTTTCTTGATTTATTTGCGTAATCTGAATTTACAAAATACCTTTGAGTGAAATAAGTCGGTTTTCTAGCGAAATGATCAACCATTTGAGTATAACTAAGCGTTTGCACAGTACTCCTAGCTATTGAAACGAAGGAAAGCAACATTCAATTGAATTTTGAAAATAAAAATGATAAAACTGTTTTATGGCAAATTAACAAATATATTACTTAACAGATTTTAAAGATTTTTTACTCATCACAAACGAAATCATGAGTAAATTTAAAATTTTCTTGAAAAATTCAATAGTGTTTGAACAATTTACCATTGTGATTAAGTCGAAATCATACAGTGTAATTTAATCACATCAATTAAATAGCATATTGATGGTAATTTATAATGCCACAATTCCAAAAGTATGGATTTTGGCAACATTTTTGATTAATTATGCTAATTTAGAATATGGATAATCTACTTATATGATTTTTAATATGCATTGGAGTTCAAACAATGAACAAGCTTCGTGATCTTCTTTCTGACTCTTCATCACTCACTACAAAAGTACTTGCTCAGTTTGATGCAAGTCTTTTAGAAGCAGTCAAGGAAGATAAGGATGCTGCTCTCGAGTTATTTTCTGATTATCTTTTCTCAGAAAATGCAAAAAACACAACACAGATCTTTCTTGCTCATGCAAAGAAAACATTCGATAAAGAAAACGCTTTAGACCAATTTGTTGCATTAACACAAGCAAAAATCGAAAAAAGTTTTTGGAATACACAAAATCCAAACTATTCAAGTGCAATTAACTTAATCAATATGTTCGGAAGTGAATTATTATTCAACCAAAATGAAATTAAGTTCGTAGATCATTTCACAGCCAACATTACAAAAATACCAGCTGATTCTGAATCGAATGCATTCAAGATTGTTGAATTTTTCTTCTCATACGCCAAGACTCCGATCGAAATCGAAGGCAAATCCGATGAAATTTGTGAAAAATCTTCAACTCATTCGTATTTAATCGCAAAAATACTCGAAAACATCAAAAACATTGATTCATTTGATGCAGTTTTTGCACTTTTAAGGTGTTCAGCATCATTATTCAAAGATATTTTCAATGATGAAATTATTGAATCACTTTTTACTGAAAAAGACTCAAAATTGAAGCAATTTTTAACAGCACATCTTCCACACCACATGATTGTCCTTCTTATTTCCATAATCTCGCGTTCAAATACCGAAGCAATCGATTATTGTTACAATGAATCTAAGAAATTGATATTAAAGAGCCACGAAATCATCGAGCGAGTCTTTGGCTTTACAGCTCTCAGTCAAATTGTCAAGTTTGTCGCTTCAAAAGACGATTTTCTTGATTTATTAGTTGATTGCATGTTCAGAGACATTGATTCGAACAACCACCTTATTACATCTACAATCAAGACCATCTTGAACAGTATTTTCAAGACGATGAAAGACGATTTGCCACGAATTTGCGCTCATATGATGCATAGAATCGACCATCTTGATTGGAACGCCAAACTGAAGACATGGTTATTACCACAGTTACTTCCTTATCTCGATACCAAAGATTTTGATCCAACACAACTGATTATTATCGCTCAGAATTTATCTGATGCAACTTTTGTGACGAAATGCATTAGATCGTATGCCCATTCTGAAGAATCATGTGAAAACATCCTCCACGCCACCATAAACTACGTCAAAAGCATTCCGATTGAGAAAGATTTACCCTCATTACGTCCTTTATTCGATCCTATGTTCGACGTCAATCCGAAATTCGTTAAAAAGGCGTTTGACGAGTTCAAGGAGATAAAGGAGACACATACACGTGTCTGGCTGATGTTTGAAGCATCAAGAGCCATTGTTAAGTCGAAATGGGTTTTAAATCAAACGGAAATTTTCGAAAATATCAAGTTTGGACTTCAAAGTCTTAACTGGGATATTCGAGCAACAGCTTTTGATATCTTTATGCTCGCGGGAATGCCACAAAACCAAGAAGAAGCAAATTTGGTTGTTGATAACTTCGAAAACATGCTTTATATGGATAGTCCGAAGCATTGTTCGATGATAACATCAACAATGAGTTGCGCAATGGAAGGATACAGTGCTGGAAAGAACAGATTTAAAGTTGATGAAATAATTAAACCGTTTTTGGCCAAAATCTTGGATATTCTTGATACCCATATGATTCCATCATTCATTACAAGTCACAAACAGTTCTGTTTGGACTTAAATTCCTTAATTATTGCGAAATTCCCAGATCTTGAAACAGATTCTCATTTATTATCTCTCGGATCACTTCTTTTGGATAACTCATTGACTAAGTCCGTAACAGAAGTCATCAGAAAGAGAATGACCCAGTCAGAATCAACAGAAAAGTACTTCAAAGAAATTAAGAACGAAAGAGTCCAAAAAAATTTATTCGCTCAGACAGATGTCGCTGAGAATGAGAACCTAAAGGTAAGAGAAGGACTCCCAGCTTCAGAACAAGAATTCAAAGAATATCTTGCAAAAATACCAAAGGAAGAAATGTGGGAAAAGCAGGTACAGATGCTCTCAGACATCAACGAATCCATTCGTGTACTCAAACACGTCATTTCCGTTGAAACAATTAAAGAATCCGCTGATCAAATTTTCGAATTATTGGTAAACACAAGGAAATTGGGAGTCGCGTGCCAAGGACAAGAAGGTTTACAGTACATTGTTGAATGTTTACCACCTAAAGAACTCACAGAAATTTGCGATAAATGGACTGACCAAATTATTTCAATTTTAGGCGGATTTGATATGAAGAACATGCGTAGAAGTGCTGCATTACCTTTAATAGCACTCACTATCATCAGAGTTCAAACTTCTGACGTAATGAAAATGAATGGATCGAAATATCAGAAGCTTATTGAAGCTCTGATCTCTTCAATCAAGACAACAGAGAACTGTACTGAGGCTACAAATGCTTTAAACGTTTGCAGAGCTGTTTTGACCGATAAAGCAACATCAATCCACGGAGATTCGATTGTTCCTTACGTCATGGAAGCCATTCTTGATGTTCTAAGGAGATTAGGCGGTTGGGAGGTTGTCGCTGCTGGAAACCTCTGTTTATCCGCAGTAATCAGAAAACTGACAAAAATCGGAACTTTACAAAATGGCAAATATTTGACACTTGAACAATTTTTTGCCAAAATGTCAAAAGTTAGGGATTCTATGATATCCAGTCTACAAGCTAACAAGCACTCTGTTTATGTTGCATTGACAATTTTGACTCAATTCGAAGCATCAGAAACTGACGAAGAATTACAAAAATTATCATTGAAACACATCGGAGATAGAGATTGCAGACTTCGTCGTGCAGCCGCTCGTGCATGCTACATGTGTACATCTCGTAATGACAGACTTATTTTGTTCAAAGAGTTAATTAACTCACTTTACAACAGGGAATCGATTGTTTCGATTCAATCTTATAACACATTGCATGGTGTGTTCGATTTAATGCGTGAGATCGTATCAGATGAAGGTTTCGTTTATGAAGATGAATTTCCAACTTTAGATTTCAAGAAGATTCCACCTTTCATATGGTCAGACATCATAATTGTTATGCAGAAGCTTAAATTAACTATCCCAGATGTCACAGACTTCACAGATAATGAGTTTACATTTGATGAGTCTTCATTAGCATCATTATCATCGTCATCATCAACATATTCACAGAGGATGATGACTGCTATCAGTCTTAGAAACTCTTATTATCCAAAGGACTTCCCAGAAAATGTAATTAAAGTCGTATTAGGAAAATCCGCACTTCAATCCGTCCAAAACACATGCTTATCATTTGCAGTACAAAGAATACAGAACAACCACAATATTAACTCAGACCCTCTCATAGAAATGATCAAGAATGAAGACAGACCAATGATTTTGGCCGATCTAATTTCACTTTTATCGTCTTCTGAAAAAATACCAAAGTCAGTCATTGGTCTTAATGAAAAATTTGAACAGTTATCATTTATATTATCAGAAGCTATGACTCCTGTTCATATTTCCATCGCAAAATTGCTTCCAAAGATTATTAATTTGGATACAAGGTTTGCATTAAGTGCATTACGTCTAGCGATCGATGAAATACCAGCAGTAAGAGTTCCTGCATCTTCTGCTCTTTCAGATTTCGTTGGCTCTGAAAATAAAATTTCAGAAATTTCTTCTTTCAGATTAGCAGCAAAAAAAATTTCTGAAATGGACAGTTCAGTTGTTGCTAGAGGTTGCCTCAAATGGGCATCTCTTGTTGATGAAAAGAGCAGAACTGACACTCATGGAGAACAATTAACAGTTTTAGTCGACGAATTCTTCTTTGGAAGAGAATTATGCAAAGCTCTTCAAGTACAAATACCATTCTCTGATAGACAAGCTGTTCCTCTCGTAGAAATGAGAGATAAATACAAATCTGCAATAATTTCTGAAGTAGAGAAGAAATATATAAATAAAGATTAGAATGATTTATTGTTTTTATGATATATAATTTTTTCATTACAAATATTATCAAAATATCGAAATTTCATGAATGAAATTTTTATTTTTACTAATATCTATTAGAATTGTATTGCAAATGTTTATATTTTGGTCGCATGAGCTCAAAATACCTGTCTATGATTTCAGATGTCATTACAAATGTTTACATAGAATCAAATGCATTCAGATTCTTTTAATATCCCCAATTCACCACCCACACCATAAAAGATTTTTTTTCCATAAGAGAAGAAATAATTGATTGAAATTAGCTAATGTCAATGAAATTCTGTCTAAGCTTTAATAGCAAGACAAATATCACGCCATAAAAGACAGGTTTATTGAGGAGATAAAAATTTATGAGAGTATAGTAAACGCCTTCCTATTGGAGATTCTTCTAAAACTTAAAGGTCAATTAATGCTTATGAATATGTGAATTATAATACATTCTAAAATACATGAATTTTCAAAGAGTTAAGATTTAGTAATCAAATATGAACAATTAAATATAATAACATTCTTAGAAACTTTCATTTCTTAAACCTTGGATGGTCATCTTTGGTCCATGATTATCAAACTGAATCTCACGGGTATCAAAAGAGTATGAGTCGAAATCACAGACAGGTATTTTGAGCTCGCCAATTTTTTCATCCTGAGACCAAAATGATTTTCTGTTATATAATGAGAGAATTATTGATGAGCGTTCAACATCTCCGTATGTGAACTTATAGTTCTTGGATTGAACTCGAGTTCCTGGCTTGAACTCAATCACATGGTTCTTGCAATGCTTTGGAGAACCAATGTACAAAAACATTAAGCCATGAAGTTTGCTGAACCTGTCTTCTTGGACATTGATGCTGAAGTCGAGTGTGTTCTTATTAGCATCGTTCAATGGCATGTACTCGCTTTGTTTGCTGATCATTTCTTTTCGAAAAATGAAGTAAAGACAGAAATTTTTATTTTCATTGTCATAATCGTTGAATATTTCAAATTATGAGGTTATTAAAATTTCAATATTAATGATAAGTGATCCATCCATAATTAATATTTAATTCCAGTAAGAGCAAAATCAATTTTGAAAGAAAAAAATTTTGACTGTCATCGATGCGATTTATATGATGTATGCCCATAATATATACCATTAATACATTAAAGTTGAGAAATCCAACGATTGGCCAAACAAAAATATTATCACAAATTTGTTTGATGGCAATTCAAAAAATTGAATGGAATATCTCAACGTAATTTTTTTGGAATTTATAAAAACATATTAAGGGTGCACACGAGAGGATCATGTAAACTTCAGAATTTAGAACCTTATTTTTAGGCATTATCTTGGCTACCTATTTAGGCTCGAAAAGCAAAAAATATCAAAAAATACAACTTGAGTCCATTATGACCCTTTCATGGAGGTAGTTTTTATCCGCTAGTATTTTCCCTTTGAATCTCTTTACAATTCGAAATCAAATTCAAACCTCAGTAGAAGAAAGGAAGAATCGACTTACTACGGTTGTAATACGAATAAATACATATATTTAATTATTTTTATTTACATAATAATTGTTTGAAGCTCATATTCCAACAAATTTTTAAATAAAAACATTAAAATGTTGAAAATGTTCATATATTTTAATAGGGTTTTGGCACTTTATTGAGGAATTACTACATACATAGTCGAACTGAACTTGATATTTTGAAATTTAAATTATTTATCAAAATTAAAATTTAACTTGAAATTTATAATTATTTAGTCATATTTTGCATAATTCTAAGTAGATTTTGTAAAAAATCAAGAAAGAAAAATTTTAACGTGCTTTATTTTTTCTTTTTTATAATAATACATATTATTATATAATTAACATATTCATAATGTTTCACCCTTTCAAAAATATAATCCTCCTCTCAAATAAACGTACATACGGGTGGCCTCTTTTTTCAAAAAATTAAAATTTGAAATTTTGGGCTCAAATATTAGAGATTTTTTCAACCTTCAACGATATATGTTGTCTATATCAGACCTCCTTTCTTTTTGATACTTAACATTGTTCCTAAATCTTAGCCGTTAAGGCTGTTCTGAAAATATTTTTTTTCGAAAAAATTCGAAAAAAATTCTTCAAATTCAAAAATCCCTTAATTCCTGAGGATTTTGGAAAAAAGTTTTTACATGAACATGTGTATATTATATGAAGTATATTGATAAGGTAAAAATCAAATTTTATTGCATATTCATCGAGAAAATAAACTAACGAATCCTTCAAAATTGAGAGGGTAATCCTCCTCCTCTCAAATAAACGTACATACGGGTGCACCCTTAAGGAAATATTAATATTTAGAGATGAGAATCAAGTAAATTTCATAATTATGATGAAAAACGTATAAAAAAAAGAAATAATTGCTTTAATTTTTAACAAGATAATAACTTTTGAGTAGGTGACAAAAGTGCATACTCTTAAACAACCGTCGGATTTCCGGGTGAAATCGTGACACACTTTCGTCTTTCGTAGGCAGTGGTGGTTGTTACAAAAGGTAACTTCGAATGTAGCGTGAAATCTGCAAAAAAAATTCTGAAATTTGAATGGAGAACACAAAAATTGAATAGTTTACGTCAATAAAAAAGAGAAAAATGAAGCCAATGTGTCTCGAACCTAGGACTTAGAGCAGCAATCCCACTGTTTATCCCATTACACTACATGCCTCTCTCACCTCTGTGAATGAGGTCAACTATATGATAACTTTTTCCCCATTATATTCTTGTGGAAAAGTGACAAATAGCAACTTTGACCCTCTCTCAATAACTTTTTTTGCATATTTTCTTTTTCTATCATGATACAATTGTTTTTGCAAATATAAATGTGAATTAATAACAAAAAGAAGAAATTGTTCAATAATGCGTAAATATTGGCATAATTAAATGTATGTCAAAACTACCCCATGATGAATAGCTTATAACCCAATGATCTTTCATTATTAATGACATACTTTTCCTGATGGAAAAATCTCATTCATGAGCAAAAAGCAAAATAAATGTGAGAAACTCATAGGATATATCTGTTCTTTAATGAGGCTGAAATCTAGTTTCAAAAATACGAAATGAACAACTGAACAACATTTTTGAGAAGGAAAATTTTTATACTTTTGAATGGATACCGAAGAATTTGAGAAGTACTCAATTTCAAATTGTATTCAATTCGAATAATCGAAGTAGAAACACAAATTTCATAGATTTATCATTTAGATGCTGATATGATATCAATAAATTACATTTTTATTGCTTTATAAAGCTTTTTAAATTTAATTTTAAATTTAAAATAGAATAACGGACTTAAAATGATGAATTTACTTCACATACATATTATTTTTCATATTACTGTGTTAACGTATATTCAATTCTGCAAATATTCATTAGTTTTTGATGTTTTTCTTCAATTTTATGCTCATTTCTAATGATTTGCAAAAATATATGTTTTCAATATAACTGTCATGAAGTAAATATAGATATAATATTAACAGATTATATTTCATCTTTAAAATTTAAGAATTAAATTTTTTTGTAAAAATGTTAATTCAAGCAGGGAACTTTGTCCAAAATGAATATCACACTAATTTGATCTAAAGTTCATATATATTTTGGGATTGTCAAATTTTTTTTCAACGTTGAGCGGGAAAAGTCTCAAAATTTGAATGACCATCAAACAAATTTGAAAGAATAATTATCGTTTGGCCAATCGTCTATTTTCGGAATTTTATTGGATAAATTAATTGAATATCAGATGTAATTTCTAAAAATCATATCGAGTCCTTGTGGTAATTTTTTGATTGAAAAATCAATTAAAAACAGTTTTGAATTTGTTGAATTAGTATTAAATATAACATACTATACAAAATATGATATTCCTTAAATTTTTAAGCTGATTCAGAATAAAAATTGAAACGGTACAAAAAAGTGTATTGTCTGAACAATTCATTTTTCAAAGAGAAATGATCAAGAATCAAGGTGAATATATGCCATTGATCGATTCTAATATCAATACATTCGATCTGAGTGTTAATATTCATGAAGATCGATTCAGTCATATGAAAGGAATGATGATTCTTTACATCGGATCACAGAAAAACATGAGAAGTCATGCAATCGAATTCAAAGCCGGATCCAAAATTCCTTCGAAAAACTACAAATTCAAGTATGTTGATGCCGAGAGATCCTCCATTGTTCTTTCATTATACAACAGAAAATCATTTTGGTCAGAAGATGAACAAATTGGACAATTAAATATTCCTCTTTGTGATTTCAATGTTTATAACACAGATACAAGAGAAATTCAATTCCAAAACAATGGCCCAAAGATGACAATTCAGGCATCAAGAAAAGAAATGTTTTAATATACAAAAATGTTATTTTGCCTTAATTATACATTTATTGAATAAAGTTTCTATTATTTATAAAAGTTATACTTTATTATTTAAAGAATTTTACTACATGAAAAGCATATCCTTCTAGCGAATCTAGTTAATTGGGTTTCCCTATAAGATAAAAGTTCATTGAATATTCGAAATAATCCTCTTTCTCATTACACAACCAAGGAGAGATAAATGAGAAATCTCTCTACTATTTATTATTTTTAAATTAGGAAAATATATTGCTTTCCGAGGCTTTCTAATAGAAATTATTCTTTAAAGCCTCATTTGCAGAATGTATTTTGCTTAGCATTTATATTCTTGATACAATAATGGTATATTGTTCAGTTTTAGATGTTTAATTTCCATTTAAATTGATCTCCATGTTTTGAAAAAAATGCACTTTCAAAATGTTCGATATAAATTCAAATTTAAATCAATTTCCTTCTCAATTTTATGGGCGGAAAGATATTGCTTGCTATTGAAGAACATAGTTATACAAATTATTGGACATAAATGCAAACTAAAATGCGTTTTTAATTGTATTTTACCAAATTATAATTTGATTGTTTTTTATATTGTTAAAATGTTATTGAAGGAGAATGATTAGCTTATATTAAACTAATACATGTTCATATTATATAATTTATTTCATATTAGAGAAAATTTGTTGATTGAGATCAATTTTTTTCGGATTTTCATATTTATTATATTATTTATAATTGAATATATTATTATTCAATTAATAACAATAGAACATACAATGATAATTAATTGATTTCAAATATTTGCTCTTCTTCTCATTGATACATACACAAAATAATTGCCAATATTATTTAATAATGTATATATCAACTTACAAATCAGCGTTGAGCGGAATGTCTCAATTTTTTTGACACAATCTAAAGTAATTTTGAGAGATCGTTTACTTGTTTGTTTGGCCGCAATCAACTTTTCTTTGCTGCTATTATATGAACTATCTTACGTCATCTAACCAATATATTATTCATAATTATAGAGGGAAACTTTGTAATTCTGAATTTCAGAATTTAACCTCGTTTTTTTTTGAATTATTTTTAAAAACTCTATTATAAAAACGACTCAATCAATAAATTTAGTTCAATAAGGATTTTATGATAATTCAAATTTGAGAAGAACAACAAAAAAGTATTCAATCTTTTTTATTTGTAATATCATTTTTCAAAGAGACATGATCAAGAATCAAGGTGAATATATGCCATTGATCGATTCTAATATCAATACATTCGATCTGAGTGTTAATATTCATGAAGATCGATTCAGTCATATGAAAGGAATGATGATTCTTTACATCGGATCACAGAAGAATATGAGAAGTCATGCAATCGAATTCAAAGCCGGATCCAAAGTTCCTTCGAAAAACTACAAATTCAAGTATGTTGATGCCGAGAGATCCTCCATTGTTCTTTCATTATACAACAGAAAATCATTTTGGTCAGAAGATGAACAAATTGGACAGTTAAGTATTGCCGTTGCCGATTTTGATCCATCTTCGCCAGAAACTAAAGAAATCAAGTTCGAAAACAATGGCCCTAAAATGACAATTCAAGCATCAAGAAATGAAAATTTCTAACTCAAAAAATTATTATCTATTAATCATAAAACTCTATTGACTAAATGTAATACTTTTTAAAATTCATATGAAAAATAAAAATGATGAAGGGGGATATTAACAAATATTGTTCTATGCAAAGGCTCTATCATTGCATGGCAATACATATGCATTTATAAAAATGGCATAAATGTTTTGATTGATTATAGATCAAATAAGTCAGTGGATACAAAAGATGATTCATTTTATTCTACCGGAAAGTTATATCATTGGAGATTTATTGTTTTGAAGCATTACCATTTCCAATCAAAGAATAGTAATTGCGTAGATTGCAATAGTAACTATAGTTAAAATACAAAATTAAATTAAGATATATAGAATAAACTTTACATAAATTGTTGCTTTGGAAATATAAAAAATTAACTTTGATTAACATTATCATCAGTATCAAACATAGAAATTTTTTCATACAAGCTCTCAGCTCTTCCATTGGAAGCTTCTTTGGTAACATCTTCTGGGAATGCTGGTGGAATCTTCGGAGATTCTTCATTTGCAGAAAGTAATTCAGAATAATCAACAGTGCATTTGTCTTCAGAGAACAAAATCAACTGGTTGAGTTGTTGTTCATCAGCAACTTTCTGGATCATAAAAGCGATTGCTGTATCTGCAATTGACTTCCTTCTTTCGTAATGGCTGTTAATCCAGTTGCTTGAATCATCAACGAAAGCATCAAATGCCTGTTGAATTGTCTGAACTTCATCTTGAGCCATTCTTGAAATTTTGTCAAGCATGTTCAAGACATATGAATCATCATCTTTAAGACATGCTTGGACTTCTTCTGTTGCCTGTATTCTGTGTGGAGCAAATGGATTCTTGTCCTTAACTGGCTTCTTTGCTCTTGTTGACACAGGAGCAGTAACAGGGATATAAATCGAAGCTGCTTCTCCAATGAATTTCTTGATTGCATCGATGTTTTCGGTCAAAGGAAGCTCGAAAGGAGGTAATTTGTTGTCTAAGCGACTCTTTGATTGTGGTGTTGTCCTTGTTGGCTTCTTCTGAGCTTTCTTTTTGTCTGTTCTTGAATCTGCAATTAATGGGAGCTTCTTTCTCGGCAAAGGAGCGACCAATTCTGCATTTACAATGATCTGGTTGAGATCCATGATGATTCTGTGAACACTTGTCCATCTATCGATCTCTGCTTGTGCGAGCATTGTATATGCATTTGAAATTACTTCGAAAAGTGTGGTTCTGAATGGTGCATTCAATAGATCCTTCTGCTTAAGCTCTTCTTCAGCCTTTCTGTCGTTCTCTATCGCTAACAACTGGTCCCTTAATGAGTTTAACCTTAAATTACATTCATCTTTCACTTTTTGCATTCTTCTCATTCCTCTTTCTACCTGTTGACAGTGCCACTGTTGGAATTCTATGACTAAATGTTGTGAATTACCTGGTCTTGAAAGGAATTGGAGCATTTCTTGTCTGGCTTTCGTTAAATGGTTCACCATTGAAAGATGAGTGTTGTTAACAAGGGCAAAGATACCAGAAATGGCGTTTTCGTACCTTTCTTCGGCAACTTTCCATTGGTTGATGAAATGTTCTTTGATTTCTGGTGAAATATTCTGTAATTGTGATGCAAGGTTTTGAATTATGACGTCTGATGGATATTCTGGTGGAGTTGGTGGTGTAATCTGTTCTGTAAGTGATTTGAGCTTGGAAATCAAGTCATCAGTTACTTCTCTCTTTTCAATTTTGATGGAAGAATAAGATTTTGCAAATGCTTGAGCAATGAGGTTGAAGTTCGTCTTCATTGTAACTGTTCTCATTGGGAATTGTGGAATATCGAGGAATGGATCTTCTGCTGGCTTGAATCTGATTATTTGGTTTTCATCTTGGACATTTAAGCTACGAACATCAAATTTTTCACCTGTCTGTGAATCTTCAAGTTGAGCGTAAACATCTTCAACGATGACTTTATCATCAACATCGATTTCGATGACTTTATCAAATGGAGAAATTTCTGTTGGTTCTGGCTTCGGTAATAACTGAGAAACTTGTGGTCTGTCTGTCTTAGGATTGAATAATTTGTAGAGTTCTTGAGCTTCTGTTGGAGTTCTTGGGAATCCGAATAAAATTACATCTTCGTTTGTTGAAGCGAGGAGAGTAAAGATTTCTTCAACTGTATTCTCGAAATCTTCTACGAAATATGGTGTCCATCCAAGAGAATTTGCAATTTGAGTTGATAATTCTCTTGTAAAGACGAGTGGTTTAGTAAGAACGCATACAACACGACTCTGACGAGAAAGAAGCTTGGGAGTCATCATTTCTGGCTGGAATGTTTCGAGAATTGTCGTTAATGTTCGAGTTGTTTCTGAATATAGAGGAGTTCTGTAGATATTTGCTTGGTATTCTGGTATTTGTGCATTATTGATATCGAAAACAGTGCCGTTGCTTTGGAAATGTGGAATTAATTCTGAATAGAAGAATGGAACGAAATTGACAGAATCTGATATCTTTTCTAAAGCTAACGAAGACTGTACAAGAACTTCTGTAACATTGCGGCTCAATTCTGAAATAAGGTTGTCTGATGTTGCATTAGTTTCGTCTGTAATTGTATTGCACATAGCCAAAGCGTTATTAACACTATTATTGTACTCTTCTTGGAGCTTCTGCGTAAGTAATTTGATACGATTGTTTGAAATAGCGAAATCTTTCTTGCGTTGTTGAATATATTGTTCATTACGAATAGAACGATTCTCTGTAAACTTCTCCTTGAATGCATATGCATCTTTAAGCTGAGATTTAAGATCGATTTCTTGAGTGGCCGGATACCTTATATATTTATACAAATAATGTTGGTAATCAGCGTTCAATTTATCATCAACAAGATCTGCATTATGCTGACGAAGAATTTTTCTGTTAGCATCAAGAAAATCTAAGCAATTTTCCTCTTCCTGACGCCTTTCTTTTAATTTTGTAAATAAATTTGGCTCATTTTCTGCCTCACGTTCGAGTCTTTCCTTTTCTAGTTGTTCTTCGAGTGCCTTACGTTCATTTATTCGCTGTGTTCTTATACCTACTTTAGGATCGACGAATAATCTTGCGCTTGGTGGATTTTTAACGCGAAGCATTGGTGAGTTATTCTTTCTAGCTGAATTTATTTGTGGAGACATGATTCTTGGGGATCGGGTAGGCCGAGAATTCCCAAGTTCGCTCATAATTCTTTAAATCCGTTAATTTTCTGCGACAAAAATCTTGGTTTACATGTCAAAAAGTATTGAATTTCGTCAAAGAAATTATAAACGTATTTAAAATTACAGTAAATCATGATATTATAAAAGAGTAGAGAGTTTTGACACAATAGAAATATAATAAGATGATCTAATAAACAAATAAATGAATAAAATAATAAAATTATTGATTTGGCGGAGGTGACTGAACAACAGTGCTTGAAACAAGTACGGGAAGGTCGTTATCGGATGATTCCGGTGGATTTTCTTGAGGAGTTTCCTGAGCAGGTGGTGGATTTGCTGGTTTTTCTTCTGGAGCGACTTGTGGCTGTGTTGCTGGTTCGATATTAGTATTCTGAGTACTACTAGTAATTTCTTCTGCTGGTTGAGGTTGAATTTCTACCGTTGGTTGAGATTCTGAAACTTTTGGCAGTTCTGTAGCAGTTTCCACTGGTTTTTCAGGGGGAACTTCTGCAGTTTTTTCTTCTTTAACTGTTTCAGCTGGCTGTTCTTGTTTAACAACAGGAGTTTCGGGATGAGATTCAATAATTTGAGGAACATCAGTAGGTTGAGGTGGAATTTCAATTGCTTTTGGTTTAATTTTTGTTTTTTCTTCTTTTGGTAATGGAGTTGGCCTTGGCGGCTGACATTTGATGTGTTCGTTAATTTCATTCATGATTCTTTCTATTTTCTTGATATTTTCTTCTGCTCTTGAGGAGCATTTTTCACTAAGTTTCGTATGCGCATATGATGAAATGTCTTTTGCGATGTAAGTAAGTAAATCCTTTTCGCCATTAAAAAGTACTGAATTTTTATATATCAAATCTATATCATCAATTACTTCATTAACGCTATTATATGATTCTGCTTGTAATTTTGCTTTTATTGCTGACAAATCGATTGGATTTTTAACAATTTCAAGATAATTGGGTGCTCCATCTTTCACTGGATCAACAGGTTGTCGAAATCTGAATGAAAGAGGTTTCTTCAGTAATTCAGAGATCAACTGAGAGCTCCAATTGAAGTCATACGATCCTGTTTTCATTTTGTCACTTTTTTGATTACAATTTATATGAGTGAAGAAGAAGAAATTGAGCAAGAGAAGTTTGATAGTGATGTTGCTTTACTTCAATCTCCATCAGATGAAGCTTTAATGCAAATCATGGGCGTGAAAAACTTCAATAACTTAAATGAAAAAATTTTGGAAGGCGTGTTAAAGACTTATAAACAAGAAATGGAGCCAGAATGCAAATATCTAATCGAAAACGATAAGATTCTTGGACGATTTGCTACAATAGAAGAACAAAAGAACATAGAAAAGAATGGATACGAAGTTAAGGATCCATCTAAGCTCTCAACATATGACTTATACAGAGAGATCAACATGATTCAAGGAGAAATCAATAGACTTAAATCAGAAAATGCAAAATCTTCAAACGCTCTTTATTTACTAAAGCGTTCTCAAGAAGGCTTAGATCTCGATATTGGATTTAGATCTGTCGAGCTTATTATGGCAAATGACGATCAAAGTGAAGAATATTTGGACTCCCAAGAGAATTTGCTCCATTAAGTTGTTGTGTTTAAAATGTATGCTCTTTTTGATAAAATCATGTATTATATTTTGTTATCTATTCTTCAATTTTGCGATTACAATTCTTTTCAAATTAAGCTGTAAATGAGTATATGAGGCTTTTGTATCGATTTACAAAAAGTTACATCGAAATTTGATCTGAAAAAGATCAGATTGCTAACGTCCGCATTTTATCGTTTTCAAAAAGGCTGATGAATGACTTAATTATGATCTGTATCATAAGTCAAACTATAATTTGCACATTAATGAGAAGAGATAGCAATGTAATTTTGTTCAAAAATCTTTCTTTTATATCTCAGAATTCTATCAATTTTTCAAAGAATTGCGAAAAATAAATTAAATGATAGTTAATTTATTGATTCAATCCTTGTTAATCCGAAGATATGCATAATTATACATTATTTACCAATATTGACAATATTCAGATCAAATTCTTTAATCAATCCTCATTTATTGCCTGGCTATTGAGATTAGCTAGCATCCTAGTGCTAACAAAGAACCACTATGAATATCTACATAAAAATATGCATAAAACCTTATCACGCGTGATTGGCAGTTTTCTCCAAAAATTTTGACAATTTTTATATAAAATCTTTTAAATTTAGATATGTAATAAACAGAAATTCATCAAAAGTGACAGCTCTCAATTTTTTGACATTTGTAAATTCTAAATTGAATGAGAAAAATGAAATAATACTAAGCATAATACAATATTCTAGATTTAATTATAATTAGGAAAAAGTTAGTTTTGGGAGTACTTTTCATAGGCATATAGAATGAAATCTTCTGAAAAATAATATCACATAAACTCATATTATTTTCTAATATATAACTATTTTATATAAAAATCAAATTCAATGATCTTAAAAGCGAAGGATAAACCTCAAAATTTACGAATATAATGAGTGGGAATATAATGCTTATCTATCATAAAACCATATGAAATATCAATTTTTGCTTTACGCCCAATTTTTGACGACAATTAGCAAAAAATGTTAAATGTTAACACTCAGTCCATTTGAATATGAAAAATAAAATTGACTTTGATTAAATGTTTTTATTTATCATGCAATTCTTCTTGCGACCAAAGATTTGAATAAAAGTTCAAAAAATAAGATAGCTTAAAAAATAATATACGTAGTGTTTACTAATAGATGAATAGTATATAAATTCTATTAAAATGGATTTGATCCAAAAAAATATATAAAATTTGATCATAAATAAAATCGTTTTAAATTACTTCTTCATTTAAATTATAACAATTATTTTTGGTTTTATATTTTTTTGGATCAAATCCATTTTAATAGAATTTATATACTATTCATCTATTAGTAAACACTACCGTACATTATTTTTTAAGCTATCTTATTTTTTGAACTTTTATTCAAATCTTTGGTCGCAAGAAGAATTGCATGATAAATAAAAACATTTAATCAAAGTCAATTTTATTTTTCATATTCAAATGGACTGAGTGTTAACATTTAACATTTTTTTGCTAATTGTCGTCAAAAATTGGGCGTAAAGCAAAAATTGATATTTCATATGGTTTTATGATAGATAAGCATTATATTCCCACTCATTATATTCGTAAATTTTGAGGTTTATCCTTCGCTTTTAAGATCATTGAATTTGATTTTTATATAAAATAGTTATATATTAGAAAATAATATGAGTTTATGTGATATTATTTTTCAGAAGATTTTGTGTTCTTCTTCAAAATTTTATTTTTTTATTAAAAAGAATCTTTACAAAATATACATTTACTTTAATTAATATTTAAAAACGTGCTCTATCAAAAGTTCCAAAAATTCAATAGTTTAGCTTTTCTGAGGTGTCACTTTTGATGAATTTCTGTTTACAACATATTTTTTATCTCATTTTTTTGATTTTGAAAAAAATTTGGAGAGAAGAACTCTTCGTTTTTGAATTTTGTCACTATGGTTTTAAAGTATATTAGACACATGTATTGATATTACTATTTTGTATATTTTGAGAGAAAATCCCTAAAAAGTGAGAAAATCTGAGACGGTTTGAGAAAATATATAAACTATTGAAAATTTGAATTAAACTTCTAATTTGGAAAAAAGAAATTTGGAAAGAAGAAAATTCAAAAATCGAGATTTAGACTCAGTATCAAATGGAGAACAAAATGTTTCTTCATATGAAGGAAAAAATTTTCTTGTGAAGAAATAGAATTTTTAAAATTTTATTGTATGTAATGAAATAAACAAATATTAAAATTATTTTTTGATAACAAGAAAATTCCCAATAGAAAATATTTGAGAGAAAGAAAAAAAGAAAATTGAAAAATATTACTCTCCTTTATATTTCATGAGATTTTAAATTTATTCTCATAAAATTGACAATTTTATACGTTTAGATGAAAATAAGTGATTTTGCTTGAAATAAAAATTATTGTTTGTTTACAGCTATCAAATAGATTTTTGCTATTTTGATTAAAATTTGTTAATCAAATTAAAATTTTTTTTTAAATATCTTAAATATCTGGATCACTCACTGATACGATGAATTAAACGATAAAAATAATACAAACTCAACTAAGTTTCCTGTCTTTCAACCAAAAAATATTGTGCAATTTAAATTAAATTGTTTATTCAAATATAAAACAAAGATGAAATAATTACAGTTATCATAAACTTTATGAATAACTCTGTAATTGGTTCAATTTTTCGTAAAAATATTTTTATTAAAATCGATAAGAATATGTTTACCTACTATCATCACATATCTATAAACAAGAGTAGAGTGATTTTTATCATCGAAACTTTTTAAAAGCTGCAAGCTGGAAGTAAAAATCTTGTTTTTTTTTCTGAGTTAGTTGTAGAACTATTGATGCACGAGTTATCATTGTGATGTAGAAGGATGTCAATGTACTGACTGAAGGATATGAAGTGAATTGAATTTCATTGCATTTCAATTTGATCAAAATTTGTTGAAATTATATGAATGTGTCAATATCTGTATGACTCTCCTTCACTTCTTCCCTATTTTTTCGAGAACGAAGCTAGCTCAGCTTTCGCTGAGCGAATTGACACTTTTGATGTCCTAAACGTACATGCTCTCAAATTTATCGAAAAAATAATACTACCTAAACTAGTATATTCTTATTTTAAATATGATATTATCCTTAGAAACCACACTAGAATATATTTAAATCAACTTTTAAAAAAGTTCGAATCCTGCGCGTCTCACTTTTTAAATTTTCCAAAAGGAAAATTATATTCTCCTAAAACGAAAACAATTTTCCGAATTGACATCCTTAAGATCAGGATTTCAAAAACTTTTTCTAAACGAGGAAATTGCACTCACAAAATCAAAAAGATGGAATTTGCCAAGACTCTTTGTGACCCATCATCAACTCCACAACAATTGAGTCAAGGCCTTACTGATTTACAGAAGAGTCTCATCATGGTGAACTTCAAAGGAAAGGATGAAGCCGCTTTGATGGAGACATTTAAAAGTATTTGGAAAGGTCTTTTAATAACATCTGCCAATCCAGCAAGTTCTGTTAGATTAGCTTCATACAAAGCTACTGGTATATATTTAACGAAAATTACTCCTTATTTTCCAAATGAGATTTGCAAATCATTCTCTGAAATAGCATTAGAAGCCACAATCACAGCGCATAACTCAGCTATTATCGCATCCTCGTTTGCTTACATCACAAGATTCATTGCTCCTATGTATCTTCAACAATTTTTGAAATCGACACCGGTTTTTCATCATTTTTCATTCATTGATCCGACATTTTCCGAATATATCGCTCAAATTATTACTAATTCTCGACATTTAGGCATAGATTGGCTAAAAATCCTATTACATTCACTTCTCGAACGAATTGATGCAGCAGAAAATCGTCATTTATCCAAAGCAGTTGCAGCAATTGTAAATCTTCATCCTACAACGATGTTTGAAGAATTAATTGATTTTATTATCGAAAATAACAAACCAATGGAGCGATCACAAGTAATTTTAAGTCATTTACCATTACTAGCATACATTCTCAACAATATCGAAGGAAAATCCAGTAAATTTGATCTGTATGAAATATCTGAAGCAGCAATTACATTATTAAACAAATCAGAGAAGAGTATTGTAGAGTCTGATTCAGCATTTCAACTTCTAGCGATAGAAAATCGATCATTTTCAGTAAATATCACTTTAATCAACGAAAACATCGAAATTTCATTACAAAACGCAGACAAAACTAAAAACAACAAAGCAAATATTTGTATAGAGAAGTTCAAAGAGAGTCCTGCCTTTTATTTGATGCCTTTACCATTTGAAATGCTGATTCCCAATGAAAACGACAGTCCTTCTGTCCGGAACTCTAAGAATACATCACTAGGAAGACTCGCAAACCACATAGAAGACCAAAAGAAACTCGACGAAATTGTTGAAATTTTGATAAAATCTGCCAGTCAACAAAACTTGGAAGCAGCGATATCTGTCAACACAGCGATCTCCATATGTATCAATAACTTACTTAAACATGCTTCAATTGATGTTTTGTCGAAATTATTATTAAATATAATTTTTATCGAGAAATCATCGTGGTACAGATCATTGAGCATGTTGAAGATCATCGGGAATATCAACTTTAAGCTGTTTATTAGTAGAATTGGCCGCCCAATTTACAATGATATTTTAGAATTATTATGCAAACTTTGTTTTGAGAAAAACGAGTCATTATATGTCACTGCGTGCGACATTCTTGCCAAAGTCATCTCCAGACAGGACGTTTCCTTTGTTTGTAACGTATTAATTTCAGATTCTTCTTTTTTCAACGAATACAAACTAGAAAGAGCGTTGATAGCATTCAACAAGATCCTACAAAAGTTCGGAGAAGCAATCCCCGAAATAGCAGCTTATTCCGACGCTGTTACAGAGTGTTCTTCGTTTTTTGAAGACGATACAAATGTTTTATCGCCAATTTTTGAGTTTTTGGCGCTTTGTAAGTCGAGTTCGAACGAGAGATTGCGAGATATAGCGATAAACATTGCGAAATCATACATTTCAATCATTTCTGGCGAAAAATGGGGAAATAATACTTCATATCAATCTCAAATTGAATATATTGTATCAATGAAGTCAATGGATGTCGTTGCACAGCCAATAGATGACATCCTGAAGTATTTAGACCCATTTAGATCAACAATTCATTTCATATTAAATTTATCTAAGTCGTTGTTACCGAATGACTTCATAATTGAACTCTGTACACGTGTTTTCCCTATATTTCCGCGCGAAATAACAAAGTTTTTCGATGATTTTCTGCCGGAATTGTCAGAATCTGAGAAATTGCAGTTTATCAGCGGTGTTTACAACAGATTACAGTTTGTAAGTGATATAAATATACTTACAACATGGTGTAACATCGTTTTAAAGAACGACGCCGTGTTTTTTGAGGAAAATCAGGTTGAAACTTTGTCATTTTTCAACGGTTTGACGTTATTCTACCGTAATACTAATATACAAATGACGTCAAGCCAAGCATTGTCATTCTTGTTGTTGAGATGTCGAATGTCTGATGATCCAATGGAAGATTTTTGTAAATTTTTGCAAAATGTCAAAAATACACAGAAATCAATGTTCATTAGCGCTTTTAATGATGAAATGCCAGGTATAGTTGAAGCTGTCAAACAAAAGAAACCAGAATTATTGGAAATAAATGCAAAAGAAAATGTAGAAAAAATTGAAATTGAAAAAAGTGACTTTAATTTTGACAAAAGTGACAGAAATGATTTGAAATCCAGATTTATTACAACAATACATAAGAAAGAGATGATACATTTGTTAGTGACTATTTTAGAATCAAAGAAATCGAATGAAAAACTTTGTTTAGATTCAGTTACGATTCCTAAAAGTTTTGTAGGAAATTTAACTGATTTAGTGAAAAACTACGAAAATGTAGAGATGTCTGTCCCTTATTGTTTGAAACTGATGAGAACAAGGTTCGGTGATTTAGCTCTTTCTAAAGTTCAAAACAATGTAAATGATGTAATTCAAATTTACAAAAACAAAGAAATTCTCAAAAAAGGTGACACTTTGAATTTATCTTCTATTGTTTCTAATCTGCCTGTTGACGTGGAATTAGTATCTCAATGGTGCCTACAAGTCATGAAAGATGAAAACATGACAAAAAACCGTTTGAATTCTGCTTATATTTTGTTGTATTCTGTTTGTTATTTGTATAGAACGATACCTCAAAAAGTGACAGATGACTTGTATTCAATTTTTGAAGGGTATGAAACACCTAACAAAGAATTAAGTTATTTATTATGTACTATATGCAACAGATCGAAAATTGACGCAAAATATATAAATTTGATAAGAAAATTTTCTCAAAATTGTGGATACAAAACATCTATACAATCTACATTGTTTTTACCATTGATTTCAACGAAAGACAGCAAACAAACATTCATTGATGAAATCACTAACATGATAAAGATGTATGTAGTGTCTGTGATGCCTTCTTTGCTTCTTTCGGCCTTGAAATTGTATCAACATTGCGCAAATGTTTATGATAATGACACTTTTTTGTATATTTCGAAACCAATTTTTGAACACATAAGAAACAGATATAAAATGGTTCAAATGAATCCACCTTTAGTAGAGTATTCAACGAATTGTTTGAAAGCTTCTTGCGTTAAAGGAATTCCTGTTTACAAAGCAATTCCTTTGTTAATTATTGATGAAACAAAACCTGCTTTTTCGAATTTTTGTGATTTAATTCCATTTTTAATCAAATATTCTTCGGTTCTTGATGATAGTAATATTCTCGAAATATCACAGAAACTTCTCGCAAGAGATGATTTCTTGTTGAACAAAGGATTGCGTTGTCTTTGCAGCCAAATTGATAAATTTAATGATAATGAAACGAAAAACTCAATTTTACTCGATAATTTACTCGAACAAATCAAACAAATTGAACATGATAGAACGAGTAATTGGTACGAGTGTTGGGTGAATACTTTAGAGGAATATTTGAAGCCAACAAACGCATGCTCTATTATTGTATTCCAGTTGTTGAAGAATAATTTCGCAAGGTGTTTCGTAGCTTTGTCTAAATTCGTTCATAGAAACAGAAACAAAGAGATTTGTGAAGTTGTTTTGAGTGGACAAGAAATTTGTCAAACAAATTCGCAAAAGAAAGCACTTGAATTACTTGCAAATGGTGCAAACATCAAAGTCGCTATTACATTGTCTTTGTTTGCTGATGATTGTGAGGAATCTGAAGCAATTATTAAGAGTTTGTAGAAATAAAAAAGTTTATTTTAACTCTGTCTTTTATTAAATTTGTTCTATATTTTTATATATATATATAATATTGTTAACTAGTTTGGATCTCATCAAATGATATATTCATATGTAAAAAAATTATACACACATGTGGTATTGGGATAGTTGTGACACTTTAATATTAATATTTTGCCTTTGAATATATATTTTATAGAGGGTATATTTTGAAAATTTTTATACTGAGATATCTGACAAAAATCATCCAATCAAAAAAAAAGATATTTTTAGTCTCGAAATATCAAACATATTCTGAAATTATATTGAAAAATTTTTAGTCTTGAACAAAATAATTTCATAGTTAAGAGATATACATAGACATGATATTTCTCTTGCACTCATCGTGAAACTAAAAATGATTTGAAAAGTTGAATGAGATTGATTGATCGAATTAATTCTCAATGGCCCCATTCTCAATCAAAATTTTTCGAACATAATATTTTGCATAATGCAGTGCAGTATGCCCAGATGTATCCTTTGCATTTATATTAGCTCCAATAGAGATAAGATATTTAACAACTTCAAGTTTATCATATTTTGATGCCGTAATGAGTGGAGTTTCTCCGTCTTTATCCTTTGCTTCTTTATTAGCTCCAAGAGAGATAAGATATTTAACAACTTCAATATGTCCATTCCATGATGCTAAAATAAGTGAATTCCATCCATAATAGCTTATCGATTCTATATTAGCTCCAATAGAGATAAGATATTTAACAACTTCAAGATGACCTTTCATTGATGCAATCATGAGCGGAGTCTGTCCAGTTGAATTCTTTGCTTCTTTATCAGCTCCAATAGAGATGAGATATTTAACAACTTCAAGTTGACATTCCATTGATGCCCAAATGAGTGGAGTATATCCATCACATGAATGTGATTCTTTATCACAGCCACATTCAATAAGTGGTTTAACAAGTTTTAAATTTCCTTTTTGACATGCTTTGTGTAGAACATTTTCCTCAGTATGAACAGCGAATCTACTTGGAGCAAGCTTTTTCCAAAGTCCTTCTTCACAAGCCTTTGACAACAAACTTAGGTCCTTTTGAGATGAAAGTAAATCAAGGAAATTGTAAATGCTTTCAAAATCATTTGAATTCTTAAGTTCTGAAATTTTCGAGAGAATTTCTTTAGGATTTAATTCATTATTATTTTGATTGATTACTATTTCTTTTTCTTTTGGTTCAGAACGGATTTCTTTATCACTTTTTTTGTTTTTGATTTTGCATTGTATTTAACTCTGTCTGAAGTTTTTCGATTTTCTCTGTGTAACCATGTATTTCATTTTTTGTTTGATTTAAAATATCAATAACGCCATCAAGTATGCTCATTTTCATGTATTTTCTGATTGATTTCAGAATTGGAATGACTTCTTCAAAATTTTGAATAGTAACTTTAGTGTTTCGAGCACATAAATATAATTGATTTGATTTAATTGTATGGTGTGATTGCTTGAGAAGAGAAATAAAATCTTTTGACGTTAAATTTGACTTTTTCAAGATTTCTTTGATGTCGTTTATTTCAAACACATCAAATAGCTTATTTTCGTCAATGTAATCACTGACATGAGCTGCAATGTATTCAAAATTATGAATAATCCCTTGGCTCATTAAAATTATGAAAACGATAAAAATCGTAAAAAATAAGAAGAAACATGAACAATTAGTGCATATATCATATTGATTACAGCATGCATCTACCTTGATTATTTTAGAAGATCATAATATATCTCAAAATCAAAAGAAAGTCATTTTATGATTTCATACGCACTATTACTATACTTCATATATCAAGCATAATGGGAACGACTTTGGCCTTTATCTTTGTTGTCTACGAAGTTCTCCCCTTTTTCGGTTACTTGGATTAATTCTTTGATATTACATTTCATGATATTGAAATTCAATATTGCATTTTTGACGAAATTTAACAATCTTCAGGTTTTACAACTATAGAAGTGATTTTGTTTCGAGCAATCTCCAACTTGAGCTAAAAATGTCACACTGAGCCTGCCCAAGGCTAAAAAAATTTTTCGTTTTACATCCTTAAGATGAACAATTGTATATCTTATTAGAAAACATTTTTAATAAAACATGAGATATAATTATCGGTAATCATTAGTATCGATTTCAGTATAAATTTGAAAATAATCATTTACATCAACCAATTTATTGGAATTCATTGCACTTAATGAATATATGATATGTGTGTGAAATTTTAAATGCTTTTCCATCAAGAAGCCATTTCTTCTGCAACATTAGCTTGTACATAACCCAAAATGTATTTTAACTAGGAAATTAGAATTAAACTCAAATAAGAGAACAATAATTATTTTATTACGGTCACTTGAAAATTAAAATAGATGCACGATTGGCCATCAACTGATCATTGCTGTGCGATCGATCAAAGGCCAATTACAAATTTTCGAACAGAACAATATGGTAAAAAAGGGGGTTGGCGTCCTAAGGCGTCCTAGTGTAAATTTCTCAAAATTGTGATATTTACATCACATTTTTGAGAGGTTTATGGGCGTCCTAAGGGAAAATTGAATAGCTAGGGCGTCCCGAATTTTCATTCTAAGATTTAAATATATTATATACTTAAGTATAATACAAGCAATATAAAAATTAAATTTTTATTATGTTAACTTATAAGAAATTTTTTGAATTATCGTTGATTTATTGTAATCTTTCCAGGCTATACTTTTGAAATCAACTTTACCTGTCATACGCATTAATGTAGTAGATGTCCAGGTGTAGCTATTATATCCCAGCAACATTGGTATTTTATCATTGTAAGATATCAAAATGAAGCGTTTTTTCAGATATAATTTTTCGTAAATTTTTCAAAAATAAGATGGTAAAAAAGCCTCGACTTGCTCGAAAAATAACAATTTTTTACTTGTAAAAATAACCCTTTTACAGCATGGGCAGCTATTCAATCACTATTTCTTTTTCTAAAAGTATATTTTTCAAAAAAAATTAAGATCAAATTCGACAATTTCTTGATGAAAGCAAAAATATTACACATACTTCTAGATGCATGGGATAAAATATGCAATTATTCAATCAATTCGCATGATTTGAAAAAAAAATCTAAATTTGATAAAAATGTAGAAATTTTTTAGAGGATGTTTGATTGTCGTCTAGAAAAAGTGACAAAATTATTATTGTCGTCAGACGACAATAATAATCTTTGATTTAAAATTTGTACAATTCATTTCTGACAATTTAAATTAGATAGGAACATGCGCTATTATATATAGAATCGTGTTGATATGAAGTGGATGTATTGTTGTATATCATGCAACTTGATCACATTAGATTAAAGTTGTTTTTGACATATAGCAGATATAATTCATAAGCGCATATCGGAATACCTATAGTGATGCATAAAATATAGAAATGAATGCAAAAACACATATTTTAATTTTTGGAGATTCTTTATCTAATTTTATTAAATGGTAAGAGATGTGTTTGACATTGTCATATAATTGTGTTAGATGTTTATATACAGTTTTTAATGTGTTTAGTTGTGTATCTCAAAGAAATAAAAAATGGAATATATTGCAAATCTCAATTATAATAAATGGTAAGGTTTGAGTAATAGTATCAGATCTCAGAAACAAAGATGAGTTATGTTCTAATGTGAATAAATGATAAAATAATAAAACCGAGTCAAATGGATTAATTTTATACATATATATATAAATTTATGGTTTTATGCTACACATAATGAATATTAGTACTCTGTAACCTGCAACATGTCTTCTCTAAGAAAAAAATCAAGTATTATAACTCCTTCTATAGAATATCATTGCAAAATGACTTTTTCTTGTTCATTATATGTAAATCTGGATTAGCTTTAGTTTTATCACTGCAATATTGGTTTTAAAGGATCTTAATTGTTCCAAAAAAAAAATCGAAAATCGAAAAATGATATGAAAAGTTAACTTTTAACATTCATTTTTGAGAATAAGTTGATTTTAAAACCATAATATGTTTTTATTTTATATCAAGTTAAGACCTTCCTTGTATCAAAAATCATTGTTTTTATTCGAAAAAGACACTTTTTAATCAAATTTATGATTCCGGGTAAGGAAAGCTTACTAAAAGAAACTGTTCCTGAACTCATAAAAATACATCATAAATTTGAGGTTTATGAGCTTCCCAAGCCAATAGTAGATGTAGATTCGATATTTAGAACTGCATTCTTACCAGAAAGTATTAAAGCAATCAATCAAAACAACAAAGAAACAGACGAAAATCTTGTTGAAAGCTTAATAGAGTTTCCCTTACCTCCGATATTTAGAGATGAAGATGATACAAATGAATTACAAATAAGCAGAAGACAAAAAAGATAGAAAAATCAAAAATGCATCCGCCTATTATTGGTACTATTGACTCCCAAAATGCAAATTGTCAAAATTCGGACTTGCCAGTAAAAATAAATTCAACAATAAATCTTGGAGAATCAGAAAATGGAAATCAATATAATCATCCTAATCAAACAAGATCAATATCTGTCGAATTTTCTCAAATACTAAAAACTTTTGATTTAAAAATAGATGCGAACACGCAATTGTATAACGATTTAAAAGACATAATTTCGACTTCACCTCATGATTTAGCTCTAAAAGGTATGAATATTACATCAAAGAACGGTTTTACTTTACATTTAGCTCAAAATGGCATCTCATTGGTATGCTCCGGCAATAGAGGATCTAGATGCAGAGCCAAAGTCAATATCATTCAAACAAAAGAGGGAATCTTTAGATTTCAATTTGAAAAAGGTCATTACCAATCATGCTTAGGCGTAAAAACCTTTCCAACATCATATATTACAACAATTATCGATTCTCATCCAGATGTTGTCGATTCTTGTACGCATGCTCAGTTTTATAAAAATCATATTTTAAAAAACGCAAGTTCGGACGATATAAGTTATCAAAGAGTAAATCGTGCATGTAATAAATTGCAATTACGAGATAAAGATTCGCGTTACGATAAATTTACAACAATTTTATCTTTATTAAAATATTTGAAGGAAGAACATGGTGCAACAACTCAAATTATTCTTTCAGATGAAATAATACCAAGAGATGATTATGATAATATCATTAAAAATTTTAAAAAAGTCGTAATAAAACATTTTGCAATTACACCTTATCATTCAAAGCTTTTATTACAATCCAAAGCATTTTGTGGTATTCTTCTCATTGATGGAACACTTATTTTTGGAATTTGTGGTGGATGTTTTATAATAACTGGAACAATTACCCCAAATAAGAGATTTATTCCACTTACTTTTGGTTGGAGTTATTCAGAAAACTCAGATGCAACATCACTTATTCTGGATCAGCTTAATACATGCTCGGTGAAAGATTCAGTCAAAGTAATCTTTTCAGATCAAGGTACAGCTCTGAAAAAATCAATTCCAAAAACATTCCCTCTTGCCGAAGAAAGGGATTGCATGTTCCACATTACTGAAAAAATCCTAGATTCTGAAATTTGTCAATTAATCAAAGATCTTTTTAGATCCAAACATCCAGATGATTGGAATGCAAATATTCAATTACTGGAAAAGAACTTGAAACCAACAATTATTGAATTACTTCAAAAAAAATAATATTTTTGAATTAAAACAGTATGATGCTGGACTCATAGCTACAAGTGTTATTGAGTCTTTTAATTCAATTTTATCAAGTTTTAAAAAAGATGAAATCTTTGATTTAATTTTGAAAACTTATAATTATGGTTTTGACAGAGTTATGGAATTGAAAAAGGGAGAATTTACCAAGATCAAATACGATGAGAGAGTTGTGAGAATACAAAATTTTTATAAATCTCAACAAATTTCAATTTATAAAGATGGAACGCGAATTGTTGTTAAATTAGATGGGAAAAATTACATCATTACCACTGATGGCAATAAGGTTCTCTGCACATGTAACAGAATGGTGCGCTTGGGAAGATCTTGCATTCATGTAATTCTTGCTGCTCAAAAGTTCAAAGAATTAGAATTTTGTCTCGATATGAGACCATCCTATCTTGATTACAATCAATTTCAGAATGATTTTGATGATCTATTAAAATCTCATATTGATCCAAGTAAAATCCCAATAATTGATTGCATTGCAATTCCAGTAACTCAAATCCCACTTACGACCAAAGATACAAGCAGGAAAATATCATTTGCCGAACAATTAAAGCGTAAGGCAATGAGAAATTAATTTTTAAATTAATTAATCAATCATGATCGCAATTATTCAATGATGATCGTAATTATTCAATGACGATCGTAATTATTCAATGATGATCGTAATTTTTGAAAAGCGATCACAATTTTTGAAAAAAAGATCATAATCATATATTTCTTTACATTAACTTTATATATATTATTAAAATTTTATTTTAATATCTGAATAATGATTTATATACTAAGAATAGTAATCAGTAATGAAATCCCATTGGGCATCATTTTGTCCAATGAACGGAAGCATATCATTGAAGTTAATATAATCTAAAAATTCCTCATGATCTTCAATTACAACATTTAATGCAAAGAGTTTTTCATGAACGCTATTTCTAAGATCAGCATTTGAGTATTTACTGCTTGTAAAAAGAAACAATAAATAAGATTGAAAGATTATATTTTTTTCAATAGTTTTAGCTTCATCCCATTCAAATTCACATAATTTCAGTAAGATTGTATGCGCATAATGATCAAGACTGGATTTGAAACAGAGTTTTGAAAAAATAAATAAATTTTGAAGAAATTGTAAAACAAATCTTGTTGTATTTAGATCATCTACATTAATTCTATTCAGAAAATCGAAAATTCTTTCTGGATCAATAATATTAAAATAAGATTCGCTTATTATAACTAAATGATTAAAAATATTGGTTATATAACTAAAATAATATTCATCATTGAATAAATATTCATAAAAGAGCCCAGAAGATGAAAAGCATACAGAATAGTCATAGCCATCATAATCATCAATAATTGAATTAAAATTTTTGGTAATAATGCAGAATTCTGGAAGCTCAAAGTAGAATTGATACGTTTGATTGAAAAACTGGAAAAAATCCAAAACAGTTATGTAAATATCTACAGTTTTCAAGTGTGAGATGCATTTATCAAGATAATGCAAAGATAGATGTAATATTTCATGGCTATTATGATATTTATCAATGGTAGTTAGGAAAATTTGATAATCAATTGATGATAAATACTCGAAATTCTGTTGTGAGTCAAGAATTTGAATTGTTCCGAGTACATATTTAAAATGGTATTCAGAACAAGTTGATATATTAAAAATTGCATTTAAGGCATCAAAATTTACCAATTCCGAACTATTTTCTTTTGAGCATATGTAGTTGATAAATGAGAAAACTTTAAAAACGTGGGTTTTGTCGGAAACAAGTTCAAATAAATGTGTAAATATCTTGTCGTAATCATCTATTTCTTGCCCAAAATATATTTGAAATGCAACAAATATTTCATTCCTATTAAATGTATTGTCATTGGTCTCCTGCATTTTTGGAGACTCCTTATACTCATCCCACATTGAAATAAATGAATTTTTCCTTATATATAGGGTGTCCAAAGGTGCGTTTAGCACAGCGCTCTATATGAGACTATTAAAGGAGATATATGCTGATTATAAATATATAATAAAAAATATGAATATATGTATATGATGAGTATGTTGTATTTTGGCGCCATGCCGGGATATAAAATGAATTTTGAGACAAGAGGCGGTTTCGCGGGAAATTTTGGCGGGATTTTTTTCATTTTTTTAATGAATCATAAAGAAAACATCCTCGCTCTTGCAAAAAAATGCAAAGACTGTAAAAAAATCTACGAGACATTGGTAAAATGCTTCGGTATGGATGCTCCTAGCTATTACACTGTAACGTATCATGTTAGGATGTATCACTTCATGAACAAAAAGGCGCCCATCATAAAAATTGACAAAAAATCGCCGGATCAAAGAAAAATCAAAGCAATTCTTCAAGCGCTAGATGAAGACCCAAGAGCATCACTCAGAAGGATAGAGGAGATGACAAAGATACCACGTACAACAGTCAGTTATTATCTGCACAATTATTTGAACTACAAACTAGCGTATACACGTTGGGTTCCGCACAACCTTAATTCAGTTCAAAAAAAATCTAGAGTCCAATCTTCGAAAGAGCTCCTCTCTATATTGGGTGCGTATCAATCCAAGAAGTTTCGCTTTTTAGTAACAGGGGACGAGTCTTGGTTTCAATATGCAACAGAAGCCAAAATCATGTGGATCCCGAAGGATGAAAATCCGCAAACATTCCCGAAGAAAAAAATTGACACACCAATGATGATGTTGTCGGTTTTTTGGGGCGTGAATGGCATCATCGCAATTGATATTCTTCAAAACCTAATACGATGAATGCTCAGTGTCTAATTGACAATGTTCTTACTCAAATTATCAATTCTGATGAGTTTGAGAAATCCAAACAACAAAAACAAAAGTTTGCAATTCATTTTGATAATTCAAGAGTTCACAAAAGTCATAAGGTAATGAATTACTTGTTGGAAAACAATGTCAAAGTTGTTCCAAACCCAATTTATTCACCTGATATTGCACCCTCTGACTTTTATTTATTCGGCACGCTAAAAAAGAGAGCTGAAGGACGCGAATTCGCGAGTCCAGATAATCTTGAAAATTTTGTAAGAGAGCAATTTTCTCATGATGATTTAAAGCGTGTCTTTCAAGCCTGGATCGATCGCTGCGAACGCGTGATTGAATCCAATGGTGATTATATTTAAATAAACTTTATATATATGTAACTTGTTTATTTCTATTCGCAGTATTCAGGTTTGTGCTAAACACACCTTTGGACACCCTATATTAAGGATCATCAATATTTGCATATATATGTTGTTTTAAATAATTAAGAAATTATTTTTTTAGAACTTGTGAATTTTGTATTATATATTGATTCAATAATCCAGGGAAAAACCGTATCATTTCGTCGTCGCTTAAGGTAACATTTTCATTGCCAAACTTAACAACGTAGGACACCTTATCAGGGAAAATTGAATTTTATGAAAATCCTAATATTTCGGCTCTACGTTCATTAGGTCCTTTTGAAAGTATAGTTAGCTGATATTCTCGAACAAATTTATTATTCTCTTCGAATTCTTCGGACGATTTCCATACTGGTTCTTTAATAGTTTTATATTTTACGAGATATTTGACACTTGTATCATTGTCAAATGAATGATCCATTATACATTCAATCACATACTGATTAGTGCCATCTTTTCGCTTTCTTCCTCTTTTTGACATAATTATATTTAAAAATGGTTTACAAACTTTACATGTCATATTTAGAATGATATATGATTAGTATATTAAATAAGTGATATCTGATACTTATAGCAAATGAGAAATTAAAATTAATAAAAGTTAAAAAAAATAATATAATTAATAATTATGAATAATTATTACCACAAAAATACATACTGTATACATTTCAAACACTTTTAACATCAGCATTATTTATTTACCTGATCAAAACATAATTATTCATGTCTCATGCATTAGAATAACTCTATTTATTAGTTAATTAAAATGATGTTCATGAACAAAGTTATATATAATTTTCCAAGGTCATATAAGATGAAAATCGATTTAATCAAGACAGTATTATATAATTGACTTCCACATATATAACTGATCAGTAAAAACATTAAAAAAATAAGTATTATTGAGTATAAGATCGCATTTATTGATATCAAGCATTACTATTGAATAAATGATATAAATCCACACTGTAATAGTATCAAATAACATTTTTTACATATAATTCAATAAGGTACATATAGGTTATAAGTTATACTAATACATAAGAAGATCAAATCTTAAAAAATAGCAAATTGATAAAATGCGATATTTATTTCAGAATAATAAAGCTGTTTGTATATATGCAAATAATAGTACTTTAATATAAAGACTATTTACAATGTGTATTCATAATTTTATAGGATAGAAATACATTTTGAAGATATTCATAATATATTATTTGTAAAAATATATCATATATCATTAATAACTATATAATATATTTATACAAATATTGCTTATTTAAACTATGTGAATAACTTAGTTTAAAAGCTATCCAATCCTGAGATTCGCATTGTCGTCTAAAACCGCCAGACGACAATAATAATACCCCAATTTTTTATTTTTAACTTGAGATTCGATTTTTTGATCCAATTTGTGAATTTATTTTGATCGGAATTTCAATTAATTTGTTGATCAAAAATGACCTCACAATGTTTGATCATAAGTGAAGTCATCTTCATGGGTATTTAGAAATTCCAAGAGAAATTGCTTATTTCTCGCAGATGTAATATCTGAGAAAATCGAATTTAAATATTCATAGAAACCCAAATCATTCTCCGGTTCGAATAATTCATCTGTTGCTTTTTCTGTTTTTTCTATGAATTTTAATAATTTGATTAATAAATCTTCATCAGGAAGAATTATTGCTGCATTTGTGATAAAATTCCATATTGAGGTAATATGGCAATAATTACATTTATAAAATGTAATTTTATCCAAAATTTTTTGGCAAATTCGCATAATAGCATTAATATTTGAAGCTGAGATTAAACCTGTGATTACTTCTGTAACTTTTGGAAAATCATCGCAATTTAATATCTCTTTATATTGAATTGAGAAATAAAAAAAATCAAATGGATTCATTTCTTCAATTTCAAGGAGATTGTAAAAATTGATAGAAGTGTTATTGCAACAAATTGTATTTGCAGCAAAAAATATCATTTGCTCGATTCCATTTTTGGAATAAATTTGCTGGAACAATGTTAAATTAAAACAGTTGCTTAATTTTTCTTCATTGTTTTCATAAAAAAGTAACAAGTTTGCAACTGAAATTTCAAAATTTTGATAATTGCCAGTTATTTCAGTAAATATATATATTTGCTTTTCTTCATCTAAAAATGGCAAATATTGATTTGCAATATTAACTAAAGTTTGGGATAAATTGTTCCAGTTTGATTTTACAATTTGTGAGCACATTATGTAATATGTAAATTTATCCGCTTTGTAGGAATTTAAAATTGTTTGTTGTTCTGTTTCAGTTAAATTACTGAATTTTTCAAGATTAATATTGTGATAAAAAATAGAATCCTTGAAACATTCTGATATCTTTTCAATGTTTAAAACGGATGCTAAAAAATGTAAAAGAACTTCATCAGTCACTGTGATTTTTTTGAAAAATTTATCCCAATTCAAGCATCCAATTGATCTTTCTGTCATTGTACTTATGCATTGATAAAGTTGATTTAATGAATCCGAAGAATAATCATTATGCTTGACTAGTTGAGTTAGTTGATACAGACTGTCGTCAGCCATTTTAAAAAAATGAATAAAATTGTATAGTAAATTATATTTGTGAAATTTGTGACGCTACATTCAATCTAAGACCAATATCTCAAAGAATTCCTCATTTAAGTATTACTTTTCATTGTTTTTTAAAAAATATCTTTGCTTATTTGTTCACTTTTTTGACATTTATTATATGCTTTTTATCATATTTCCGATGATATGAATATATATTCTATATAAGAATGACGCTACATTCAATCTAAGACCAATATCTCAAAGAATTCCTCATTTAAGTATTACTTTTCATTTTTGATTCAATTTTCGAACGGTTTTCGTAAATTTTGCATCATTTCATTTTTTAATGGGAAAATCATCTATATTTAATCAAAAAAGAGCAAACTTTACAGACGAAAATAAAATATTTATCAGGGAACAATCTGATAAATACCAAAAATCAACATCGAGAGATGAAAAAACGAATATAATCAAACAAGTTCTTCAATATTTTAATATTAAATACGCCGAAAATGAATCTAAAGCTGTCAGAAGATATTTTAGTTATATTGCAGTTAAAAATATTCCCGCAGTTACTGGAAAATATCCTGATACAATTGTTCGCAAAGATATGCTTTATTCGCATGATCATACAAATATTATTAATTCAAATAATATTGAACGTTACTACCGTTGCATCGATCATTCTTGTCAAGCACGTTATTTAGTTAAAATTGAGAACAGTTCAGTTTCCGAAGATTTACAAAAGGAACATATACCCGAATGCAGACAATTTAAAAAGTTACAAAATGAAAAAAATGATCTTCATAAATCAATGACTCTGACAGAAATATACAATAAGGCAATGGCAAAATTTTCTGAAGACAACGGCACTTTTCAGCAGATTAAAAAATTTATGACAGAACTTGCTGTTGGTACTGATGAAAACCCATTAATTAAAGATTCATTGGTCAGGGAAGTTTATAATAAGTCCAGAAAATTTTCTGTTGGAGAAAAAATTACAGACGATGAAATTGCTAATTTTTGTTTAATAAATGGCGAGCAGTTTTTCATTGGCCATGATTTTCAAGCAAATTGTGAGACGATGTTTTTTGGTTTTGAGAAGGCAATTCAATTTGCAAAAGAAGCCACAGATTTATTTTGCGATGGAACTTTTAAAATTACACCAAAACATTTTCAAAAAGGACAGATGCTAACAATTATGATTTGTGAACCTTCAACAAATCAATATCTACCACTTTTATTTATATTCATGAAAAACCGCACATTTGAATCTTATAAGAAGGCATTTGAATATATTTTTACTGTCAAGGGTATTCAATTTTCAAAGCTAATTCAAATTCATTGTGATTTTGAAAAGGGAATGATAGAGGCACTTCAACAAATTTTCCCTAAAGTCCGTATAATTGGATGCCTATTTCATTTCAAACAAGCTTTACACAGGAAACTTGTAGCACTTTATACAAAAAATTTCAATACTTTACAAAATTCTTTATTTAAGCTATATTCTATTACTCCATTCATGTCTCATGAAGAATTTGTACTTACAATGCATATAATTAATCAAAATAAAGTTGATTCGATCAAAGATTATATTGATTATTTCAACAAAGTTTGGTTGCCGCACTACAATTTAATATCTCAATATAATAATGCAACTGCAATATTCACTAATGATTGCCTCGAGAGTATGCATTCAGAATTTTCTTCGTTAAAACATCCAAACATTTATGAAGCTATTAAGAAGATATCTCAAATCCAATTAGATAAATATAACGCCATCAAAAATAACCAGAAGATCGAGCGCCATATAAAAACCGTTATCACTGATAGCTACAAAAATTATATTCTTGACTGCTTTCAAAAAGAACTTGAGAAAACAATTTTTTCTATCAAACAATACAACGTAAGTGATCTTTCTTTGGCTCAGAACGAGATTTCTCCATATGGTTCCATAGAATCGAGTTCATTGTTCGAAAATATTCCAGTTCATGATGCAGATATACTCAAATCGATCGATCTAACAGATAAAGATACAATGATCACTAAGTTTATTAATGAAAAAAGAGAAAAAATTATGGCATTATTTAATGAAACATTAAATCATCCAGATTTTAATTCATCCACTCCAATTCAAACTAATTTTGAGCAAGCCGATACAAATCAAGGTTCAGATGCTCCAATTCGCTCCGAAAATTCAAATATTGCAGACTCTACAGATTTAGAACCAGAAAATCAAAACCATCCTTCTACAAATCAAATGTCTAGTAATCTAGAACATAAGCTGGACCTTCTTGATCATATTGAAAAACAATTATCGAAAATGCGCTCGTTATTGGGAATTCTTCCTACTACAAATGCTATTGTTGGGCCGTCAAAACAAGTTTAAGTTAATAGCAAGCAAAATTCTGAAAAAAATAAGAAAAAATCTTCCATAACAACAAAATCAAACAATAAAAAACAAAATTCATCCGACAATCCTCCTAAACGTAAAGCTCCTATTTCGGAAAGGATTCTCAGCGATAATAACTTATATTTTCAAGTTCATCGAAAGAGATCGAAAAGCAAACGTTCCACATCTACAGAGAAAAATAATTGATATATGAAGTCTAATTCCTTTTATAACTACTATATTTTTATTCTTATGACTAAAAAATAATATATTATTTAACAATTTTCATTTTTTTCTTTTAAGGGTATAGTAAACTCAAAATTCTAGAGTTTTGAGAGTGCCAATAAACTCTATAGGCCTATATATATCTATATTTTAAAGGAGAGGTTACGCCATAATATTTGATATTATAAATTATTAATTCAAAATAAAAGTAGAAAATGAAACTAATTTTATTCTAACCTATATAAATATATCAATAATCTAAAATGATTATAGTCTGAACTATATTTTACCAGATTATCAAATATAAGAGAAATGAAATAAGGCATAAAAATATCATAGCATAATTATTGGATAAATGCATTAATAAATTATTTATATCATAATGAGAAAAAATCAAAATAAGAAAATGAGCATAATAATAATTTAATTAAAAACAAAAACAATAAATAAAATGTAATTTTCGTTAATCAAAGTCATCAATGTCTTCGTCTTCTGATTCCCATTCGGACTTGAAAACTTGATAATCTCCTCCTGGTACACTCTGAATGGATTTTTTGTATTTGTTCTGTTTTTTAGAACCTTTTGTAACAGTTTTTTGTTTCAATATCATTTTGGAGTAACAATTCTCTTCAAATGATTTGACACAATCTTCTGGAAGTGGGGGAAGATGTAATGCTTTTTGTATATCTCCGAGAAAATGCTCTGGATCATTCCATTCTAAGATTGCAACGTTAACTCTAATGTTAATGTTCTTCCAGGCTCTTGATTTGTCCAAATAGCATGCAATTTTGGAGTTAAACGCTTCATTCATGCAGGTAGATCCAATGGAAGAAACTTTGGAAACTATGGGTGTCCATTTGTGAACCCAGTCATAGAGCATGAATTGAAGTTGGATCGAATTGACACCTTTTTGCCATTCAAAGCATTTGTAATTGTGCGGTTCGCAAAAGAATGATTGCCTACGTAATGGTAGACACAATTCTCCCACATTTTCGTACGTTTGTCAATATTTTCTTCGGCAAAACATGACCAAAGCCACATACTTAGGCTTGCATTCAGACCCCAGAAAGGTCTCTCTATTTTTTCAATCTTCTGAGTCTTGTCGTTGAAAACTTCAACTGTCTTATGAGAAGCTGAGAACTTTGTAAAATCTTTTGAGATATTTTTTGATACATGACCTGGATCGAATCTTTCAAGATGAGAGACGCCAAATTCTTTAAAGACAGAGACACTTTTGTTATCTCGGTCTTTAATAATCTCTTTAACATCTTTCAAGATATTGTATTTCTTTAATTGCTTCAAGATGATTCGAGTTCCAGCACTTTCCATATTGTTGGAAGCTCCGGAATACTGAGCATGCTGTCTGTTTCCACCAATATGGTTGATGTTCACGCATGCAAGAACTCTTTTTGTGACAGCATCGAGCGCAGTTACTGTACAACTTGGCGAGTTTCGCCTGTGCGTCCATCTTGCATCAATGGATAAGTAAGTAACCACTGAAGGACTTTCTCGACAGCATTAGGGAAATACTTTTAAGTCTTCTAATCTTATCGTCACAAAATCTCTGTTGTCTCATGACACCACTCTTCACAGGGGCTTAGTTCCACAAAGAGAAAGAAAGCGAGCACCTTTTGTATATGGCATTCCGGTCATTATGCAAGCACCAAGCATCTGTCGCGCTGAGAGTCGACGACGTTCGTGGAGTAAAATGTTATGCAGCCTTTGTTTTCCGTTTTGGGTGAACAATATGGCCCATACAACAAAAAAAATGAAATCCCGCCAAAAGTGAAAATTGAATAAAAAGTAATAATTAATAAATATATACTATATCATTAGATGAATATTTTGGAATAACATTTTAAAATCGAGGTTTTTCAATGGATAACGGTTTCAATCAAAAATTTGACCCCATTTTAGAATCTACATTAAAAATGGAACATTTCTTCGTTTCAAAATTCCAAAATAACGTTTCTATTCCTCTCAAAAGTAGAAAAATAAACTTTATTGGGAAAAAATATTTTATTTTCCAAAAAAAATGAAAACCTTAAATGCAAATCTAATTTTGATGCTTTTGTTTGTGATTTTTTGGATTTCGAAAAAAATTTGAAAATTCAGACAAGTTACCATTAACACTAATACGTTTTAGCGAGTCGGTCCCATCAGAGAAATTTTCATAAATCGGCGATATAATTTATTATTTCAGCAAAATATTCTCAGATCCAACTAGAATAAGGTCAAATTATACAAATTTAGCAAAGGCTAGTTATCCTACCTATTCAATTAACTTTAATTTTAAATAATTCAAGACAATTCTCAAAATTACCTTAATAATCGCTTTCTCTTCGCAAAATGACGATTCCTCATTCACTACCAGCATAACTGAGGGCTTGTGCTCACAGAATAATACAGATAATTTACTTATTAATGCAAAATTTAGTACCAAAAGGTAATCATAGAAGATACAAAAAAGTTTCTTTATTTTGATTGCTGATTTTATTTCTTCTAAAATTTACCAAATCTAAAAAATCCAAAATTGAATGCTATTGAATTTCATGTTTATGTAACATATACTATTTATTATATAAGGAATAAAAATTTTATAGTTTTAATCAAAAATAAGGGTGTACTAAATGCATACAAAACAAGGTATTTTTTACTCATCCAAAATATGTTAACAGTGCTATTTATATAATCAATATCCGAATTTCGAAATCATTTTGATGAAATCTTTATTTTAAAATTGAGTTGACTGTTAAAATCACCCGAGAAGAGGGATTATCTCAATGAAAAGTACATAAAATAGCAAACGCACAAGGTGGCACTATGCAGCTTTATATTGTTATACAGGATGAACATATAAAATGTTTGGAAAACACTTACTTCGTTCTACAAATGTGTATCTCTTTATATCAAAGATTCTTCTCAAATTATTGAGAGACTTCTCTCAAAAAAAGGAAAATTTGATAACTAAAAAAAATTATGGCATAACCTCTCGTTTTGCATAGATATATATTTACATGGTCACAGAGCTTATTTTCATTGTCAAAACTTAAAAATTTTTAGTGGACTATACCCTTAACAATTTCGTTTTATTTCCATTTATTGTTAAATGATTTTTAGCATACACCTTTCTTTGTTCATCTTCTAAATACAATTTATTTTTTCTTAGATATAATTCTATTCATTCAATTCGATCGTCATTTTTCAGTACATGATCGTAATTTTCAATTATTGATCGCGATTTTACTTCAGAATTTGTTCGCAATATTGCTTATCAAAATTATATCTCTATTCTCCTTTATATTCAACTATGGTGTTTGTTGAATAAGCTGTCTGGCCAACGAATTCGAGATATGTTGCTTTAGTGTTGGCAGAGATTAACTTGTCAATTCTTTCAATCATCAAAGAATCTTCGGAATGAGTAACGTAAATGTGGAAAATCATGGCAATATAAGCACATATAACAGAAAATCCACGTTCAACAAATTGAAATGGTTGATTTTTGAGGATACAGACAAAATAATATTTTGATCTTCCAATTCCATAAACAAATTCCATTATTTCGATGCCGTTGAGATGTATTTTGACACCATTTTCTGGATTCTTATGCTGTTCTATCTTTGGAAGAATATCTAATACAATTTGTTTCAATTTTGGATCATCTGAGATAAATTCAACGGTTTCGATCTTAGATGAAACGCTGCAGAAGAAACCAAGACCATCGTAATCTAATTTCCAATATAATGACTTGATTAAACCTGTAATTCCTTCAAGATTTCTTGAAATAACGGAAATGTCAAGGATAAAGTTCATCATTACATAGTCGTAGCAACGAGTGCATACAAACATCTTTGGCAAACAGCAACTTGGTGCGTAACATAATAAATCGTGGCATGGCAATTTAATTCTAAATTTTGTAGGACTTTCTGCGTAAATTGGAATCTTACAACGATTCATTGAATCATCTGCTTCAAATTCTCCGTTTCCAACAAAAATTGGCTCGTAAAATCGGATGTCTGAATTTGGAATAATTAAATTGCAAGCAATTGCAGCCCAACTTGATATTGGAATCGTAATAAAAATTTCTATATTGTTTTTGTCTATACTAATTACTCCACGTTGTAGTGTTGGATTAACAAACATCATTTTTTCGAATTTGAAAGGAATTGTTCTTTGAAGATCCCTCGGGATTTGATTAGAGCATTTAAAGATTGTTGTAACATTGAATGGATTATTCCTATATTGTATTTTTTTGGCCATATATTTTTCAAGTCGTGAAAAATACAAGTATAAGACAATGGAAATTATACAGAAGCCAATTACTTTTAATTCAAAAATAATTATATTTCGGAAAACAGGTGGTTCATAGATTGCAGTAAAATTATCTTTTTTTGGAAAACAAGATAAGATAAAACGAGTGCCAATTTGCGAACCAACTTTTACCTTGTCGAATTTTACTTCTAATTTGTTGAGTAACTCTTCAAGGTTGTCAAAATAATTTAATACTGAAATCGAATTACTCGGAATTTTATCATTTTCGTATAGGAACATGCCGTGCTCAATGGCAATTTCCTTTGCATCAGCAATAACCCCTCCATCTCTGCTGACGGCAAGAATGATAAAAAAAGAAGCATATCAATTAAAAAAAAATTAATGAAATCGTTTTATCACGATGATGCATAATATATCCTGCATGTTGTAAAACAATGCCAATTACTGTAAAATTTTTCTCAAAAGGTAAATTCAAATTAATAATACATATTATTGAGTTATATTAATTCACCATACTATTATACGTTGAATTAATCCAAAAAATACTAACCGACGAAATATTTGAAATACTATTCAAAAGATGATATTGTACCACTATATTCTAATATAAATTAAAAGGCAATCTTGCCTTTGAACTTCTTTTTCTTTTCAATTCAAACCTTATGTGATTTTATCAATAACTTTATATTCATTTTAAATTATTGATATAATATTTCAGATACTTTCAAATTTTAAATTACTTTTCAATCTTATTATTTTAAAAAAATCAAGTCTCATCACACTTTTCAATGCTCGATTTTTAAAAACTGTTTAAAAATGGAGCTTATATTGAAATAGTGTAGAGACTAAAAATTACCACAGACTATTTCAGAGGATTGAGTTGCCACTCAATCCTCTGAAAAGTCTGAGGTAATTTGCAAAATTAACTCATACCAACTTATGTATCAAATACTGTAAAATGATTCAAATTTTCAATAGCCAAGTGATATGAGATAAATTTTATATCACTTTTCTTCTTTGGCAATAGTTTTATATGATTAATTGGTTTTCCCCAGAATCTTATAACTATCAATACCTATCCCATTTCTTTCTTGCACTATGAATCAGAACTTTGCATTGATTAATTTCTAAATTTTAAATTAATTGTACTAGTTGAGAGATTGTATTTTTGATTCTGGTGGTAACAACCAAATCTCTATTGCATTTTTGCGATCCAAAGAGGAGTTTTACAATTTATTGTTCTTATCATATAATTGATCTCAATAGTATCGCTGCAATTATTGCCATACATAGAAAGAAAATGGATAAAAGAGATTTTTCATTATCAAAAAGCCTTTTAAAAATAGATATTTTTATTATGTTTTCTATTTGAATGATTAGGATATGATTATTCTCGAATCTACATTAGATAGTATTAGATTATTAAATTATACATAAATTGTAATTTTTGTAAAATTATTAATTTTTACTCGTCATGATGATATGAAAATAATGAATCATCATTGATTTAGTGATGTGGTCCTTCATTTGGGCCACCATGTGGACCATCCTTTGGACTGCCATGGCATCCACAATCCTTGTGTTCGCCTTTGTGACATTCATGACCTGGACCACCATGTGGACCGTCCTTCTTTCCTTCACAATGGCAATCGTGGCCGCCATGTGGACCATCCTTTGGACATTCGTGAGGACCTTGATGAGACATGATAAAAAAATGAAGTCATTTATCAATCTTTTCTTTCCTCTCAATTTTTCTTTTTATTATTTTATTTTAACGATGACAAATAAAAGCCTTATTCATTTTGAGGCACAATATATCTTTTTGCATAACACCAATTACTCAATGAGAAGAACCGTGATGTTGAAGTTTTTATATTTTAAGACTTTTATCAGAAAACATTAACGATAATTGTGAAGGAAAAAACCTTTCAACATCTCAATTTTTGATTTGCTTTTATGACAAGCCTATCACCTATATGTGACCATATTCATATTATTTGCATGTTTGTGAACTCATTATCTAAAATGCCTTAATGTGATTGAAAAGTTTATACCGGGTTAAAAATTATTGTTGTGTGTTTTAAAGTTAAATAGCATTATGGGGGAAGCTTCATAAATTTATAAAGAATAAGTAATAACTCATTTTTTGTACAAAAGTTACATGTATTTTATTTGAATGATTTTTTAAAAGATGAAATCGATCTGGTAAAATAAACTGGTCCTGAACATGCTTAATTCTAAGTATGATATTATTTCATGCTTAAATTCGCAATCAAAATAGTTTTAATTTGCATTTTATATTAATATACATCAAATAAAGATATTATTGATTAATAATTTACATAAGTCCCAAAATCATACAAATAAATAAAAACAAATATAATTATTGACCCTTGAGTGAGGATACAACAGAAAGAATGAATTCTCTATAAGTTTTGAGGTCACAGTCCAAAGGATCAGTGTCCAAAGGCAGTAAACTCAGTGTTGTTCCATTCATTACTACATCAATTTTCCTTGATGAACCAGGTGTTGGCAAAATGTTGTTGTTTGGTCTCCAGTTATAAGTTTCATTATTACTTTTATTGGATTTAACGGAGAATCCTTTTCTAGTGATATCCAAATTAAATGTGTTTCCTATCTGGTCTTTGCACTTTACAGTTAACAAACCATTTTTAACTGCATGAGAAATGGCAGAATTTATCTCTTCTTTGTCATCTTCGACAGGTCCAATTTCATTAGAAGTTCTCTGCTCATCATCCATATATCCAACAACTCTTATCAATGCACCTACATCATCTCTCGTAGGCCTGTATTTTGTCCTTGTTGACACAGTTGTCCAATTAAAACCATCATGTAAAGTTTGCCATTCAATTCTACAATTTTTGACAAAATCATCATTTGATGTTGCATTTAACAAAGCGCTGACAACAGATCTTCCTTCAATCATTATATATCTATCAGGAGGAACAACATCAGATGTTCTAACAGTAAACGGAGGTCCCAAGAATCCATCTTTATCAACAAATCTGACATCACAACAAACGTAGCAATTACAATCATCTTCAGTTATGATGTGAACATTCGTTTCATCTTCCATTTGAATGAACTGGTTTCCATCCCATCGCTTCCATTCGAATTTGTACTTATACTGCGGATTATCTTCTGTGGAAACGAATAATTGGGAACCAACACTCAATTTCTCTTCTTCTGTCATGAAACAATTTGGTTGTGGTAAAGCTCTTTCAACTAAATATTTCTCTTTAACCCAAATGATATCACTATCATCATTTGCTCGATAGCCACCTTCAATTTCACTTCCTATCATTGATGGCAACAATATTAATGATTTGCTGCCACCATTATCGATATCATCACAATAACCATCTTGCCAAATTCTCCAGAAATATTTGCCTTCGTCAGTTATTTGTTCTCCAACAATTGAAAGAGATCCACTTGGTAAAATCTCTAATCTCAAAGGTGAATCAAGGGAGATGATGTTGGAAATTTGGCAAATTTCGTAATCATCTTTATCATTAGGATTATAATTGACAGCTGTCAGATTTTTGTCAGAATTTTTAATGGTGTAAAAATTCTGTTCAGAAATAATCGAATTGTTCTGATCATACCATCTGACCATTGTTCTAGTGTCACTTTTTCTGAAGATATCTTCCATTTTTAGTAAACTGCCACTTTTGATTTTGATTGGTGTTACTTTTTCTTTTGAATCTTCATAATAAACGAATTTCTTTGTTTTCACGATAATTCTAATAAAGTGATCAATATCCGACCAAATAACTGTCAGATTTTTAGTATTTCCTATTTCTTCCCAAGACAAACCATCAAGTGATCTCAAGAAGGTAACACGACCTTTATCAGAATCAATTTTTATTTTAGAGTTCACTTGGAGCTTGGCCGGCAAAATCTGAGATTTATACAATCCGCTTCTTATCATCGGAGTTATGTTAGAATCTTTCACTTCACCTTTATCTGTTCTAACTTTTGCTTTGATTTTACAGCCGATATCTTCATGAGAAATTGCGTAGTTATCACCTCCTTCTTTGGCAATTTTGGTGTCACCCCCTCTTAAAACTCGGACCCATTCTATTTTATAATTGTCATTTTTATCATAAAAATCAACGAAAACTTGGCAAAGAGCTCCAACATAATCTCCTCCATCTGTCTCAAGTGTTACTGACTTTATATTGAAATTGTTCTTCGAAACCAATCCGAAAACAATGTCAATTTTGTTGTCAGAAGTGAAAAATCGTAAATATTCACCAACATCTTCGTTTTGTGGAGTATATTTATCGGAATAGTCGAGATCAACAAGCTCTAGGTCATTAGTTATCTGCCATTGACCTTCTGTATCCATTTCAATCTTTGATCCTTCGATTGGTTTCAATTGAGATTCAGCAATGATCAATTCAGAACTTTCTCGTAGCGGAATTGGTGTTTCTATGACTGTTTCAGAATATTCGCTATGATTTTCATCAGGAATAATATGAACACAGATGGTTGAATTATTTGTATTGATAGGTGGAGTAAATATCAATGAATCATTGATGTAGTTCATATATACACCATCTTCTGATAGCGTAAACCACTCTATCTTGCATGAGTTGGCTAAATCTTTCTCTCGGAACAGTAAAATGTGGGGATGACCGGCCAAATATGATCCTACTATGTTGGCATCAATGCTCTTAAGCATTTTGTCTTTGACTCTTTCTTTGGAGTACGAAAATAGTTCTTGTCCATCGATATTTACCTTAGCTCTGATGAATTTTCCGCCAAAATTTTCTGGTATTGAAAAATTGTATGGATATTCAATTTGTGCGGACTCTACGAAATCATTCAAAACATCATCTGATATTTCTATGGTAACCTTGAGCTTTTGATCGGGTGGAAACGTCTGAAGATTGATTTTATACTCTGTGTTGATTTCAGGATTATCTGGAACAGAAAACTCAAGAATTTCGATTTCATTCTGCTGTATTGTGACACTAGAAGCAACAGAACTAAACTCCACAGATGGAAAAGCATCAGAAATTGGACTTGCATAACATATTAAAATTTTTCCTTCAGTTTCCAATGGAATCTTGCAAATTGAATCGTGTGATATTTCATTATCATCAATTTTCCATGTAATTTTGGCCTGATTTACGTTTGTTGTAATAATATTTCCTGGTATTACGTCTCCAATAATTTCTGCTGTTACATTATGAAAAGCAACAGGAGTTTCACCATCCCAACCAACTGGGTTTGCTGTATAACTTGTAAATCCATCAAAATCGCATTTAATTAATTTTAATGAAAGAAAAGGAGTGATTGGGAGCGTTCTTGTTGGACAATCTAAATCTATCCATGAATTGTTTTCTAAATAATACCATTTGAACGTATTTGCTTCTCTATTCGGAACTAAACTTTTTGTTTGAGCAGAATCAATTATTTTTAAAGGTTGTTCACCTGAAAGAAAGTCTAGAGCAGAGTCCAAGTCATCGTCATCATGAATAAGCTTATTTCCGTTTCGAATCGAATATCCAATTAATTGAGAAATTGCAAAAGCTTTTCTAAATGTTTTTTCTTGTATTTTGACGTTATTAATAGTAGATAGATTGTGAGATGCGATTGCAGCAATCAATAGATATTCATCATACTTCAACGGATTTCCACGAAAATCTATTGAAGTCAAATTTGGATAAAGTGGGAAATCTTTCAGATTTGTAATTTGATTGCCTACTAGTGATAAGTATGAGAGTTGAGGAAATGATGGAAAGCCTTTAAATTTCTTTATATCGCAAAAATCAAGTGATAATGATCGTAAATTTTGAAGTTCGCCTAATGTTGAAACTGTGATAGGGTTGCTGCTGATGTTTAATGATATCAATGAATGCAATCTATCAGGAAAAGATATAATTTTATTCGAATTCACATCTAAATGTAAAGTATTTTCACTAACTGAGCTTGGTATCTCCCTCATATCGCCTGGTGAAAGTATTTTAAAAATTGACGAGGTCGATGATGAAGGAGATGAGCTCATTAAAATAAAATGATCAAAAATTCATCTTTTTTATATACATTTAATGCACTCTCAATAGGATATGATGCTGTTAATGAGCAGAAAAGAGGATATAAGAATAAAATTTTAAAAAAGTTGTAAAAATATACACAATTTAATGATGTTTAAAGTACTTATTATATATACAATTTATATCCCGTGAATTATTGAATTTTATTTTTCTCACCTTTCTGACAAATGCGATATAAACAATTCAATTACAATAAGGCAATTTAAATTATGGGTTCATAATTATGCAAATAATATTAACAAGGTTACCTCTGGATAATAAGCTTGTCATAGAAGCAAATCAAAAGTTGAGATGTTGAAAGGTTTTTTCCTTCACAATTATCGTTAATGTTTTCTGATAAAAGTCTTAAATATAAAAACTTGAACATCACGGTTCTTCTCATTGAGTAATTGGTGTTATGCAAAAAGATATATTGTGCCTCAAAATGAATAAGGCTTTTATTTGTCATCGTTAAAATAAAATAATAAAAAGAAAAATTGAGAGGAAAGAAAAGATTGATAAATGACTTCATTTTTTTATCATGTCTCATCAAGGTCCTCACGAATGTCCAAAGGATGGTCCACATGGCGGTCACGATTGCCACTGTGAAGGAAAGAAGGACGGTCCACATGGTGGTCCAGGTCATGAATGTCACAAAGGCGAACACAAGGATTGTGGATGCCATGGCGGTCCAAAGGATGGTCCACATGGTGGTCCAAATGAAGGACCACATCACTAAATCAATGATGATTCATTATTTTCATATCATCATGACGAGTAAAAATTAATAATTTTACAAAAATTACAATTTATTAATTAACAAGGGTATAGATTATTAAACAAGGAAATCTATTTCTTTTGAATTGGTGTATGAACATCTTTCAGAGACTTCTTTATTTTCTTTGGAGGTTGTGGGGTTTCTTCTTCAAATTCTAACTTTTCGAAAGAAGAGTCATGCCATTGATCAAAGTTATATGCAATTTCTTCTTTACAATGAATAGATATCGTTGATTTATCATTTGCAGGCAAAAGTGCTTTTTCTGCAATCATAATATCCTTTGCATACAAATTAGCGGATGACGCAGTAAAGCAAGCTTTTCCTGTGAATGATATTTGGTTAGATTTAATATCAATTTCCTTTAAATCACCTTTTCCTGACAAAGAAACAATATCATTGCTTTTCAGATATAATGATCCAGAAATTATACCTGAACAAACAAATTTCTTGACTTCCATTTCTTGTTTGCATTGGAAGTTCCCACTTACCAATACAATTGGCTTCAAGGTCGAATAAGGCATTGTTTTGCCAGTATTATTAAATGATGAATTCTTTTCAACAACTAATAAATCTCCTATACTTAAATTTCCTGAAGATTTAAAGTTGGAAAATGATGAAATATATAAAGATCTAATTGCAGCATTCTCGCTATTGAAATTACCATTACTTAATAGGAATGAGTTAGTAACAGTAAGTGCTGACTTATTGCTCATTGTCGCTTTGTAATCAGAGTTAGAAATATCAACATTATTCGATTCACAAAACAAATCAAATGCTTTAATTGTTCCTTCATTGATAAAAGGAACTTCATTCTTCTTTATATATAATAAAAGCAAGTCTATCTTCTTTTCCGATATTATTGAACCTTTGTTGATTATCTTTGATGATTCAATTGCAATTTCAGGACAATTAATTTTTGAATTTTTTCTAATTTCAATTGTTTGACACTTTACAAATAAATAACTTGAAACAAACGAATTTTTGAGTATAATGGTTGGTGAATGGATAAATACAGGTCCATTATTGACTTCTTCGAAAATTACTTTTGAAGTTGATGAAATAAACATCCCATCATAGTAATAAGAACTTGATTTGAACTCTAGTTCTTCTCCTACAAAGATAAAACAGTTGCCAGTATTATCTTTGTTTAAAATTGCTTCTTTGGATCGTAAAAGGAAAGATTTCGCAGATACACTTCCATCTGATTCAAATACATCCGAAATTATTTCAAATGAGTCAATATTTATATCGGTATTAAGATATATCGATGGTGAAATTAATCTTATGCTTTTAACATCTGTTGAAATGGAGCGTATTTCAATTGGTATATCACATTCTATAATTAAGTGGCTTGATTCTTTCTGAATACTTAAAATAATAATATCATCTTTGTCTTCTGTAGTTTCAATATCGATTTTAAATGGGATATCAACCTTTTTCTTTTTATTTTTAAGTGATTTAATGATTGTATTTCCTTGGGTATCGATTAATTTGAAATCATTAATTTTATAATGAGGAGTGCTATTGAAATTTTCATTATTTTTGAGTATAATACTTTCAATATGATGATTACATTCATCAATTTTTGATTCTATTTCTTGTATATGTGAAACTCGATTGATATCCATCCCAAAAAGAGTATTCGCTTCAAGATATGAACCTGGAAGCAATTCACATCCATCATCCTTTACAATACTAAGCGATGAAGATGGATTTAAGAAGAATGAAGAAATTTTATTAATCGCATCACTTGATTGGATATCAGCATGGAATAGTTTTTGGCTGTTCTCTGCATGAAAAATGTCATTATGATCAATAATTGATGAAAATTCATGTTGTTCTGTATCTTCCAATATGAGTTTATGCTTCATTCATTTATATGAAGTTTTCTCAATAAATACAACGCCCTAGGATAATGTGTGATTGTTTTGCTTTTAAAATTAAATCTACTGATCTAATTTTGTTCTTGTTTATATCAGAATAAAACATACTTTGATTATAAGAGGAAACCACTTTAAGATTTAATGTAGTTTAAAATCTGAAATCAGTTTCTCTTAGAGTTAAGAGAAAGAATAATAAATTTAGAATATAACTTATTTTATATGCTAAATTCAATATAAGATAAAATAAAAGTGTATTTATTTAAAACAAAACCCAAATGAATATTAAAATTTCTTGAATAATAAGTAAATTCCAAAGAAAGAAACAAAAGGTGAAAGAAGAGAAGCAAGAAATCCGAGACAGCATGCACCAACTATTTTAACGCGAGCAGAACGGTAAGTTTTGCAGGACTCCATGAAACGAGCAGAAAGATTGCTGAAAGCTTGAGTAACATCTAAATTTTGGGATGAACGAATTACAAATTGTCCTTCATATGATCCAGCATCAAGTGTAGAAATGAAATTTTCTGCTCTATTTATCATCTTATTGCAACTTTTGTCGGATTGTTCCTTATCTCTAACAAAAAATTAATTTTTAAAAAAATGACCGAATACGTTTCACAGCGAGAAAAAAATAAAAGGCAAGATAGAATTTTCTAGACATAAAGAAGTTGTTTACCGAGTTTTAGCTCTTATCTCTAACAAAAAATTAATTTTTAAAAAAATGACCGAATACGTTTCACAGCGAGAAAAAAATAAAAGGCAAGATAGAATTTTCTAGACATAAAGAAGTTGTTTACCGAGTTTTAGCTCTTATCTCTAACAAAAAATTAATTTTTAAAAAAATGACCGAATACGTTTCACAGCGAGAAAAAAATAAAAGGCAAGATAGAATTTTCTAGACATAAAGAAGTTGTTTACCGAGTTTTAGCTCTTATCTCTAACAAAAAATTAATTTTTAAAAAAATGACCGAATACGTTTCACAGCGAGAAAAAATAAAAACTGTACACTGATTTTCATTTTCATTTCCAGTCACTTTACTTATTATTTTTCTTTTTTTCATTTTAATTATAAATTATTTCGTAATACGTTTATTTACGTTACCATTTTCTTTATTCTTTTGAATTCCATACTAGACACTTATAGAATATTTTGATTGTTAACGTACTTCATTAGAATGAATCCTTACAAAGGGTATGTCGATCGAATTTACCTAATTGGTATTTCCAATCAGATTGAAGAAGGTAAAATGACATGGGAAGAAGCTTGCACCCATGTTCCCATCGCCCCAACCCTTCAATCAAATGATTTCAAATATTTAGATGTTTCAAAATCTTTTTTACAAAATCAATTTAGCTTACAGAATATCCCATTGCCTAAAGGCAAGAAAGGTCGTGGGGTCAATCCCTACGACCAAATCAAAGCTCTTGCTGTGATACATGACCACTGGGCCTTTCCCTGTGGTCAAACAAAACAATGGAAACGTTTGAAATTACCAAATTGATGTATCTTATAGAGAAGTACGCAGATACTTCAAAGAAAATCATTTCACCAAGACGCGATTAGAGCATGCCGGGCCAGAAACAGCAGTAAGATATTGGGCACTTTCACTCAATCTTATCTGGCACGCAGATGTTCATTATTTTAGGGGTGTTCGTGGCCAGTATATTTATGGCATAATCGACGATTTTAGCCGCAAAGTCCTAGCGTGTATACAAATACCAGATATGCTGGCAGCGACGACAGCGAACGTTGCGGCTTCCGCCTTCATTGAATTTGGCGCCCCTTATTGTTTCTGGACCGACAACGGTTCAGAAAATAGGGGCGCCTTTCAAGATCTACTTGATCTTTGGGGCGTCCAATGGCGGCATACAGACTCTCATTCTCCCTCCCAAAATGGGAAGATTGAGAGATTCTGGCCGACATTGGAGCGCTGCCAAAGCATTCAGGCTATTCCTGCCTTTATTTGGGAGTACAATAATAACACACCGCATGAAGATCTCCCAATTAATCCATTAACTGGAACAAATTACACGCCAAATCAAATGTATCAGCTGAAACCGAAATACACAAATGCAGATACAGAAAGGTTGTGGCAAATATGGGATACAGATACAGGCATGACCGCTGTTGACACATTCACAGCGTAATAATAAACATAATTTTTTAATTTCATTTTTAACAAGTTTTTTTAAATGTATGTAATGAATAATTCATTAGAATATGATATTGCACATTGTAACAGAATAGAACAATCACCAAATTTTTTTTGAAATTAAAAAATAAAAGTAAAAAGTATAAAGTAATCTAACCAAAAAAGATATTTAAAAGAATTTTGGAAAAAACAGAATAAGGATAATGATATTATTTTAGATACACAATCGATGTACTGAAGAATAATCCGGTAAAATGATGATATAAAATTAGATTATTTTACAAGTAGCTAAAAGAATAAAACTATAATATAAAATAAATGAAGTTGAATGAAACAATAAAGGTTAAATAAATAATAAAGATTTTTATTTATATCAGTATTGAGAAGAAGTAACAGCTGACACTTGGTAGACAACTTCTTTATGTCTAGAAAATTCTATCTTGCCTTTTATTTTTTTCTCGCTGTGAAACGTATTCGGTCATTTTTTTTAAAAATTAATTTTTTGTTAGAGATAAGAGCTAAAACTCGGTAAACAACTTCTTTATGTCTAGAAAATTCTATCTTGCCTTTTATTTTTTTCTCGCTGTGAAACGTATTCGGTCATTTTTTTAAAAATTAATTTTTTGTTAGAGATAAGAGCTAAAACTTTGCAGACAACTCCCCCATGTCTAGCAAATTTAACATTCGTCTCCCATTTTTATATATTTGGTTTAGAATGTTCGAAAATGCGTAATATGGTCATTAATATTAATTGAAAAGAACCTTGAATTAATTCAATCTGATCTCACAAAATATTTTAAATTACAAACTTTGTAGTTTGAATAGATAATTAGTATTAAACTCAAATAACTAGTTTATTTTTGAATAAAAATTATTTGAATTTATTCAATTTTGTGAATTTTCCTTCAAAAATCAAGTTTAAATATCTTATTTGTCATATAATTATAAATACAATGAAACATATTCGAAATTGAAAAGAATGACTTTTTCTGTTCTTTCAATCATTCAATTTGAATTTTGCAATATTGGGTTTCTCATTAAATAGCTATTAAAAACAACAAGCAATTTAACTTACATTCAAATTTATTTGTGTTATATTCAATCTTCTCAAAACTTATAATTTTCGGCTATAGCATGATTATATGCTATATAATATAATAAACCTATAATAGTATCATTCTTTCAATTATTTGAAGAGAAAACCGAAAAAATCTATTTTCGGTCTATAACAGTAAAAACGTATTTTTATGAGAATTAATAATTTCGGAAAATGTGTATAAATGCTATTTAATTTAAAAGGAAAATATTAAAAAATTTTTCTATCAAAAGATTTTACATTCATTTCAAAAGTTTTATTTTTTGAGACCACTCACAATTTATGTAATTTTATAAAAATGGTTGCAATACCCGAAATTGTTAAACGAGCTATCCCATTTATTGCATGTACAATTGAAATAATTGCAACAGCTTCCTGCTTTTATATGTATGATCACATAGCTGATGGTCATTCAAGTACAGTTGCAAGCGGGTATTCGCCAAAACATTACAAAGTTAATCTCGAATATTATTCATTAGTATCACTCTTTATGTTTGGAATGATTTCACTTATAATGGCAATTGCAGAGTTAGGTCTTGTTTTCATGCCTCAATACTTTAAATTTGTAGATTCTACAATTTTAAGAGCAGTAATATATATACTTACTGGTGTTGCAATTATAGGTACATCAGCTGATCTCGGAATTGCTGCAGGATCCATGCAATTTATAATTGCTACTGTAATGATTATTATATACCTACTTGAAAATGGCATCAATTGCAAGTAAATTACGTGTTTTCATTTAATATTTGTTGAATAAAAAAACTAGTTCGAAAAAAAAATAAAAAAAAAATTATTTACAAACAAACTAATATATTACAAACAAACTATTACGTATTTTCTTGCAATGTTGCAAGAAATTGCCTTGCAACTTTCTTCAATGGACCACTTTTAGCATTGGCTTCGAAGAAAGAATCAACTTCAAGTTCAATTAGTCTTTTCTTACATTTCTTATATGCAGCAAGGTTAACAGCTAAAAAAGAAGCTGGCTCTAGTAAATTTCCTTCTTCTTTAAGAATGTCTGCAACAATATCACAAGCTTCAACATATTCTGGAACATATCCGCCATCTAGAAGTCTATCCGTTAATAGCAAGAAGGCATGCAAGCTTGTTTCATCTCTTGAAGATTCAGCTGATGAATAAAATGTTTCGATAAATCCAGATTCGCTTAATTGCGTAATTAAATCTTGTGATATCGGTAATCTTCTCACAAGCATACATATAGCCGATAATAGGCTTGAATTTCGTGTTTTAGATATTAGTTGTAGAAATTGAGGAAATTCTTCAGATTGAGCTAAAATTTTCCTTGAAGCTTTGCTTTTGAATAAAACGAGGACTAAGCGTAATGTGTCATTTACTGTTGGCAACTTTTTAAGTATCCATCCATTCAAACTCGCTAAATTTTGTGCTATTTCAGGATTTGTAGCTAATTCCATGAGAACTAATGTGGCATTAATATTATGTGCTGCTATCTTTATTAAACCGCTTAAAAGGCCTTGGTTGGCAAATTGAGAACGGTCAGTTTTGGTCATTATCAGAAAAGAGAGAATCACTTGATGTAAATCTTCTGATTTAAGATGTTTCTTTATCAATAGCGGGTCAATAGTACCCTGCTCATAGTATTTCGATATTTCTGTTAAACAAATATAACAAAATCTAATGGTTTCCAAATCTAAGCTTTGCAGCATCTTTGTTACATGCTTCCACACATGCTTGATTCTTTCACGACGAAAAATCTTGTAATTTTTAACGAGATGAGTTAAGAGTGAAATATAATCTTCGGCGATGTCAGGACCTTCAAAAGGCTCTGAATTTGTAAACAAAAGATCGAGCATGGGCCAGGGATCATCAGCATCTTCAAAATTTTCTGAGTAATATGCAATTAATGTTAATACTTTTGATGGTTCTAAATGTATTAGGGTTATCATATTCTCTACAACGTCAGTATCAATAGAATTGATATCTTTAAGCATAAGACTGTATAAGAAATCGCAAATAGGTTTTCTAAGCCCTTTTATTCCAACAGGAAGTTTAACAGCAAATCCTCCTGATATGAATACACTAAGAATCGTTTCATCGTCTAATGTCGCCATTATTACTTTAATTATGAATTTTGCTACACTTAACGGGATATTTTGTTTGAAATCATCAAAAAGTTTGGTAAAAAATGCATGGGCTTGCTTAGGTGTAAGCAAATCAGGTGATTTTTCTAGTTCTTCTATGAATTCAGGACAATTTGGATTCCCAATGGCATCCAAATTTACCCCTTCCATAAAAAGTGACATTTATAACATTTGTATATTTGTGAAAGCATTCAAGACCCTGAATCAATAAAAAACAATATACTCTCTCTTTAATAGTTCATATTTAATAATTGTTTTTATAATTTTAGTTTTTGATTGGAATCTTGTTTCTGAAATCATTCATTTCAAAAGATAGTTGAGTCATATTCATATTTTACACATCAATTTGATTAATAAATGCATAATTTTATTGAATCAAAGATGAGTTGAAGTCATTTTAATATTTGAAGAACCAAATTGTGAAGTTGTTTGAGTTAACATAATATCCTCGTTTGTACATTTGATGTTGTAATGATTTCGTGTTAAAAATTGATAAACGAAGATGAATCCGAATTATTTTTTGTCGTAAAATGGTGGCTTGCCGTTTTAATTTATATATTTATCATAAATGTGAGGAAACAAGTATAATGATCAAATGATAGAGGCTTAGATGTCACAATTTACTGGCATAATCTGACGTAATTGATAAGCTAGAAAATCTAAGAAAGTACTTACTGTTATACGAAGCAATATATCTAATTTTAAAATATCTTCAAATTTTTTGAGAGCACCAGATTTTTTGATGATTTTTACGAGTATCTTGGTTACTAAAGTACTCACAAAATCTAGATTGAGAGGCGGTCAATGACTTTTGAGGGGAAATTAACGCATGGAATTTAATATTATTTAGGTTGATATTCTTGCTTATTATTTCAGAAAAAAATCTTAAAAATTTCAATATGAAAATTGAAAGCAATTCAAAAAATTGCTAACATGTAAATTTTAATATCCTATGCATAATTTCATATTTTGAACATTTTTTATTTTTGTTTAAAACTTAAAATTTTGCGAATTTAATATAATTTATAAAATATAATACGTATATATATTTAAAATACACTAAATTTAATTGTTAATTGACGTTTTTGGGAATGAATTTTATCAAAACATGCCTGAATCCGAAAATTTGAAAGAACGAATTACACAATCATATATGTAGAATTCAAAATACAAACTTAAAGATTGTATACGTTTAAAATTATTCAGATTGTGTTTGATTTCCACTCATTCTGTTTCTTTTGAACTCTAACACTAACATTTCATGATGATTACATGATCCATTTATACATGGTTGAATTGTTCCAGATTCTACCAGAAAATCAATCCAAATTTCTCAATGCATTCATGTTGATTGGACAAAATTTAAAATTTATCAGCCTGTTTCCAGAAAAACTCATATATTCCCTAATGAAATGTAATTTTTGCTACATTTATTTCAATCAAATTTCAAAAAATTGACTGCAGAGCTTGAAAAGGTGATGAATCATGTTGTTATTAGATGTACATATTAGATTTACTATTTCCAAAAAATGCTCAAATTTGAATAGTTTTTAGAAAATTTGGAATTACACTCCTTACATTATATATAATTAAATGTTTAAATTTTATTTATTTTTCCCTTTTAATTTTATAACGTGCTCTATCAAAACTAACCTCTCAATTGAAGGCCACAAAATCTAAGTAGTGAGGGTACACAAATTTTGTATGGAGTACGGTTCAATTTTTGAGAGCCTCACTACTTAGATTTTGTGACTACCTTACTATTTTGAAAATTAATGCAAATTGTTTTCACTATCAGATGTCAGAAATTTATGAAAGCAGTGGTTACAATATTATTATAAAAAGAATATTTTTGTGAATGACACCCGAATATATTTCTTACCATTCTCAAAAAATGCACGTTAGATAATTGAATTCTTTTTTTCTTTCAATTTCCGAATATTCGCAGTATAAAACCAATGAGCGTGATAAAAGAGGGAGTTATAAAAAAGCAAGGCCATTTTATCAAGAACATCAAAGAACGATGGCTGGTACTCACAACCGAAACACTATGCTACTATACTGGCAAAAAGGGGCAACTTAAAGGCGAAATCAAATTGACAAAAGATATGAAGCTATATAATAATAAAGAATTCAAGTTGCAACCATGCTTTAGCCTTGAAGATGGAACGCGCAGAACATATAATTTTGTTCCAGAATCCAAAACTGAAAGAGATGCTTGGATATCTGCTATTGAATTTACCATTTCATTGTTAAATGGTCCACAAAACGCTAAAATAATCAAAAGAGTAGGAGATATTATTGATAAGTTTTATAATATTTCTGAATTACTTTGGGGACATCATTCAGATCAAATTTCACAAGTTGTTAAATTGCTTCAAAGGTCAATAGAGCAGAATGATTCTACGTTTGAAGATGCTTTGACAATGATAGCTAGAATCCAGAAACATCGAGTAGCATCTACCGCATTTTATGCAGAAGTTGTTGATACACTAGCAAAGAAATTAGGTGAAAAGCTCAAAGACAAACATCTTGATATATTACACAGATTCAAATATGTACTTATCAAATTGAACATTGTCCATGGCACACTGCCTGAAGAATATAAGGATTACACGGACAAAGAACTTATATTTAAATGAAGGCAGAATGATTTTCGTTTCCTTGTTTATACAAAAGATCTCAAAGCTCTTGAAACCAAAATGCCCAAGATGAGTGATGATGACATTGAAGATGCAATGGAGCTTGCTGCACAACTCGGATTTAAAGATGTTTACTTCCTTTTCCGCAAGAAAGGCCATAAATTACAAGATCATCTTGCCCACAAAGCATATTTTGGAGGTTGTTCCGAAATCATTGCAGACATAAAGGCCAAAATAACAGTTACAGAAGATATGATGCGCGAAATCATTGAAAACCACTATGTAGTTGCATATCGATTACTTTGCCAACACAATGAAGATCTAGAATTCTCATGGACATCATGTTTGAAGTCATACAACTACAAATTCTTCTTCCAGAAGATGTTTACTACATATAGTTTTGCTAAATGCGACAAATTTGGCAAAAATATTGTTGTTGAAGCTGCCAAGTATGGAACCAAAGAATTGGTTCAGTTGTTAATTGATTGTGGTATTGAATACGATATTCCAAGCAAAGATACAAACCATACAGCCTTCATTGAAGCACTTTTGAACAAAAAACTTGACATTGCAGAATTACTTGCAAGAAAAGGTGCAACAATCGATACTAAAGATGAAACAAACACAACACCTTTGATGATTGTTTGCGAACAAGACAATGCAGAAGTCGCAACATTCCTTTTAGATAACAATGCAAACATTGATGCAGCAGATTTTGAAGGAAAAACTTCTTTGATGAGAGCAATTGCGAAAAGAGCTTTGAAGACTGTTAACCTGCTTATCACACGTCATGCAAGTGTTAATGCTGTCGACAAACAAGGATTAACTGCATTGCATTATAGCTGCAAGTTTGGATATGCTGAAATCACAAAACTTTTAATAGATAATTATGCCAAAATTGAATTGGCAGATTTTGATGGTTACACACCAATATTCCACGCATGTATGAGCAATGATATCAACACAGTTCAGATACTGTTAGAAAATGGTGCAGAAGTCAACAAAATGGCACCAAATGGAGAATTCCCACTGAGAATATCAATTGAACAGAGAGACCAAATGTCAGCATCGTTAATCATTAATTCAGGAATTAGAATTGACTACCAAACAGCTGAGCAACTCCGAAATTTAGCATATCATAATGAACTTATTATCATTGGTGATCAAATTGCAAGACTTTTCCAAGGTTATTAAATAAATATGTATGTTTGAATGTATTGTTTTTTATACTTTGAAAAAATAATATTTTTCAAATAATTATTTGAAATATCTATTACAAGCTATCCCATAGATATATTATCTAAAAATATAGCGTGATGAAATACAAAAATGGACGAGAAGTGTACTTGCCCTAAATCATTCAAATCAGTATTTCCATTGAATTCAATTATGCGAAAATTCAATCACTTTGTAACACAATTATATTGTCAGTATCCAGAAATCCTGAACTATTTTACTTTCATAGAAATTTGAAAAATGTGGCGCGCAATAAAGAGTATTCCGATTGAGAACACGAGGATATGAAGCTGTCATTGAGTTAAAGACTATGAACCCATGGATTTATTAATATTGGATAAGAGTTTTATTCAATTGAGTTTCTTGTGAAATTTTTACTCGATAAAATAGCTTAGGATGCAATATTGGTTTAAATGTTTTCTTGTAAAATTAAATACTTTTGATAGGGGTATCGTTATTGTCAGGAAATTTCTGATGAGCGGAATTACTGAAGAACTCCGTGATTATTCATCTGATTCAGATTCTTCCGGAGAAGAAAAGAGCTCCAGTAATAAAGTAGAAGAACACAAATTTGATATACATCCACGTCGTCCTTCTGCAATGTTGGAAAGTGATCTTCCAAAATACAATACTTACAAATGTATCAAGGTTAAAAATGGAATGCATAGAGGAAGGTGCATCCATTTTGAATTAGTTCTTGAAGATAGACATCTTTTCCATTCAAAAGTTTAAAAAATGACCCAAATAGAGCCAATACCAATTGGAACCGGCACTGAAGTTCATTACAGAGGAGAACACGAGTATCTTTTGCTCACAAACTCAAATCATGAAGCATTTTCGCTTCGTGAAAAAACACCAAAAGGCAAAGAACTTCTTGTCATATCAATGTATTAAATAGTCTCGGTTGACGAACCAAAAACTGTACGTATTGTTTACAATAATATCAACAAAGAAGGTACAACATGCTTAGTCAGCTGAAAACCAACGAAAAATCCAGACGGAACATGGATTCTTGATTTCACTGATAGGTATACAATTCCCAGTAAGAAGAATGCAATTCTTGTTGACGAACAAACGAAAAAGGAAGTTTTAGCTCTCAGAATGATAAATGAAGATGAAATTGAGATAGATGCGGTTATAACAGTTCCGCCTCTTTATGTGTTTGGAACAGGCCTTTCATTTTGGTTGTCTACAATTTAGCTTTTTTGTCGAAAATTTATGTAAATTTTAATGTTTAAAGGACCTCATCGATACATCGAAACAAATTTATTTAATTTAGCATATCTCATATCGATAGCCAGGTTTTTGGCATATTAAGAAAAGATAATATCTTCGATTAGATATTAGTTCATCTTTTTGCATCGCCTGTTAAGATTCAATCTTACATATAATTTGTTTGTGCAAGATTCTCAGTAAACTGTCTTAAGTCCGAAAAAACTATTCTCTGCCATCTAAAATCTAATCAAATTCAGAGCAATTGAAAAATCTTGATTTTGATTGGTTTACAAAAAGTGGCATTTTCTTCTTATTTATTAATGAGTAACTCATTACCATCAATTGACCCAAGAATTCCAGATGCAGAGTTCTTAAATGTGTTTAATGAATTTGAGAACGACGTTAAAAACGAAATCAAAGTTGAAAATGAATATCGTATTCCGGCAATTCTTGCTATTTTAATAGGATCAAGATCAATAGATTATTTCCCAACATTTCTTGATGAAGCTGTTAGTTCTGGCATTACAATCACACAAATCAAAGAAATAATTTATCAAGGCATTATGTTAATTGGAATGGCACATGTTTATCCATTCCTTAAAATCGTTAATGAACATTTCAATATCTCTGAACCGGCAGATCATCATTCTACGGTTACAAAAGAAAATAGAAAAGAAAAAGGTATCGAGAAATTGAATGAATCATTTGGATTTATAATGAACGGTCTCCCTGGATTAGGACCAATGAGTGACTGGCTCATGAAATATTATTATGGTGAATTGTACACAAGGGATATTTTATCAATGAGACAAAGGGAACTTATACTTTTATGCTTTTTATCTGTTCATGGTGATTCTTATATGGCATTATCTGCTCATGTTATGAGCAACATTAACGTTGGAAACGATAAAGAGTTTCTTAAGAATGTTTTTTATTCCCTTGTACCATATATGGGATCTGTAAAGGCTTATAATGCGATAAAATGTATTGATGACTGGAAATCACCTGTTCATTCAGATTAAGACTTATTTTGAAAGTATTGATCATAAAAAGTTCATATCATATGATTTCTTTATAAACTTTACCGCATTTAGATCTATTATGAATTTGCAGTAATTTGAATTTATATTGTGATGGTCAATCATGGAAAATCTTCACAACTCTGCAGCTGGAATAAGCTCAATTGCAAAATATTGATTAAAATATAAATATGTTTAAAAATCATATTTGATTCAGAAAGTTTTTAATAATTTTTTTTTCAGCTTTGAAGGAATGCTCTCAAAATTGAAAAATAATCATTTCTTCGATGCCAAATCATTATGATAGTACAATATTATTTATCGGTCCTGAAGATGAGATTGATAGATTCTGTCGAGACTTTGAAGCATCAAAAGTGAAACACATTAACTTTGAAAGGTATTGTATATGCCAATTGGTTGATCCTATACCTGCATTTATATATGTTTCAGATTCAAAATACCATTATGGAGAAAAGCGTCCGCTGACAGATGAAGAAAAAGTTATTCGCGAAAAATATAAAGATTATCCTTCAGAATGGTGGGGTGTACGCTATGGCTGCTATGAATCAAATTTCAAAAGAATGGATGAAAATAGGGCTATATTTACATTTTGGACACCATATTCACCAATTGAAACCAGAATTTTCGTGCTGTTGCACAATAAATATCCAGCTTTAACTATATATTTTGAAGGAGAAGATGAATGTAATCCAGAATATTCGAGTAGAGAAATAATTCTATATGATTTTCCTATAATTCCAGTCGAAAAACTGAATGAAGTTCATTAGGAAAGCATGAAAAGAATACCATTTCGTTTGTTTTGAATTAAATGATATTAATCCAATAGGTATATCATGATTTCATTTTATGGCGTATAATCCCAATATTAAATAAATAAAACAGCTCTAAAACCTTTTGAGATGTTATTATTTTAAAAAAAATGCTTGCTGTGGGGATTGAACCCACGCCCTCTCGGATACGAGTCTGAATTGTACGCCTTAGACCGCTCGGCCAAGCAAGCTAATCGAAAATTTGAAAATAGGTAGTTTTGTAATATAAAAAATTCACTTTTATCGGATAAATATAAAAAATTGTTACCCATTCGAACCTGAGTCTTATGATGATGCTTAATATAATATCGTTAAGTTAAATAGATTCAAATAGTTTTATTCTAAATCATAAACATATTTGGAATTCAAAATACATTTATTCGTCTTTTTGCTTAATCATCTTAAGTATCTCTGACTCACCAGCATCAATAATAGAGATGACTGATGAACGGAAGTACTTACCGCAAGCAGTACCAAGATCAACGTTATCACCATCGAAAGGAAGGATATCGCAACCAGAGAGCATAGCGTAGTACTCAATGAGAGAACGATGAGCAGGGGCAACATTTGAAGCAAAAATTACGAGTTTTGCTTCGCCATTGCGAAGTGATTTAAGTGTTTGGGAAATACCAAGTGAATATTTGCCTGACTTTGTAACAAGTGAAAGAGAGTTAATGATTGATTCACGTGCGCGGCTCAATTTTTTACGGCCCATTGGTAAGGCAGAACAAGCGGCTTTTTTATCGTCGCTACTCGCACCGTCACTTTTTCAAATTTGTTCATATCAAAAACCAAAATCACTCAGAGAATTATGAATAAACACAAAATTTGATTTTAGTTTCATTGATTTTGAAGAATATTATACACGAGAAAATCCTAAAAAAAATTTATTGATCATAGTTTTTTATACGGATAACATATTTTTAACACAAAGTCGACAGACATTGTATCCTTATATTCAGATCGCAAAGATATTCGAGCGTTGAAAAAATATGTATAAAAAAACGAATTAAATAATAAAAAACAAACAAATATTTAGTCGAGTAGGCTATTAACCACTTCTGGAGAACTTGGTTCTTCTTCATTCATGGCTAAATCAGCATGAGACAAAACATCCTTCTTGATGAGTTCAAACGCAGGCAATGTATACTTCCTTTGGCTGTGCGGCTTGAAGAAATTAAGACTGACGTTGGAAATATTTGAATCTAAAAATTTCAAAATTCCAGCAGAATTGTGAGTTCCACAATAATCTGCTGAGCTAAAAATAGTAATGAGGCATTGGCTTTCAAATGGGAAATCATATCCATTCATGCATTGTTCATGGGAGCGGCAAATCAAAGAGAGCTTCAAGTTATTTAAGAAGTTCTTAACATCGCATTGCCCATAAACAAATCCTGCACCACGCACACATTGACCCTTAACATTTTCATCATCATTTGGATCACTCCACAAAATATCAGTTACAGGACCAGGATTTGGTTCACCGTCTGTTTTAGCAATAGCATAAAGTTCTTCGCGGGAGTTAATATTGCGTGGTATGCCTCCATGGACGCATAATACTTCATTATTTAATATAATTCCTATTGGCAAGTTATCAAAGGCATTCATTGTTGCATTATAAATAGCTTCATTAGCATAACGATCACATTCATCCTTAAATCCGTAGTATTCTGTCATCGAACGGGATTCATGATTACCACGAATTAAATAAATATTTTCTGGGAATAATACCTTGAAAGCAAATAGGATCGAAATAACTTCAATTGAATTTTCTCCTCGATCAACATAATCACCTAAAAATATGTATCTTGTCTTGTCTGGATATCCATTCTTTGTAAATATTCTTAACAATATATCAATATTTCCGTGGATATCACCAATAACGATAAACTTCCCTGATACTTCAATGAATGATGGTTCTGTTTCGAAGAGTTTTTCTGCTTCAATTAATATATCTAATAATGTATCGTGATTTGCACAGTGAGTATGCTTTGGATCCATTACGTTGGATATAATATTAACGATGAAATTAGTGTATGCCTTTTGGGACATCAAGAAAATTAATGCTGTTTTTTTAAAAAAAAAATTGTTAAAATTTTTCTAATTCAAAAAGGAAAAATTTTTGTATGACCTATCAAATTATGACACTTTTAAAAAATTTGTGAAATGTTCAAGGCAAAATTATTTCACATTTATATTAACTTGAGACAAATAGATAAATAGTCGTTTCACTGAATTTTTTTTTTCAAGAAAAACGGGGATCAAATTATGCCTGTGTTGCATGCTAAGTTCGGTCAACGATAGGAATTGAGGGGAAATTAATCGTCGAGGAAGTACGATTATGTAAAGTAAAAAAATGTTGTGGGATTTTTAATATTGTATATAATTTTATAATAAAATTTTTGTGAGACATTTTAAGAAGCACATATAATTTTTTGAATTTAAAAATTAAAGTAGTGTTGAATGAATTTATTGATTAATATAATACGGATATTTCTCAAAATTAATCAAAATAGGTTTTCAGAGAACTTTTGAGATATCTTTTCAAAATGTCTTTTTGAAATATATAAGTATTATATCAAATTGAAAAAAGGTATTTATCAAAATTCTAAATTCTTAATAAAAAATAACTTTTCAGAGGATTGTGATTTTGAAAGCATGAGTAATAAGTAAAAAATATCTACGATTTTAATGAGGGAATTGTTCCTTATGAGGTATACATTATAACTATATACCTCATAAGGAACAATTCCCTCTTGATAGCTGGGAAACTTTCTCTGAAATAACTTATCATTTGGAGAAAGTTTCCCAGCTATCTATTAGAAACTAAAGGCTGTGAGGCACTAATATATAATCAGTGCCTCATAGCCTTTAGTTTCTTATTAAAAACGAGAAAACTTGTTCGAAATGATAAACAATTTCGAACAAGTTTTCTCGTTTTAAGGAGGGAATTGTTCCTTATGAGGTATACAGTATGAATATATACCTCATAAGGAACAATTCCCTCTTGATAGCTGGGAAACTTTCTCTGAATAACTTATCATTTGGACAGAAAAAGTGACACTTTACATGGCAAAAAATAGAGCCTTACTTTTGAGATACTTGAGATTGAAACTGAATCTTATGAGGCGGTGATCTTGAATCACTACCTCATAAGGTTCAGTTTCATATAAAATTTGTTGCAATTTGTTATTCTTTTGCAATTATTTCTTATAAGATTTTACATCTTTTAGCGGGGAATGTTTGTTATCATGTATATATTATAAATATCTACACGATAACGAACATTCCTCGCTAAATTGCTGAGAAACTTTGAGGAAATGTCGAACAATTTCCTCAAAGTTTCTCAGATTTATATAGATCACTAGAGTCCCCTAGGCACTGATTCTGGTTCAGTACCTAGGAGGCTCTAGTTCTCTAACGAACTGATAAAATGTTTTTAAATTTTTGGATATTGCTACCTGTGAAGCACTGACTTCAAGTCAGTACCTCACAGGTAGCAATTACATTGAAAGATGGGAGAAACTTTGTCCGAATGTTAAACTATTCGGACAAAGTTTCTCACATTTGTAGTGGAGATGGAAGGCTTTGAGGTATATTGTATTAATATATACCCCAAAGCCTTCCATCTCCACTTGAAAGTGTCCAAACTTTGGGTTAATACTTTGCAATTAACCCAAAGTTTGGACACTTTCTAGAAGGAATTGGAGGGTAAGAGATATACATTCATATGGTATATCTCTTACCCTCCAATTCCTTCTTAAAATGGGAGAAACTTTGTCCGAATGTTAAACTATTCGGACAAAGTTTCTCCCATTTTTTGAAGGAATTGGAGGCTATGAGATACTGATGCAATGTCAGTAACTCATGGCTTCCAATTCCTTCCTAAAACTCATAAAAGTGGACATTACATGCATATAAAATTTGACATGTAAAGTCCACTTTTTGTGAGCGGGGATTTGACTCCGTCAAATCCCCTTTTTCGTTTACGAGAAAGCCAAATTCTCTCAAAAAGTTAAGTAGGACCAATTTTTTATAAAAAAATCCAATTTCATTATGAATGTTAATTAATTTATATAATTATTGAATAAAAAATTTTCTTTGAGATTATGAAAAGTTCTTTGAAAAGTTATTTTTTCTCATTTTTAAATATTGTATTAGCCTATTTATTTATAATCCAAATTAAATAACTTTAAATTCAATATTTAAAGAATAATTTTGAAGGAATTGAGTTACTTCCCCCGACGATAAAATTGAGAGGTTTACATTTTGACCGAACTTAGCATGCAACACCTGCGCCAAAATTTATTGAATACAACTGAATATCCAGTCTTTTTTTTTATATTGTTCGGAAAAGGTACATTCACTATTTTTGACAAAATTTTAAATTTTCATGGGGTTGTAAATCTTATAATAACTAGATGAATAAGGAATAAATCCCAGTATGATGTGCATCATTATATTAAACACTATATGTAAGGCTGGTGATTCTATTAACACTTATGAAGATCTATAGTATTTGAGCAGATAAATTTGATAATTTCCAAAACTCTTATATTTCAAAATTAAAGTGTGCAAAAGCATTTAAATGAGAGCAAAAAGAGAATGATGCTGCTAAAACTAGGTGTTAAATTCCAATTATTTCGCATCACAAGAACTACCCAGTAAATTCGGCCATCTTTTTTTGCAATTATTCTCTATTATACATATAATATAATGGTTAGGGTTTGGGGAAAAGTTACTAGAGAATTATTGACTTTTGAAATAATGCAGAATTTTACTTGAAGAAATCATTAAATTATGAGTTCCAAATTGCTAAGCATGACGAAGGATCATTAAATTTGCTGCAATTAAATACATTTATTGCAGAATTAAGATTATTGAAATTAAAAATTTGAAATATTGCCTTTTTGAATAAAAATTTAAATTTGATTATATAATCATGATAATATCTTATAGAAATTAAAAGAAAATATTTTAAACCATTCAAATATTTTGAATGTCTTATCAATTTAAAATATTAAAAGATTGCTTGATTTTATCATCATTAGTTGTTATCAAAGTTTTCTTCTTTTGATGAACAACAGTAAATGATTTGTTAATACCTTGTCTTCCTTTTACGCAGCAAAATCGAAAGTTATGATGATAATCTTGTACTCAATTTTGAAACTCTCTGATTTACAAGTAAGCATTCCTTTGGAAAAGCAGTCCTATTCTGTTTTCAAGATATTTTAAAGCCTCCATTTCATACAATGCGCAGATCTATTCGAAATTGCAAGAACTCTCAAGAAAAATGCTGCAGCAAAGAAGATTCCAAAGTTCCTAGCATCAAAAATTTACACCCTTAATACAACAGTTCAAGAGAAGCTCGATAAGAAAATATTTAACCATAAAGCTGGATATCATTCGATATTTACTATTGAATATAATAAAAAGTTAATTGTAACATATTTTACATGCTATTTGCTGACTCTGTTCCATTAGATTACCATATATCTGTTTGAAATCTAAAAAATTTTACGATTTTAATCATGTGTTGTTGAAATCATATACCATTCTTAGCTAAAGTATAGTTTATGGGTCTGTCACCATCTAACTATATGAATTTTCAAAAATGTCAAATATGTTCATTTTTTCTGTATATTCAGCCACAATTTCATGTAGTTGTACTATTCAACTATTATTTAATAATTTTATCGATTTAAATATATGATGAGATGCTTAGTTCTCCCGGAAATCGATTTTTAATCACAATTTTAACTTTCCAAAAAAAATTCGAAAATAAAAATTCCTCTCAATTTTCTAAGTTTTCGAGTAGGGGGAATTTTAGCTAAAAGTGACACACCTGTAAAAAGTGACACAGCTGTGAAGGGTGTGATTACCGATCGGTAATTTCGACAGTTGAGAATTTAAAATTTTTTATGGAACTGTTGCGAGTTTCATAAAGAATTTAAGGAATATAAGCAAAGATTTGAATCAAAATCTTAGACCTAAGCCGCTCGATTCGCTCGCGGCTTCCGCGAATTACAGATCAGCAAAGATTTGAATCAAAATCTTCGAACTAAGCCGATCGCTTCGCTCGCGGCTTTCTTTATTATTTTAAATTTGCATATTTCCATCAAAAGTTCATAAGGTAAAAAATTTCGTTTATTTTTACTAAGAAAAAAAAGGTTTTTGATAATAAATTTATTTTATTTCGAAAAAGTAGCAATAATCGTAAAAGGGTATTGATAGGCTTGCTAAAGTAACTAATTTTAGCTGTCAAATACTTTTGTATTTTGAAGTAAATTAGTATAAATTTGTTTTTACTTTTATTTCGAAAAAGTAGCAATAATCGTAAAAGGGTATTGATAGGCTTGCTAAAGTAACTAATTTTAGCTGTCAAATACTTTTGTATTTTGAAGTAAATTAGTATAAATTTGTTTTTACTTTTATTTCGAAAAAGTAACAATAATCGTAAAAGGGTATTGATAGGCTTGCTAAAGTAACTAATTTTAGCTGTCAAATACTTTTGTATTTTGAAGTAAATTAGCATAAATTTGATATTATTTTAATTCCCTTTGAAAACATCAATTTTCCATACAGAGGGAACGGGAATAGCATCCAATATTCCCTGAGAATGGTTGCGCATTCTCAGTTCCCTCTATATTTCGAACGAAGCTCTCATCGGTCTTTTTTTTTAATACTAAACGTTTTTTTCCCTGTCACTTTTAGCTAAAATTTGGGTTTGCCAATTTTCGACTATATGAACTAAAGGAAATGGTACAAAATATTCTCTAAATCATTTGCTAGTTTTATTTTATAAAAAATTGCTTTCTCTTATAAAATTTTAAATCGATATTATAGAAATTGAGTGTATGATATGTATTAAAGCATAGGCCGAATAAATATAATGAACCATTGGAAATTTTAGTGGATCAGAAAGACACTTGCTGATATCCCTTGTAAATTTTATTGATACATTCGAGCAATCAATGTTATTACTAATATTTCTACTGTATAAGTTTCTATTGACAAGTTCCTCAATATCCAAATAAGGAATTATCTATTGAAACATCATTCTAAAATTGAATTGTAGTTGGGATCTTTGTCATTATCAAATTATTCATTAAATCAATGACAAAAACCATAGAAGCATTCAAATTTTAATAATATCCTTAATGAATATAGGCTATTGAAAGAATCCATCTGAAATTCATCAATACTTAAAAATGGTCTTATTTTCGTTTCTTATTTGCAGTAACTCATTTTGATATCTTTTAGAAATTTTATTTTGATGTTTCCGAAGTCTCAAACAAGTGATTCTGGATCAAACCGGTCACTTGTTGTAGAATTTAATCAAAGAAAGACTTCCTTTTTACAATCACTGGAGACTATACTCTCTGCAATTTCATCCGATCAATACGTTAATCAAATGTTTAGAGATACTACATCTTCTTTTTATATACCAGATAGAGTTTGTGAACTAGTATTTCAGTATTTGTACGATGAACGTGAAAAATACATTTTATCTCTACAAGATGAAATAGCAGAATTGAAATCTCAATTAAAACAAGCAGATGCTTCAAAAATTACAGAATTAGGAGAAAAATTACTTGATGCAACTTCTATTCATGCCGAAAAGGAAGCTCAGCAACGTGGCTGCATAAAAATGTTAAAAGCACAAATTTCAGAATTACAAAAAAACTCTATACCGCAAATTGCAATGTCATTTTCTGCAGGCTCTGGTGCTAAATCTCTTAAAGATGACTGCAAAATACTCAAACAATTGATTTTTAGTTATGTATCTCAAATGCAATCCGATATCCATACAGCAAGAATTGTTGCAACAGCATTAAAAAGGGCATGCGATAAGAAAACAAGAAAAGTGATCAGAAAACTACGCGAATTAGCTGAAATTCATATTCCTGAGTTACAAACTCAAATTACTCAACATGAATCTACTGAACAACAGTTAAAAGATTCAATGAAAGAGATGAGAGCCACTTCTCTTGAAAAAGAGAAAAGATTTCAAGAAGAAATTTTAAAACTCAAGGATGAAATTCGATCACTTCAAGACAATAATAAGATGCTCGAAGAACAAAATAAGCTATTAGAAGAATCAGTGAAAGATATCCATACAGAAAGTCAGAATATTTTAGAAAATGATAATGATACTATAAAACTGAATCAAGAACTTGCAGTAAAAGATGCTCAACTTGAAGCAAAGGATATTGAGATCTTAAAATTACGAAATGCTTTATATACAGAAAATCAAAAATTTACAACCGCATATTCTCAAACAGAAAACAGAGATAGCCCATTAGCAGAAGAAATCAAGACACTTACACTTACTATGAGCCAATTAAAAGATGAAAATACTCGAAATCAAGAAAAACTCAAGAAATTCAAGGACGATAAGCTGAAACTTAAGCAGGCATTGCACCAAAACGAATTAGATCGTGTTAAAGATGAAAATAAGTATAAACCGCAAATAAATGATTTAAATACGAAAATTTCAAATCTTCAGAAAGAACTTGAAAATGCCAAAGATACAATCGATGCAAAGCAAAAGAAGATCAGTACTATGTACGAGCGCATGAAAGCACCACTTCTTGAACAAAATCAAAAAATTAATCAATTAGAATCTTTAATTGATACATTAAATGCCAAAAATGGCAAACAAAAAGACTCAATCAAGCTACTTAAAGACAGAATTTCACAGTTCCAAGATAATAATTCGAAATTACAAGCAAAAATTGCAAAATTAGAAGCAACCGCAAAGATTCATGAGAATGAGAAGGAAACTTTGAACAGTAAGATAGACTATCTCAGTAAAGAAAACAATATCAAAGAAGACACCGTTAAAAAAGTTCAAGATGCAAATCAATCTCTTAAAGAATACAAAGAAACAGCAACAAAGCAGATCACTGATAATACCCAAAAGTTCCAAGAGATTCTGGATGAAAATCAAAGCTATAGAGAGAAAAATGCCGAATTATCCAGAAAATTATTAGAATCTCAAAAGCAAATTGATGATTTGATTAACGGATTCAATGACAAGGACCAGCAAATCAAAGGAATCAAAGGCGAAGCAGGCACTGTGAAGCAAAAAATCAAAGAATTATTGGATGAAAACTCCAAACTCAAGAACAAGATCTCAGAACTCGACCAAAGTCTCAAGAACTCGCAAACTGCACAGAAACAAACAACATTGAAGACGCAGGAACAATTAAAACAAAATGATTCACTTCAAAACATTTTAGAAGACAAAAATTCCGAATTACTTTCATTGAAAGAACTTAATTCAACAAATGAAAACCAGATAAACAAACTCAAAACTAAACTTGATAATCTCCAAAAAGAAAATGATGAATTAAAGGTTAGTTTACAAAAAGTGACAGAAAGAAATGATGAACTTGAAAATACTACGATTAAAAGTGACAAAGCCAATGATTTGATACAAGAGAATATGACATTAAAGAGTCAAATGAAAGATGCCAAGAACGAGAATGCAAAAACAATGAATGAAATGAAACAAATACAGCTAGAAAATGAATTATTAAAACAAAATCAACAAAATCTTGAAAAAGAAATTAAAGAAAATATTCAAAATAATTTGGATTTGCAGAACAAATTAAATAAAATCGAATGGGATAATAAGATTGTATCAGATAAATTAGCTAAAGAAAAATCATCATTAGAACTTCAAAATGAAAATCTTCAAAATCAAAATAAATTATTGAATGAAAATCATCAAAAAGTGACAGAAGAAAATTTGGCAATTTCACAAAAATTGAATGATCTTAATAACCTAAATAAGATGTGCCAAGATGAATTACAGAGTACTAGTTTAACACTACAAAGAAAAGAAAAAGAACTCGAAGATCTCAAACAGAAGATGGAAAATTTGGAGAAAGAGTTTTATGATGTTAAAACTGAAAAAATGTCAATGGAAAACAAGATTTTTGACTTGGAGAAAGAAAGTAAAAATCAAAATGACAACATGAATAAGATAATAGAAGACAAAGATCTTCAAATTAAAGATCTCCGAACTAAAAATGAAAAATTGACAGAAGAAAATTCGAATCTTCAAAACAAAGAAAAAGAAAACAAAAACTTACAAAGTAGAAATCAAATTGTTGAAAAAGAAAACACAGAGTTATCACAAAAGATTAGTTCTCAAAATGAAAGAATCAATGAATTAGAAAACGCTGTTTCTACCCTTCAAAATCAAATTTTGGAAAATGACGATAAATCTCAAAAAGTGACAGAACAAACCGCCAAAGATTTGATTGCTGCAAATTCATCACTTAAACAGATGACTTATCAAAACGAGCTTCTTCAAAGGAAACAAAATGAAATGGAAAATGATTTAGATGAGAAGTCATCAAGAATCAAAGATCTCGAGGATGAAAATGATGATTTACAAAAAGAAATTCTTGAATTACAAAATGAAAACAGAAAAATTTCATCAAATTACGAGAAAATCTCCAAAGAAAATAATCGTATTGAAATGGAGATGAAACAGATCAAAGATGAAAATGAATCTAATAAACAAAAATTAGTAGATAACACTAAAAAGCATGAAGAGGAAAAAATGAATTTAATAAATAACGCAAAAAGTGACAAATCTAAAATTGACGGTTTGACAAAAGATATTTCCATGTTAAATTCTAACATTAAGCTTCTACAAGATGAGAACTCTAAACTTGATAATGAGAATTCACAATTAGAAAATGAAATAAAGAAGTTAACAGAAGACTTACAAAAACAAAATGAAAAAATTAATGATAATCAAAATTTGTTGCAAAATGTAACAAATGAAAACAAGAAGCTCAAAGACAAGAATGAACTTCTTTTTAAAGAAAATGAACAAATTAAGAATTTAATGCAAGACAAAATCAATGAAAACAACTCTCTCAAAGAAAAGCAAATTGAAATGGAAAATGATTTAAACACTGAAAAACTAAACAATGAAAGATTGGTCGGAAGATTGAAAGAAATAGAAAATCATAACAAATCAAAGAAAGATAATACTGCTAAAGAAAATGCAAAGTTAACACAAAACAACAAAGCTTTGGCAAATGAAAACTTCGAGTTGAAACAGAAAGTTGCAAATTTGGATCAAGAATTATCAGATGTCAAAAATAAATTTGATAAAATGTCATCTCAAATTTCTGAGTCAGAAAAAGAAGTTCAACAAAATGCTGCTGAGTTTAGACAAATTAAAGCAAAGAATGAAAGTCTTAACAAAGAAGTCCAATTTTTGAACGATTTAGTTACAAATCTGAAACAACAAAATGATGATTTGAGGAATAAGAAAGAAGAATTAAATACAACTTTCAGTGAAGATATTGATAACATATCAAATGAACTTCGAGAAATCAAAACACAAAATGAATTCCTGAGAAAAGAAAATGAAGAAATGAAGAATCAAAGTCAATTAACAAAAGCAGATAATGACAAGTTGAAAGAAGAAAATCAAAACCAAAAGGAGATAAACACAAAGTCATTGATGAAAATAAATGAATTAGAAAAGCTAAACAAACAAATCAATGATGAAATGGCTAAAATCCAAAATAATTTACAAAACTTGACACAAGAAAAAGAAGAAAATGATTCGAAACAGGATGAAATCATCAAAGAATATGAACAAGAAAATGAAACTCTCAGATCTGAGAACCAAAACTTTGAAACCAAAATCAAAGTATTGGAAAAAGAAAATAAACTTAATGTTTTCTCATTGCAAAAAGTTACAAAAGAAAAAGAAGATTTAGCTGAGAAACTAAAGAATCAAAAAGAAGTCAATGAAACATTAGAAAAGGCTAAAGAAGACTTAGAAACAGAAAATAATAATTTGAAGCTAAATGAAGATAAAATTAAGCAGATTTTGTCAGAAAATGAAAATCTCAAACAGAAATTAAATGATTTACAAAAAGAAAATAATGATTTGGTTAATGAATCAAATGATATCAAGCAAAAACAAAAAGAAGAAATGGAGAGTTCCAAAGAAAACCAAAATCAAAAAGAGAAACTTGAAAATGATCTTAATGATTTGCAAAAGAACTTTGATGAACTTCAAAAATCTTATTCTGATCTTTTGGAGAAATATAAGGCTGAAAATGATCAAAAAGAAAGTCAATTTAACAATGTGAATTCCAATCTCAAGCAAAGCAATTATCAAAATGATTTATTACAAAGGAAATTGAAAGATTTGGAGGAAGAAATGAAAAACGATAAAGAGAAAATTGACACTTTACAAAACCGAAATGAAGAATTGGAAAATTTGTTTGGAAACATGAAAATAGAAAATTCTTCAGCTTTGGCAAACTCTGACAAGTTGACAAAGGAAAATGAAGCTCTTAAATCAGAGAATCTTTCATTGAAACAAACCAACAATGAAATTACAACTAAAAACAAAGAATTATCTATTGAACTCGAAAAAATCAAACAAAACTTGGAAGAAAATCAAAATTCTTATGAAAATGTTTTCAAAGAGAAGAGTGATATCAAAGAGAAACTTGATCAACTCATTCAAGAAACCAATGATCAGAAAGCAGCTAATAAAAACTTGTTAAAAGAAAAAGAAACATTAGAAGAAACTCAAAAACAAAATCAAAAAGAAATAGAAAATTTGATACAAAAAGTGACAAAACTCAAAGCTAAAAATGACTTTTTGAAGGAAAATATCACTGAAAGTAAGAGTAAATTACAAGGAGAAATCATCAAACTGAAAGAAGACTTAGCTACTATGACTCAAAAATCAAATGAAGAAAAACAAGCACAAGAAAACGAATTATCAAATCTGAAAATTGAACATGAGCATTTGATAAATAACTTTGATTTATTAACAAAAGGAAATGAAAATCTTAAACAAAAGATAGGAAATTTGACTCAAGAAAATATGGAAAGCAAGAAAGAAATTGCACAAATTTTGTTGGAAAAAACAACTTTGCAGAATCAAAATGATTCATTGCAAAATGAAATAGAGAATTTAGAGAAAACTATTGAAAAGCAGAAACAAGATTCTGTTGAAATCAAGTCTAAGTTCGATCAAATGTTATCAGAAATGAAGAATAAAATGGAGAAAAATAAAGCAGAAAATGATGAAAAATTGCAAAAAGTTGAAGAAGAAAAATCAAACTTGCAAAAAGAAAACGAAGAAATAAGAGAGAAGATCAATAAATTACAAGAAGAAAATGATGAAATGAAGGAGAATTTCAACGAAAGCCAAATAATGAATGAGAGTTTTGCAAAAGAAGATAACGAGAAATCTCTTTACATTGAGAAGGTTTCGAAACAAAACGCAGAACTCCAAAATGATTTGAAACAATTAACAAAAGAAAACAAAAATTTGGCTAAACAGAATGAAAATCTCAAGAATTCATTCGAGAAATTGAAATCTGAAACTGATATTTTGCAAAAGAACTTTGATGATTTGCAAACCAAATTTAATGATTTGTTTGATGATAATGAACAAAAAGCTTCCGAATTAGAAGTCGTTAAAAGTGAAAATTCCAAACAATTTGCAAAGATAAATGAACAAAAACAACAACTTGATAATCTGATAAAAGAAAATTCATCTCTGAAAGTAAGAAATGAATTAATCGCTAAAAATGAGCAAAAAGTGTCCGAAGAAAATGAAAATCTTAGGACAGAAAATGAGAAAATGAAGAAAGAAATAATAGAGTATGACGAAAAATCCCAGATTTTGCAAAATGAAAACAAAAAATTGTCACTTTTGAACGATAATTTACAGAAAGATTTGCAAAACAAAATCACAGAAAATGACAATTTGAAGAACATGAATTCGAATCTCAAAAACGACAAAACGAATTTGGGTAACAAATCGGAAATATTTGAGAATCAAATCAAGGAAATTTCTGCTTCATTAAACAAACTTAAATCCGAAAATGAAAGTTTGGAGAAAGAAAAAGAAAGTTTAACTGAAGAAAATAAGAAACTCAAAAGTGAAAATCAAAGTCAATCTTCTGAATTAGAAAAGGTTAAATCCGAGAATACTTCAATGAAAAATGAAGTTGAAAAGCTTGCAAATGAGAAATCAGAACTAAATAAGAAGATTTCTGATCTACAAGAACAAATTGATAAACTTACAAAAGAAAAGAATGATTTATCAAAGCAAAATGAAGAACTCGTAAAAGGAAATGAAACAGAAAAGGCTAAAAACGAAAAGTCATCAGCTGATTTGAATGATTTCATGAATGAAAACAAACAAATTCTAGCTGATAACAATCGTATGAAAGAAGAAATCCAAAACCTCAAATTATCAGCAGAAAAGTGCCAGAATGAAGTGAACAGAGTTCTGGAGGAACTTGGAAAAGTAGTCGAAATCAAGAGTTTATCTGAGATTCCAATTCTATTTATAGAAAATAAAGAGAAAATGGAATCAACACTCAAACTCCTAGATAACATTAAATCTTTGATAAAATGTGAATCAAATACATCAAACAACGAAATTCCTTTGAAGATTCAGAACATTTTGAATGATAGTGATCATTTTGCCAACATTGTTGCAAAAATCAAAAAAATTTTGCCTGAAATAACTTCAGTCGATTCTCTTCCGATCAAAGTCCAAATAATGAAAGACAAATTAACCGAATTTGAGGAGCTTAATGATAAAGCTTTGAATGTTGCCAATGCGAGATCAATTCATGAATTGCCGAATCTAATTTCGAAGTTGAAACAGATTTCATCGAATTTCGAAGATAGAGAAACAAATATTCAATCTCTTCTCGATTCATATTCCTTTGATGAACTTCCTGCCGAACTAAGCCGTCTTTTGAAGGAGAATACTGATCAAAAAGCTCTTTTGAGGTCAATTTCTTCAATAATTAATAGTGAAAACATTTTGGAGAGATGTTCCGAACTAATTGAAATAGAACAATCCATGGAAAGACTAAAGAAAATGTGCAGCGCAATTTCTTCAGTTGACGACGATAGAAAAATTGAAGGAATTTTGATCGACCTCAAAAACAAAATTGATGAAAAAGAGAGAACAATTCAAACAAGCGAAGCATTGATTCCTCCTTCTTTTGAAGGCGACTTACCTAAAAAGGTTTTGCAGATGAAGAACAAAATTATCGAATATGAGCAGAAAATTTCTCAGTTTGTAAACGCAATTGGCGGCGGAGATCCAATCAGTTCTTCTAGAAAAATACTGGAGAGTTTTAACAATTCAAACTCTCTTTTGACCGAGGTTATAAGAATCCTCAAATCTGATCCTAATATTACATTAACTTATCCTTTCTCTCCTTCTTTCTCTGCTCAAATAATCGAAGACTGTCACAATTTGATCAGAAAATTAGAGAATTCTGTAAAATCAATTAATACTGTTTTGAATGAATGCAAAGGAAATGGATACTCAGGTGATGATTTACAAGAAGCGGTTCACTATTTAGTGAATCATCTTGTTGAAATCGAAAGAAGGAAGTCTATAGAAAAGCATGTCAATGAAATAGGAGAATTGCGAAAGATTCATTCGCAGGAAGTTTCAATTTTAACCCAAAATAAAGAGAAGACCATGGAACAAGTAAAGAAATGCAGAGAACAAATCATTGCTTTGGAAAAGCAATTCCAAGCAAAGGAAGATAATTATATTAATGACTTGGAAAACCTCAAAACTGAACAGTATTCTTTATCTGATAAACTTAGAAAGCAACAACGAATCAAAGATGAGTTAATCACTTTTGTTTCAGGGAAACCAGCAGACATTGAATTCTTGAGTGTTAATTTAAGTGATATTGAAAAGAAATCTATTAATCTCAAAATTTAAATAAATTGTTTGTATTTTTATTATAATTTTACCTGTTTTATATTCAACCAAAATAATTGTGTATATAAGAGTAATAATGTTGAATAATTGGTCATTTTACTTTAGATGAATACAATTTTATCTTTATCTCTAAACTCATTCCAAATTATCAAAATACCTCCACATGAAACCGTCGAAATTAGTTCATATAACAGTAAATTTTATATTTTATCCAATTCAAACCTGAATCAAACAAAATATAATATCAAAAATCGCACAACATCAACAGATATAAATCCACAAGCCAACAATTATTACGCATTTTCTGATGTAAATATAAGTATCATTAATTATGGGGACGAACTCGAAATTATTAAAGGATGGAATCTAGAAAAAGGTACGTGTAACGCAGAATCTTACTTTCTTAACTACTCCAATAATATGAATATGCAGATATATGCGAAACAAGCATGTCTTTTCTCTCCTCTCACATTTAATTCTTCTGGTATAAAATTCTCCAAAACTATACTGCCAACTCATAACATCTATACCCCACTTAGTGAAAAGCCAATACAGCTAGAATATTATTATACTGGCTTACCTTTTGTTGTTCAGATACACGATCATATAACAAATGATCTAGGAATAGCTTTCGAAACCATTGGTATTAATGAGAATATTTCAAATAAATGCGGACTCACATCATTTATATTCAATTCTCATAATAATACAGTCGATGATTCATTATTCAAATGCAATTGCAATAAATTCACAAGACCTCCATTTTCCATAGCTCTCTTTGCTTTATTATATTTCGCAGTTATTGGATTTATTATATTCCTATTAGAAAAAGGAAATATAATTTCAATAAGATCATATTTCTCCGCAAATATTGCAAACAGCCAGCCAGCAACATTTGCAAACCAAGATACTGAACCCATTCTTAATGATATTGAATATGATGTTGTGAATGTAGATGCTTGAGTGAATTTATACGTTATTTGTTGGACTAAAAGTTTAATGATGTATTGATGCAGTATAGTTTTTATACTGATATCATTTTTTTTAAAAAAAAATGAGAATTGTATACCCTACTTTTCCAACATTTATTGCATTATATACGAATCAAGATTTGAATGATAATAAAATTTAAAAATATTCAACACAATATAGAGATATCGCTTTATAACATCGATGCTTTGTTAACCATACTAAAGATTTCATTCAAAAAGTCAAAATTTTTATTCCAAAAAAAATATAAGAAGAATGATATGCATGATACATTTTTATTGACCTATGTACTATATATAATTGAATCCACTATAATAGCGTTGTGAATATCTACTGTTTGATAAAAATCTTTAATAATCTATTAAAAAATAGGTTATAGATGTAACATATGAATGACACAATATCACTTTATATAGTAAATTATAATATGAATGTTGTTGGCTACTAATACTTCCTTTATTCATTGGAATTGAAATGCTCAATATTTAAAACGAATTTTAAACAATTTATGAATGTCATACGACTTAACCTGTCTACTAATCTTAGAATTTATACATAATTCATTAAAAATTAATATTAAATCTTTTGAATTATGAAAAAAGACAGACATATTAAAGGTAAATATGAATAAAAACATAAAATAGTTAGTAATGATAGATGTTATTTTTCCAAAATTTTCTTATTTTTCTAATTTTAAAAACTTTTTTAGCAAAATTGGGATTAATTTTTTAAATTTTGAAATATTTTTGGATTTTGAACATCAAAAGATTGCATTTCTTTTAAGAATAATGCAAATTTCTAATGAAGTGAAACATGTTTCAAGACTTTTAATACAATTTAAAAAAGAATCTCAAATATCTTCAGGAAATTCAATCTATATTTCAACGAGGATAATAGCAACATTCAAAATACACGATATCATATAAAACAACATCATTTTGGTTCAATGAATCCTGTTAATCTGTATTAACGAATTCATTGATTCAAGAAACCAAAGACATAAGAAATAAATATTGATATCACTCAGTTTACAAATGTCAAATCATCACTCAATACTCACCACAAATAACTTCGATTCGCTATATTTTTCATTTCATTAAAATTCAGACATTTTTTGCACTAATATCGATTACAAACAATTCTATATTACAAACCATTACAATAAATGACGAAAATCCTTCATTATTCAATAATTTGCAATTTTATATTTTCAAATCTCAAATTTTAATCAAATCAAATATAAATATCATGTAAAACATCTATATTTAGGATGATGTTCCATATTACTATGGAAAGTTAATCATCAATATGGATAAAACCAAATTCCTTCCCTTACCATAAACTTCAAGACTCCTTTCATCACACAAACAAATGCACGAGCCACTCCTAAAAAAATTCAGGTTTTAGAAATTTATTATCAATTATAGACATTATTTCATTACCACAGTTCACTAATCGATAATTGAAGTGTTGCAAAACATATTATACTTTCTACTATTAGATTTATGAATAAAAAATTTATACCCTACTTTTCCAACATTTAGAAAACATGCATGACCCCCTACCCAGGGTCCAAAAATTGGTATTTTCTGCGCTCAGGCAACATGAGTTTTTGGGCCGCCAAATGAATAGCTCAAGTAGTTTCCTCATATAGAGACATGCTTATGCTTAGAGTTTGAAGGGAATCTAAAGTGATTTTTTTCTGCATTTCGAAATCTAATGCAATCTTAAAATCATGATTAAACTGCGAATCTGGGCGCAATTTTTTAATATGTTAATATATGAAGGTACTCCTACTACTGCGAATGCTTCAAATGAAAATTCAAGAAATCAGATTAATTTGATCACATTAGTATAGTAGTGGTCAATCCAAAAACTCATATGTTGATATATAACCTATAGAGATGATAATTATCGACTCTTCATTGAAATGCATAAGATTTAATAATCTCATAAATATTCTTTTTAATTTTCAGTATTTCGTGTGCATTTAGATTGCATATACCTGTATATGATATTTCTAGAATGTTTTGGTTAGATATTAAGTTTTTTAGATTAATATTTTAACATTTTGATAAAACAAGCAATTGTTCCATTTTGGAATCGCGATTGAACTCTAGTTTGACTAATATGATGTTGTATGATCAAATGAATTCTAACTTCATGAGATAAAATTTGAAATTTGAAAATGCGATATCTGACTCAAATATTTATCTGAGCACATTTAACATTCAATTATAAACTAAAGTAATATACAGAAGATTCGATTTGGCTTATATTTTAAATATTCAACAAATAATCTTATAAAATTGTGCTATTCACGTTTCTCAAAGATGGATTAAGCATTTACAACTTGTGCATTGATGGAATTAGATATGGATTCTAATGTTAATCGATATTTTGTAAATTGATATATATTTTATCATGGTTTGACATTTGATCGTGTTGAAACCGGAATTGCAATATGCATCATCTATATATATAATTGTCAAAATATGAGCTATAGATTTTTAAATTATGCTCCTGATTATGAGTGACTTATATGATTATATTGAATTGAGTAGTAAGAATCATAAATATTAGAATATTACGATAATGTATTATAACCTTATAGAAGCTTAAGGCTAAAAATGATGATGAAAATGTAGCTCAAATTTAAGTCTAAAAATTTGAAAAAATTAAGTGCTTATGATAGTATGACGATATTGGTGTTTGAATGTAAGAAATTAGAGATGTATTAGAAGCATTATGAGAAAATAATAAGATATAAAAACAACTTTTATGAAATAATTTAAGTTATAAGAGGTGTTAACATTGGTAATGTGTGTATAAGATAGTAGAATTGTATTGGATCTTTGATTAGTATTTTATAACAATTTATTAATGTAGATGTGATTAGAATGTTGGATTTCAAAGGAGAAAGCGGATTGTTCACTCTTGTTGGTCTGCATGTGTCATTCCGGGAGACATTGCCTGTGCATGTCTCCCAGAATCAAACAATTTATTGCAATCAGAATACGATTGCAAAACTTTGACCGACAAGCGTGCATTGTGCACTCTTGTTGGTCTGCATGTGTCATTCCGGGAGACATTGCCTGTGCATGTCTCCCAGAATGGCATACTGTTCCGCATTCATAACTTGAATGCGGAACTTTGACCGACAAGAGTGCATTATGCACTCTTGTTGGTCTGCATGTGTCATTCCGGGAGACATTGCCTGTGCATGTCTCCCAGAATGGCATACTGTTCCGCATTCATAACTTGAATGCGGAACTTTGACCGACAAGAGTGCATTATGCACTCTTGTTGGTCTGCATGTGTCATTCCGGGAGACATTGCCTGTGCATGTCTCCCAGAATGGCATACTGTTCCGCATTCATAACTTGAATGCGGAACTTTGACCGACAAGAGTGCATTGTGCACTCTTGTTGGTCTGCATGTGTCATTCCGGGAGAAATTGCCTGTGCATGTCTCCCAGAATCAAACAATTTATTGCAATCAGAATACGATTGCAAAACTTTGACTGACAAGAGTGCATTGTGCACTCTTGTTGGTCTGCATGTGTCATTCCGGGAGACATTGCCTGTGCATGTCTCCCAGAATCAAACAATTTATTGCAATCAGAATACGATTGCAAAACTTTGACTGACAAGAGTGCATTGTGCACTCTTGTTGGTCTGCATGTGTCATTCCGGGAGACATTGCCTGTGCATGTCTCCCAGAATCAAACAATTTATTGCAATCAGAATACGATTGCAAAACTTTGACTGACAAGAGTGCATTGTGCACTCTTGTTGGTCTGCATGTGTCATTCCGGGAGAAATTGCCTGTGCATGTCTCCCAGAATCAAACAATTTATTGCAATCAGAATACGATTGCAAAACTTTGACCGACAAGCGTGCATTGTGCACTCTTGTTGGTCTGCATGTGTCATTCCGGGAGACATTGCCTGTGCATGTCTCCCAGAATCAAACAATTTATTGCAATCAGAATACGATTGCAAAACTTTGACCGACAAGCGTGCATTGTGCACTCTTGTTGGTCTGCATGTGTCATTCCGGGAGAAATTGCCTGTGCATGTCTCCCAGAATCAAACAATTTATTGCAATCAGAATACGATTGCAAAACTTTGACCGACAAGCGTGCATTGTGCACTCTTGTTGGTCTGCATGTGTCATTCCGGGAGACATTGCCTGTGCATGTCTCCCAGAATCAAACAATTTATTGCAATCAGAATACGATTGCAAAACTTTGACCGACAAGCGTGCATTGTGCACTCTTGTTGGTCTGCATGTGTCATTCCGGGAGACATTCAAACTCTCTTTTGACCGAGGTTATAAGAATCCTCAAATCTGATCCTAATATTACATTAACTTATCCTTTCTCTCCTTCTTTCTCTGCTCAAATAATCGAAGACTGTCACAATTTGATCAGAAAATTAGAGAATTCTGTAAAATCAATTAATACTGTTTTGAATGAATGCAAAGGAAATGGATACTCAGGTGATGATTTACAAGAAGCGGTTCACTATTTAGTGAATCATCTTGTTGAAATCGAAAGAAGGAAGTCTATAGAAAAGCATGTCAATGAAATAGGAGAATTGCGAAAGATTCATTCGCAGGAAGTTTCAATTTTAACCCAAAATAAAGAGAAGACCATGGAACAAGTAAAGAAATGCAGAGAACAAATCATTGCTTTGGAAAAGCAATTCCAAGCAAAGGAAGATAATTATATTAATGACTTGGAAAACCTCAAAACTGAACAGTATTCTTTATCTGATAAACTTAGAAAGCAACAACGAATCAAAGATGAGTTAATCACTTTTGTTTCAGGGAAACCAGCAGACATTGAATTCTTGAGTGTTAATTTATTGCATGCTAAGTTCGGTCAACGATAGGAATTGAGGGAAAATTAATCGTCGAGGAAGTACGATTATGTAAAGTAAAAAATGTTGTGGGATTTTTAATATTGTATATAATTTTATAATAAAATTTTTGTGAGACATTTTAAGAAGCACATATAATTTTTTGAATTTAAAAATTAAAGTAGTGTTGAATGAATTTATTGATTAATTTAATACGGATATTTCTCAAAATTAATCAAAAATAGGTTTTCAGAGAACTTTTGAGATATCTTTTCAAAATGTCTTTTTGAAAATATATAAGTATTATATCAAATTGAAAAAAGGTATTTATCAAAATTCTAAATTCTTAATAAAAAATAACTTTTCAGAGGATTGTGATTTTGAAAGCATGAGTAATAAGTAAAAAATATCTACGATTTTAATGAGGGAATTGTTCCTTATGAGGTATACATTATAACTATATACCTCATAAGGAACAATTCCCTCTTGATAGCTGGGAAACTTTCTCTGAATAACTTATCATTTGGAGAAAGTTTCCCAGCTATCTATTAGAAACTAAAGGCTGTGAGGCACTAATATATAATCAGTGCCTCATAGCCTTTAGTTTCTTATTAAAAACGAGAAAACTTGTTCGAAATGATAAACAATTTCGAACAAGTTTTCTCGTTTTAAGGAGGGAATTGTTCCTTATGAGGTATACAGTATGAATATATACCTCATAAGGAACAATTCCCTCTTGATAGCTGGGAAACTTTCTCTGAATAACTTATCATTTGGACGAAAAGTGACACTTTACATGGCAAAAAATAGAGCCTTACTTTTGAGATACTTGAGATTGAAACTGAATCTTATGAGGCGGTGATCTTGAATCACTACCTCATAAGGTTCAGTTTCATATAAAATTTGTTGCAATTTGTTATTCTTTTGCAATTATTTCTTATAAGATTTTACATCTTTTAGCGGGGAATGTTTGTTATCATGTATATATTATAAATATCTACACGATAACGAACATTCCTCGCTAAATTGCTGAGAAACTTTGAGGAAATGTCGAACAATTTCCTCAAAGTTTCTCAGATTTATATAGATCACTAGAGTCCCCTAGGCACTGATTCTGGTTCAGTACCTAGGAGGCTCTAGTTCTCTAACGAACTGATAAAATGTTTTTAAATTTTTGGATATTGCTACCTGTGAAGCACTGACTTCAAGTCAGTACCTCACAGGTAGCAATTACATTGAAAGATGGGAGAAACTTTGTCCGAATGTTAAACTATTCGGACAAAGTTTCTCACATTTGTAGTGGAGATGGAAGGCTTTGAGGTATATTGTATTAATATATACCCCAAAGCCTTCCATCTCCACTTGAAAGTGTCCAAACTTTGGGTTAATACTTTGCAATTAACCCAAAGTTTGGACACTTTCTAGAAGGAATTGGAGGGTAAGAGATATACGTTCATATGGTATATCTCTTACCCTCCAATTCCTTCTTAAAATGGGAGAAACTTTGTCCGAATGTTAACTATTCGGACAAAGTTTCTCCCATTTTTAGAAGGAATTGGAGGCTATGAGATACTGATGCAATGTCAGTAACTCATGGCTTCCAATTCCTTCCTAAAACTCATAAAAGTGGACATTACATGCATATAAAATTTGACATGTAAAGTCCACTTTTTGTGAGCGGGGATTTGACTCCGTCAAATCCCCTTTTTCGTTTACGAGAAAGCCAAATTCTCTCAAAAAGTTAAGTAGGACCAATTTTTTATAAAAAAATCCAATTTCATTATGAATGTTAATTAATTTATATAATTATTGAATAAAAAATTTTCTTTGAGATTATGAAAAGTTCTTTGAAAAGTTATTTTTTCTCATTTTTAAATATTGTATTAGCCTATTTATTTATAATCCAAATTAAATAACTTTAAATTCAATATTTAAAGAATAATTTTGAAGGAATTGAGTTACTTCCCCCGACGATAAAATTGAGAGGTTTACATTTTGACCGAACTTAGCATGCAACAAATTTAAGTGATATTGAAAAGAAATCTATTAATCTCAAAATTTAAATAAATTGTTTGTATTTTTATTATAATTTTACCTGTTTTATATTCAACCAAAATAATTGTGTATATAAGAGTAATAATGTTGAATAATTGGTCATTTTACTTTAGATGAATACAATTTTATCTTTATCTCTAAACTCATTCCAAATTATCAAAATACCTCCACATGAAACCGTCGAAATTAGTTCATATAACAGTAAATTTTATATTTTATCCAATTCAAACCTGAATCAAACAAAATATAATATCAAAAATCGCACAACATCAACAGATATAAATCCACAAGCCAACAATTATTACGCATTTTCTGATGTAAATATAAGTATCATTAATTATGGGGACGAACTCGAAATTATTAAAGGATGGAATCTAGAAAAAGGTACGTGTAACGCAGAATCTTACTTTCTTAACTACTCCAATAATATGAATATGCAGATATATGCGAAACAAGCATGTCTTTTCTCTCCTCTCACATTTAATTCTTCTGGTATAAAATTCTCCAAAACTATACTGCCAACTCATAACATCTATACCCCACTTAGTGAAAAGCCAATACAGCTAGAATATTATTATACTGGCTTACCTTTTGTTGTTCAGATACACGATCATATAACAAATGATCTAGGAATAGCTTTCGAAACCATTGGTATTAATGAGAATATTTCAAATAAATGCGGACTCACATCATTTATATTCAATTCTCATAATAATACAGTCGATGATTCATTATTCAAATGCAATTGCAATAAATTCACAAGACCTCCATTTTCCATAGCTCTCTTTGCTTTATTATATTTCGCAGTTATTGGATTTATTATATTCCTATTAGAAAAAGGAAATATAATTTCAATAAGATCATATTTCTCCGCAAATATTGCAAACAGCCAGCCAGCAACATTTGCAAACCAAGATACTGAACCCATTCTTAATGATATTGAATATGATGTTGTGAATGTAGATGCTTGAGTGAATTTATACGTTATTTGTTGGACTAAAAGTTTAATGATGTATTGATGCAGTATAGTTTTTATACTGATATCATTTTTTTTAAAAAAAAATGAGAATTGTATACCCTACTTTTCCAACATTTATTGCATTATATACGAATCAAGATTTGAATGATAATAAAATTTAAAAATATTCAACACAATATAGAGATATCGCTTTATAACATCGATGCTTTGTTAACCATACTAAAGATTTCATTCAAAAAGTCAAAATTTTTATTCCAAAAAAAATATAAGAAGAATGATATGCATGATACATTTTTATTGACCTATGTACTATATATAATTGAATCCACTATAATAGCGTTGTGAATATCTACTGTTTGATAAAAATCTTTAATAATCTATTAAAAAATAGGTTATAGATGTAACATATGAATGACACAATATCACTTTATATAGTAAATTATAATATGAATGTTGTTGGCTACTAATACTTCCTTTATTCATTGGAATTGAAATGCTCAATATTTAAAACGAATTTTAAACAATTTATGAATGTCATACGACTTAACCTGTCTACTAATCTTAGAATTTATACATAATTCATTAAAAATTAATATTAAATCTTTTGAATTATGAAAAAAGACAGACATATTAAAGGTAAATATGAATAAAAACATAAAATAGTTAGTAATGATAGATGTTATTTTTCCAAAATTTTCTTATTTTTCTAATTTTAAAAACTTTTTTAGCAAAATTGGGATTAATTTTTTAAATTTTGAAATATTTTTGGATTTTGAACATCAAAAGATTGCATTTCTTTTAAGAATAATGCAAATTTCTAATGAAGTGAAACATGTTTCAAGACTTTTAATACAATTTAAAAAAGAATCTCAAATATCTTCAGGAAATTCAATCTATATTTCAACGAGGATAATAGCAACATTCAAAATACACGATATCATATAAAACAACATCATTTTGGTTCAATGAATCCTGTTAATCTGTATTAACGAATTCATTGATTCAAGAAACCAAAGACATAAGAAATAAATATTGATATCACTCAGTTTACAAATGTCAAATCATCACTCAATACTCACCACAAATAACTTCGATTCGCTATATTTTTCATTTCATTAAAATTCAGACATTTTTTGCACTAATATCGATTACAAACAATTCTATATTACAAACCATTACAATAAATGACGAAAATCCTTCATTATTCAATAATTTGCAATTTTATATTTTCAAATCTCAAATTTTAATCAAATCAAATATAAATATCATGTAAAACATCTATATTTAGGATGATGTTCCATATTACTATGGAAAGTTAATCATCAATATGGAAGTAGTATATGTGGAAGGGTTGTGTGACTTTTTTTGTAAACGTAAGAATTCATACAATATCGAGCGATTTTGTATCATTTTTTTTAACATATGAAGTAAAAAATGTATGATTCTTACGGTTTTTATTCTTACGTTTTTGAATAAATCAAGATTTAAAAAATTTTCAAAATTGTAAGACATTTACACTCAGCCCATACATAATGAAATAAACACATTAAAAAATTAACATTAATTTTAAAATAATTTATTTTTTATCTTTTATAAAAGAAGCTATATATAGATGATGTTAGATATTCCGCGATTAATTAAACATTGTTTAAATCCTGAATGGGTTAAACTTCAATTTAAAAAGGAAGACTGTGAATTATTTTCATGAATGAAAGATTCACTACCATAATGAAATACATAATGAAATACATAATGAAATACATAATGAAATAAAAAAAATAAACTCGCTAAAGGTAATGGTAATGTTGAAGATGAATTTGATGAGTTCAACATAGAACTTTAAGAAACTAATGATTATTTGAATTTATGAAATCAATTATTTGATTCATTCTTTCTTCAATCTCTTCTATTCTTTTTGTTAAATCATCAATTTTCATTAATGAGGTGATTCTTGATTGAGGAATAGATTTCAAACTAATCACCCCTTTTATTTTTGAAATTTTGAATCCATCAACTTTAAACATTTTATTCAATTTACACGTTGTCAATTCTTCAAATAATTTTTTATTATTAACATAATAGTCATTAAATTCTTCAACAGATGAAAAAATTTTTGTTTCAGTAATTGGTTTAATAATGTTTATTTTTTGTTTATCATTCTCGCTAATTTCCTCCTCCTCTGTTTCATTTATTTTTAAAATTGGTTTCATTTATCATTAAATAAAAATTAGAATATAAGTGATGAAATATATTTTTTAATTAATATTAAATCAGAAATGGCGGCAGGATTCTTTAAAAAATTATGGGAAGGAATTAAGAAAGCTGCGGGTTGGGTTTATAAAAAGATTATTAAACCTGTAGCAAACTTTTTAGCACCAGTAGCGAAAACGGCAGGAACTATCATAGGTGGAGTATTAGGTACTAAAGCAGGTAATCCAGCGATGGGAGCACAAGCAGGTAACGCAGTTGTGTGAATTGCTGAAGGAATACTTAATAAAATAGGAGGTAGATAGTGGAAAAATAAATTATTTTTATCTTAGTATCGGTTGAAGTCTTTGATAAACTTTTTCTCCTTTATTTAATATTTCTCTTATTGGGGCAGCTTTTGGTGTTATTGATTCAGCAATGTCACTAATTGCTTCTTTATTCTTAAATATCCAATTTGCTCCTTTCTTCATTGTTTCCCAAACTTTATGCGCTCCTCTTTTTACTTTATCCCATAATTTCTTAAAGAATCCTGCAGCCATAGTTGATTATTTCATTAAAATTAAAAATTCATTTTCATCTTTTAATTTTGATTTTTTATTTAATAATAAATGACGACTAACTATTTGGTGCCAAACACTAAACCGATTAATGGAAATGTGTTTCATTCATTCGAAAAGATAAATGAAATATTCGCAAAGAATGACGGTAGAAGATATTATAGAGAACTTGAAAGTTCATGCTATGACTCTGATGCTCCATATTTTGATGATAAACAAACTCATTTAAGAATTACAAATCCGGCTCATGATGTGAACCAATTAGGTGACACATATATTAAACGCAAAGTTAAAGCAACTCTAGTTTCAAATAAAGCTTTCACATGTGATGCCGCTTTTAAATGCATGCGTTTATTCGTTGGTTACAAATCATCAAATCAAAGCTTTAAACAATTAGAAGTAGAAACCGAAAGAGGTGATGCCGGTTATCTTCAGATGGATTGTGCCCGTGAATCTTTCGCATTTGCAACATATAAACCAAATCAGAAAGGAAAGTTAAAAAGTTTGTTCATTCGTTATATAATAATGTTCAAAAATATGATAACTCAGTATGTGGTAAATATATTGACCCTTCAGAAGTTTTCAAGAAAGCAAATGAAGAAGTTGATGTCACTTTTGATATGATTATTCCGGTAAATGATTTGTTAGCATTTCAGGCGTTCGATGATTATCCTAAATCATTTGGTGATATCATTCTTAAATATTATTTTTTCAGGGATACTTTAGTATTTTGTCAGGTTGACCCGTTAAGAGTTGCTGATTTACAAAATTACGTTTATGAAAAGATAACTGATGAAAATTATGAAAAGATTATGAATCATGTTTATAAATATGATCGCAAATTCCAACAAATCGGACTTCCTGCCAAATTAATTACAAGCTTAGCCGCTACATCTGCTGACGCAATAGTTGATAACGTTATTATTTCATGCACAAAGATGGAAGTTTTAGAGGATAAATGCATTACACCAGGATATGGTTTAATTGAAGAATCAGTTAAAGCAATACCACGTTTATTCAGTAAAGAAGATCCATTCATGATTCCAGCTCAACATATTGACGTTCGTTCACTAAATGGAGGTTGCATCACTCCTGAAGGTATCAGCTCAGATTTCTCATACGCTCTTCATAATGTTACAGATATTGTGTTAGCATTTCCGAAGAATGCAATGCAAAGAACGGTTTTAGAAAATCCAATGCTTCGAGGTCTTCAGGTCACTATAGATTCCAGAAACTTCCCCGATCAAGCGATGACCACAGTGGGTGACATATTCTTTACACGTATGCTTCAAGCTTCTGATTTAGATGGAGTGAATGAATGCACAGAAGAATATGAGGACTCATTAACTAGACCACTGAATGATGATGATGGCATGCCATTAGCTAGAACATGGAAAGACCAAACTTCATTCTTATGCACTATTCCAGTTCAACGTGATGGAGCGGGTATATTCTTTGATGGATTAGAAACTTTCAATTCACAAGTTACAGTACAAGTGAAAGCTTATCCAATCATTCAGGGTGAAAATGACACTTACTGTTCAAAGGTGACAAATCCTCCTCAGGTTTGGTTTACTAGGACTACATATTGGACATGGACACCTGATGAAGGTTTGAAATATCATCCAACAGGTACACCACCGCAGTATAGAAGTTCATATGATGAAATATTGATGAATAGAAATGTTTAAAATTATAAATTTATTTTTGATTAAATGGATTTAAATTCATCCACCCCTTATGAAGAATTAGCGGGAGTATATAATACATACGTAGATGATATGATTAATGAAGCATTGAGTGATAATAGAAATGCTCAATCTAAGGAAAAATTAATGAAAATTCCATATTCTGAATGTTACTTAAATTCAATCACTGCAGCAATTGGTAAACAGAATAAAGGTAAAACATTAACAATATTAAAACAAATTATCATTATTGCTAACACTTCCCCTATTCACATGTGTTAATTTATATCAACCGTTCAGGTTCACCTTCAGATGATACATTTGAATCTTTAAAGCATTTAATCAAAATTCCAATTATTTATTTATCACAAGAAGAAGCAGAAGATTATTTAAAAAACTTTTTAATGTATAAGAATTATATAATACAATCAAGAAGCAAGGATTAGAGGATAAAATTATTGATAAACAACGGGATGAATTATTTGAAACACTTTCTATTTCAAATTTTGATAGAGAATTTTTGCATTCACTCATTTTTCTAGATGATGCAGTGAAATCAAAACTAATAACAAATGAGAAATCATATTTTAATCAGTTATTAACTCAATGTCGGCACATTCAGTGTTCATTCTTTATGGCTGTTCAATACTTCAAAGCATTAAGCACAAACATTAAATCAAATCTATCAACACTTTTCATTTTCAGTGGGTTTAGTCGTCAACAGTTGAACGTTATGCTTTATCAAGTGAATTTACCAATGAGCATTAATGAACTTTACACACAATATCAGCAATTAGGTGAACATGGAAAAATAATAGTTGATTTAAATAAAGGAGGTGTTAAATTTGATTAACTTTTTATGATTAATTTTTATTTTTTATTTATAATTAAACATGACAGAAATAGCAAATCTTCTACAGGTTCCATTAAAACAAGGGACAAACAAAAAGGGTGCATATAATAGAACTATGAAAGTTCCTGATGGAATGAAAGAATTAGTTCATATTGTTGCTGGTCTTCAAAAAGATGTTAAACAAATGAGAAACGTTTTAAATTACCAGAAGCTCAAGCATATGCCAAACGTCATGGTCCAAATTGGGAAGCACACGAAGCAGACATTACGGGTCCAAATGGAAAACCTGATGGTATAAATGAAGTTTTCGTTACTGATGGTCAAGGTAATATTAAAGTCATAAATGGTTATAAATTAACTGTATCTGATTATCCTAAACGTAAAGCATATAATGAACGTTATCCTATACAATTTGATGAAAATGGAAAAGCTGTTAAACAATACATTGGAGAAGGTGAACATGGTCCAATTAATTCATACCGTCATAATCCATATTCTTATTTCAATGAAGAATTAAATGCTATTGAAGAGGACCGGATGGATTACCACGATATTCTAACCAGTTTGATGGTCAATATGCAAATATTAGACCTGAAATTTCAGCTAAGAAATTCTTTAAAGTTGCTTTATTCGATCCAGTTTTCGCAAATGTTAAAGATGAACTTAAACATCAATTCCAACCAATTATAGTAGCAAGAATTGCATCAGGTGCTTTATCTCAAGCATTCAAAGATTTAATTAAGAAACCATTATATCAGCAACGAGGTTTAACTTATGATTTAGTTAAGGAATCAGATAAAAGAAAATTTGAGAAATCAGATGATTATAAGAATGCAATTAATGAATATATTCGGTCTATTAATTTCGATGAAAATGCTAAAAATCAACTTCATGAACAAATACAGGGAATAATAGATTCAAAAGTTCCAGCAAAATAAAAGTTTAAATATATTTTTTTTATTCGATTATAAATGAGAAGACGTTTCACTAGTCAAAAGAACACTAACGCAAAAGCAGAGATTACGGTTGGTTATAACGTAAATGATGATAAATCACGAATTATTCAAAATGTTAAAGTTAATGTTAGCCCTGAATTAACAAGGTCAGCAACTCAACCAAATTTATTAACTCGTGACTTACCGAAGAATGAGGAGAATGAAGAAAACCATGAGAATGGAGACCCAATCATTTTATCTGAACCCGGTAAAGAACCTGTTGAAATTCCCACTTATCCATCATACCCCCGCCTCTTTCATCAAACATCGAGAACCCATATAAAATAGACATTAATTCTGAATTAATGAAAATTTACCGTGATATAATAACTAATAATTATGATTCAATAATAAATTTAATTGACCAATCCGGTTTAATTATTTTACCTTATGAATCATTAATTCACATTATCGCCATTCTTTGTGATGTTCAAGATTCAGACGTTAAGATTCAATTTTTCATAGATGATGAGGTTTCATGCTGCGGAACAGTTGCAAAAATAAATCCTATAAAGGATATTAGCACAATTAAGATATCAAAGAATGGAACAACAACTGAACTTCATTTAACATATAATGATATTTATAATAAAATAGTTGATGAATATAAAATATCACTTGAAAAATTCTTTGTTAAGACTATTTAATATTCAAGCATTAACATTATTGAATAATAATCCTTTGAATCATAATCGATAATAATTGACCTTTCACCAGTTTCTATCGTTTGTTTTATTTCTTTTTGTTCCCCACTATCTGGATCGGTCATTGTAATTGTTTTTGTTATAGTATCAGCTTTATCTTTAACTTCAATCTTTTTTCCATCGGGATATTTAAACCAAAATTCCAAAAATTCGATATTGTCAATCTGTTCATATTTTAATCTATCAATTACATTTTTAATACCATCTGAAAATCTTATGAAATGGTCATTATATGGGTTTGATTGAACTAAATTTGAATGAAGTGAAATATAACCTGTTGATGAATATGACCTTGACTCATATTTTCTGAAAACACTAAAATTTATAACATGAATGAATTTCTTATTCGTTGAATTTATGAATTCTTGAGGTAATCTTATTCTAGTTTTATTTATCACTGGAAAATAACGCTTTACCATATTTTTAATCGTAATAAAAATGTCAATTATCAATATTATTTCGAATAATAAGTGTGAATTAAATTTAACAGTTTGCGGAATTTATAATGTTACTCTCGTTTCTGTGAGTGGTAAATTTAATCCCATTCTTTTAGACCCTTCAGATTATATATCATTTATTAAAGATGACCATGAAAAAACGTATGATATGTATATAAATAATGTGATAGCGAAATGGGATATAAACATGATTTTAAGTTATTTAAATGAATCATTTATCGTATGGTATGAAGAAAATTTTAAATCAAAACCCGATAAACTTTTTGAACTTGATGAAATAAATAACCTTATTAAATTCCCGCTGAAAATTAAATTTTGTACTCCTCATTTTCGTTCATTGTTGGGGATATTAAATTTTGAAAAAGATGTTGGGGATGTTTTGTATTCTGACACTGGTTCCAATTTCATTTTAATCAAATGTGATAAAGTTAATACCCCAATGAGATTTTCACATCAAACATTAGACCCTAACTCTTACCCATCAATACAAAACATTTTATCCATCAACTTAAACACATTTTCTTTATCATATCCGTTTCAATTATCCGGGAATTCATTTATTCTTCATTCAAAAGATTTATCAAATATTAAATTTAGAATAACTGACCTATTTGATTGTGATTTAGAATTTATGAATGAAATATTATGGCAATTTCAAATAGAAAAAATAGCTGATGAGATAACGGATTAAATATTTATTTTTAAATCATAATAAATGATTAAACCACAGCAACTTAAGGCGCAAAGCACCCAGGTCCCTCAGACCATTACATACGCCATATATGCATATAATTCAAAGACGGCAGAACAAACGCAAAGGTTGAAATATGGAGATTTGGAGATAGTATTGAAAAATGACCATTTCGAATTCGTTTGCAAAGGTGGTGCAGTGATATCAAATATAAAAGAAATTTTATTTATGAATTCTAAAATTAAAGGTATAACGGATGATATAACATCAATTCCACCAGAAGAACAGAGATATTACGCATTAAATGCATTTCCTAAAGTTTTGAAGATTGGAAGATTTAATTTAAATGAGGAATTCATAGAAGGTTTCCTAAATGACATAATGAAGAAAGCAGATAAGGAATATGTGGATAGTGAGTTAAATAAGAAGGCAAATTTGGTTTATGTTGATGAAAAAGATAATGAAATTAAAGAAAAGGTTGAATGGTATCATGAATGGACATTTGAGACTTTTAAAGTTAAAGCTGATACAGGGTGGGTTTCAGGATGTTTAGACCTTAAAGCAGATAAAACATATGTTAACGATGAGTTAGACCTTAAAGCAGATAAAACATATGTTAACGATGAGTTAGAGAAGAAGGCAGATAAGAACCATACACATAACTTCTTCTCAACTGTTGCTATAGAAAGTATTGAAGGAACGGTTGACGGAACTGATGGGGATGCATTATATTATAATCCTCCTAACTTTCCACAAGGTTTAACATCGAATGAAAACATAACAACGATGAAAAAAATTAAATGTAAAAATGTTTATGTCATGGATGATGAAAATAAAGTTAAATTCACTGCTCAAGATTTATATGATAAGAAAGCAGACAAAACAGAGCTTCAAACATTAAAGACTGAAATTCTTCAAATATTATATCCTGTTGGTTCTATTTATACGTCAATGAACTCAACAAATCCTTCAGAAGTTTTAGGTTTTGGTACGTGGAAGCAGATTGTAGATAAATTCTTATACTGTGCTAGATATTCAAAGCAAACAGGAGGTTCGAAGAAAATTAAAGAAGCAAACCTTCCACCGCACACTCATACAGGAACTACAAACACAACAGGTAATCATTCACATTCAATAACAAAAAGAGGTTATATAAATCTTGCAGCGGGTTCGGATAGATGGGGAATGAATAGATATGATATCACAACTGACCCAGTAGATTCAAGCACAGGTATTTTCTGTGGAACCGCAGGAAATCATTCACACACTTTCACAACAAATCCAACAGGCTCGGGTAAAGATTACATGCCACCATTTGTGACTGTATTCGCATGGTTCAGAGCTGCTTAAAGTCCTGAGCTCCAAAAATGAGACAACATGACATTTTGACAACAACACAGGAGGAAGGTATTTATGAATTATTTTTATTTATTTTTTATTTTGTATGTAAGAACAGTAATGTCAGTCGAAGCAAAAACATTCACGAACAAATCTAATGGTGAAACATTCACAAAAGGCACTTATAACAGTATTGAAGTCTTACGTAGAGACAAGGATGGTTACATTAATGCAACAAAGATGGCAAGAGAAGTAGGAAAGTTAAACCATTTAAACAGATTTCTCAATAGTGCTAAAATGCAGGAAATTCTTGAGTTTTGGTTGAAAGAATACGGTGGAGCCAAAAGTGGCTCGACCTCAAAACAAGCATTTTATGAGCTTACAAAGGGTGTTATGAATGAATTCAAAGGTATTTACATACATCCTGACCTCGTTCATTTTGTTGCTGAATGGTGCTCTGTAAAGTATGCATTTTATGTCAAAGATATTATGGACTCCATAGACAAGAAAGTTCATGAGAAATTAGATGAAGAAGAACTCGAAGATACAGTAGAGAATGCTAAACCTTTGTTTGAAGAAGAAGTTAGAAAAATGCGCGAAAAACAATTAGAACATGAACGTGAGTTATGTTATGGTTATAGAGATTCTCCATTCGAACTAGACCAATGGGAACAAGAAAATTTAAAGAGAGAATTTAGAGAATATGAACTCGCTAAGATAGCATTAGAAGCTGCAGAAAAGAAGTTAAAAGCTTGGGGTCGTTTTGTACAAAAATATTGTGAGTAAATGAACTCATTATTTTTGTCATAAAGACGCAACGTGGCGGGGCATAGCCCATGACCCAAAAATATATTTTATCGTTAATGGTTTCAGGTTATTCAATAATTAATTATTTTTGAAGAACTGAAGGTGCTACCATGTTACCATGTGCTACCAGGTCATTTAACTTCTCTGAAAAAATGAGACAACATGACATTTAGACAACAACACAGGAGGAAGGCATTTATGAATTATTTTTGAAGAACTGAAGGTGCTACCATGTTACCATGTGCTACCAGGTCATTTAACTTCTCTGAAAAAATGAGACAACATGACATTTAGACAACAACACAGGAGGATTAATGCAAAAATAAATTCAAATCATACTTTATAAAGCATCATTTACAGGTATTTCATCGTCAGTAAATGAATCCTCATTATCGTTTGGTTCAACCTGTTTATATAATCCTTTCATTTCTTCTTTCAAAACATAACACCATGTTTGTTTATCGTCTATTCTTCTATGTTTCCTATCACATTTATCCTTAATACTCATTTGGAAATTCTTGTCTTTCATGTCTGATGGTTTGCAGAATAGAGCATTTTTACACGTCATACCTGCACACAATTCATCATAATGTGTATTTATCCATACATCTAAAGGATTTGTTGATAATTCAATTAAATCTTGTTTGGCTTCAGTCATCGGAATGATTCGTACATTAAATGATGAAAGGTCATATTGCATAAAATACGTCAGTAAATTATCATAAAATTCCTTAGTGCATGAATCCATTAAATTCTTGAAGTAATCAAATTGACCCTTGAATTTACCATTAACTCTTAAAACTACGTATCTTCTGTCTCCAACTTCAATTTTGACAGGGTAAACGTTGTTAGTTACGAAAATGAAGTTTGCAACGTTCTATGCTGTTCTTCTGGGTTGATTCTTTTCATTAATTCTTATCTCATTATCCGTAATAATTGATTTCAAAGCGTTGAAGTTTGCGAGTCTGTCTTCACCCACATTCTTGAGTTCATTAAGTACAAGAAACATTTTATTTTCAACTACTGAATTGAAATTACCCGTTAGCTCACTTATTTCAGTAATGTTTTTACATGAATAACCAGCGAGAAGTTCAGAAATAATGTCTGTAAATCTGTTTTTACCTGTTCCCTGAAGTCCTTTCAAAATAATTGCTGTTTCATTCTTGATTCCAGGATGTTGAATCATTGATGCAATCCAGCCGAGTAGGTATTTATACACTTCATCATTATTATCACAAATGGCTTCTTTAATGAAATCCATAAACATCTCAATTTTTGAGTAATCTGGTTTTTCGAGAACGTTGTATTTATAACCCTGAAACGTTGAGAAAACATCTGGGGAATCAGATTTAAAGCAAACACCCTTAACGGTTAATGAGGATAATTGATTTAATAGTACGTCCCATGCTGTTATGGTTTTACCTTCTTCTTTAAATAATTTAATCATTTTGAGTGACTCTTTCATGTTTGATTGAAGAACGAATGATATTTGATTCATTTTATCGTGTATGTTGTAATCCTTTTGAATGAAGTATTTGTTTCCACAATCTACAAAACGGATGACACGTGATAAATCCTCAATTACTTCAGAACTGTTTTTATACTGATGATTTTCAGCCTTGCGTCTAATATCTGTTATCAAGAATGAATCATCAAGTTTTATATCAAATGTTATTTTTGGCTTACGTAATAAAGGTAAAACGTATTCATCATAATATTCCTTTTGATAAAGTTTCAGAATCTTCACTAAAACAAATGGAGAAGTCATTAAATGTGCATATCTACTACGTGCTTTTTCAAAATTACTTTTTGCATTTTCAGTTAAGCTGCAGAAGTTATAAACGTTATCGTATGCTTCATTAATTAAATGATCCGGTAACGAATTAATAGCTTGAAACAGCGTGAATAATGTTATTTCTTTTTCTAAATTCATGTTTCCACCGTCATTATGTACTTCAAAATCACTGATGCCATCAACTATGCTCTGGGCAAGTTTATCGTCAATGTTTACATCTTTGTTTTCATTCATGATAGTCTTTATTTCTTCGTTCTTCTGTTCAACTCTTACCTTAATATTCAAATCATTTAATATATCGTTTACTGTTCTGGTTAATGTTGAATCATAACTTCCACGAATGAATGAGTATGTTTTGATTGGTTCTGATGCATTCTTGCGAACTCTTGAATCAGCCATAACCACTAAAGAACGCTTTGAATCATCAATAGAAGTCATTATATCAATATCATAATCATTGCAAGAATAACATTTAATCATTCTGTTCGAAACTGCATAGAAGAAATTAGTGTTGCAATAAATGTGAAGACCTCCTGAAGCGGTTTTAACGATAACATCTTTATCCGAAAGTTTTGATAAAATGTCTTTTCTAACTGTTTCTTTAAGTTCATCATTGTACGATTTATGATATCAACATCTATATCGTTAAATTTGATATTTTATTTACTAATAAAGCCATACCAGTTTTCCTCCTCTTCCTCCATCATGTTTTGAGGTAGTTATGTAAATCAATCTTGTTTTCACCAATTCTTTCGTTGAGGGTTTTAGTTTCTGCCACAACTAATTCCTCAGCTAATGAATCAATAACTTTTTCATCAGAAATGATAAAGTTGCTGTTGTTGTTTGTTGCTGTCATTTATATAGGAATAAAAAAATAAAAATAATTTTAAAACTAACTTTATTTTTGGACTGCATCATATTTTCTTTGTTGTTGTTGTCAAAATGTCATGTTGTCTCATTTTTTCAGAGAAGTTAAATAACCTGGTAGCACATGGTAACATGGTAGCACCTTCAGTTCTTCAAAAATAATTCATAAATGCCTTCCTCCTGTGTTGTTGTCTAAATGTCATGTTGTCTCATTTTTTCAGAGAGTTAAATGACCTGGTAGCACATGGTAACATGGTAGCACTTCAGTTCTTCAAAAATAATTCATAAATGCCTTCCTCCTGTGTTGTTGTCTAAATGTCATGTTGTCTCATTTTTTTCAGAGAAGTTAAATGACCTGGTAGCACATGGTAACATGGTAGCACCTTAGTTCTTCAAAAATAATTCATAAATGCCTTCCTCCTGTGTTGTTGTCTAAATGTCATGTTGTCTCATTTTTTTCAGAGAAGTTAAATGACCTGGTAGCACATGGTAACATGGTAGCACCTTCAGTTCTTCAAAAATAATTCATAAATGCCTTCCTCCTGTGTTGTTGTCTAAATGTCATGTTGTCTCATTTTTTCAGAGAAGTTAAATGACCTGGTAGCACATGGTAACATGGTAGCACCTTCAGTTCTTCAAAAATAATTAATTATTGAATAACCTGAAACCATTAACGATAAAAATATATTTTTGGGTCATGGGCTATGCCCCGCCACGTTGCGTCTTTATGACAAAAATATAATGAGTTCTTTACTCACAATATTTTTGTACAAAACGACCCCAAGCTTTTAACTTCTTTTTCTGCAGCTTCTAATGCTATCTTAGCGAGTTCATATTCTCTAAATTCTCTTCTTTAAATTTTCTTGTTCCCATTGGTCTAGTTCGAATGGAGAATCTCTATAACCATAACATAACTCACGTTCATGTTCTAATTGTTTTTCGCGCATTTTTTCTAACTTCTTCTTCAAACAAAGTGGTTTAGCATTCTCTACTGTATCTTCGAGTTCTTCTTCATCTAATTTCTCATGAACTTTCTTGTCTATGGAGTCCATAATATCTTTGACAATAAAATGCATACTTTACAGAGCACCATTCAGCAACAAAATGAACGAGGTCAGGATGTATGTAAATAACCTTTGAATTCATTCATAACACCCTTTGTAAGCTCATAAAATGCTTGTTTTGAGGTCGAGCCACTTTTGGCTCCACCGTATTCTTTCAACCAAAACTCAAGAATTTCCTGCATTTTAGCACTATTGAGAATCTGTTTAAATGTTTAAACTTTCCTACTTCTCTTGCCATCTTTGTTGCATTAATGTAACCATCCTTGTCTCTACGTAAGACTTCAATACTGTTATAAGTGCCTTTTGTGAATGTTTCACCATTAGATTTGTTCGTGGAATGTTTTTGCTTCGACTGACATTACTGTTCTTACATACAAAATAAAAAAATAAATAAAAATAATTCATAAATACCTTCCTCCTGTGTTGTTGTCAAAAATGTCATGTTGTCTCATTTTTGGAGCTCAGGACTTTAAGCAGCTCTGAACCATGCGAATACAGTCACAAATGGTGGCATGTAATCTTTACCCGAGCCTGTTGGATTTGTTGTGAAAGTGTGTGAATGATTTTCCTGCGGTTCCACAGAAAATACCTGTGCTTGAATCTACTGGGTCAGTTGTGATATCATATCTATTCATTCCCCATCTATCCGAACCCGCTGCAAGATTTATATAACCTCTTTTTGTTATGAATGTGAATGATTACCTGTTGTGTTTGTAGTTCCTGTATGAGTTGTGCGGTGGAAGGTTTGCTTCTTTAATTTTCTTCGAACCTCCTGTTTGCTTTGAATATCTAGCACAGTATAAGAATTTATCTACAATCTGCTTCCACGTACCAAAACCTAAAACTTCTGAAGGATTTGTTGAGTTCATTGACGTATAAAATAGAACCAACAGGATATTAATATTTGAAGAATTTCAGTCTTTAATGTTTGAAAGCTCTTTTTGTTCTGCTTTCTTATCATATAAATCTTTGAGCAGTGAATTTAACTTTATTTTCATCATCCATGACATAAAACATTTTTACATTTAATTTTTTTCATCGTTGTTATGTTTTCATTTCGATGTTAAACCTTGTGGAAAGTTAGGAGGATTATAATATAATGCATCCCCATCAGTTTCCGTCAACCGTTCCTTCAATACTTTCTATAGCAACAGTTGAGAAGAAGTTATGTGTATGGTTCTTATCTGCCTTCTTCTCTAACTCATCGTTAACATATGTTTTATCTGCTTTAAGGTCTAACTCATCGTTAACATATGTTTTATCTGCTTTAAGGTCTAAACATCCTGAAACCCACCCTGTATCAGCTTTAACTTTAAAAGTCTCAAATGTCCATTCATGATACCATTCAACCTTTTCTTTAATTTCATTATCTTTTTCATCAACATAAACCAAATTTGCCTTCTTATTTAACTCACTATCCACATATTCCTTATCTGCTTTCTTCATTATGTCATTTAGGAAACCTTCTATGAATTCCTCATTTAAATTAAATCTTCCAATCTTCAAAACTTCAGGAAATGCATTTAATGCGTAATATCTCTGTTCTTCTGGTGGAATTGATGTTATATCATCCGTTATACCTTTAATTTTAGAATTCATAAATAAAATTTCTTTTATATTTGATATCACTGCACCACCTTTGCAAACGAATTCGAAATGGTCATTTTTCAATACTATCTCCAAATCTCCATATTTCAACCTTTGCGTTTGTTCTGCCGTCTTTGAATTATATGCATATATGGCGTATGTAATGGTCTGAGGGACCTGGGTGCTTTGCGCCTTAAGTTGCTGTGGTTTAATCATTTATTATGATTTAAAAATAAATATTTAATCCGTTATCTCATCAGCTATTTTTTCTATTTGAAATTGCCATAATATTTCATTCATAAATTCTAAATCACAATCAAATAGGTCAGTTATTCTAAATTTAATATTTGATAAATCTTTTGAATGAAGAATAAATGAATTCCCGGATAATTGAAACGGATATGATAAAGAAAATGTGTTTAAGTTGATGGATAAAATGTTTTGTATTGATGGGTAAGAGTTAGGGTCTAATGTTTGATGTGAAAATCTCATTGGGGTATTAACTTTATCACATTTGATTAAAATGAAATTGGAACCAGTGTCAGAATACAAAACATCCCCAACATCTTTTTCAAAATTTAATATCCCCAACAATGAACGAAAATGAGGAGTACAAAATTTAATTTTCAGCGGGAATTTAATAAGGTTATTTATTTCATCAAGTTCAAAAAGTTTATCGGGTTTTGATTTAAAATTTTCTTCATACCATACGATAAATGATTCATTTAAATAACTTAAAATCATGTTTATATCCCATTTCGCTATCACATTATTTATATACATATCATACGTTTTTTCATGGTCATCTTTAATAAATGATATATAATCTGAAGGGTCTAAAAGAATGGGATTAAATTTACCACTCACAGAAACGAGAGTAACATTATAAATTCCGCAAACTGTTAAATTTAATTCACACTTATTATTCGAAATAATATTGATAATTGACATTTTTATTACGATTAAAATATGGTAAAGCGTTATTTTCCAGTGATAAATAAAACTAGAATAAGATTACCTCAAGAATTCATAAATTCAACGAATAAGAAATTCATTCATGTTATAAATTTTAGTGTTTTCAGAAAATATGAGTCAAGGTCATATTCATCAACAGGTTATATTTCACTTCATTCAAATTTAGTTCAATCAAACCCATATAATGACCATTTCATAAGATTTTCAGATGGTATTAAAAATGTAATTGATAGATTAAATATGAACAGATTGACAATATCGAATTTTTGGAATTTTGGTTTAAATATCCCGATGGAAAAAAGATTGAAGTTAAAGATAAAGCTGATACTATAACAAAAACAATTACAATGACCGATCCAGATAGTGGGGAACAAAAAGAAATAAAACAAACGATAGAAACTGGTGAAAGGTCAATTATTATCGATTATGATTCAAAGGATTATTATTCAATAATGTTAATGCTTGAATATTAAATAGTCTTAACAAAGAATTTTTCAAGTGATATTTTATATTCATCAACTATTTTATTATAAATATCATTATATGTTAAATGAAGTTCAGTTGTTGTTCCATTCTTTGATATCTTAATTGTGCTAATATCCTTTATAGGATTTATTTTTGCAACTGTTCCGCAGCATGAAACCTCATCATCTATGAAAAATTGAATCTTAACGTCTGAATCTTGAACATCACAAAGAATGGCGATAATGTGAATTAATGATTCATAAGGTAAATAATTAAACCGGATTGGTCAATTAAATTTATTATTGAATCATAATTATTAGTTATTATATCACGGTAAATTTTCATTAATTCAGAATTAATGTCTATTTTATATGGGTTTCTCGATGTTTGATGAAAGAGGCGGGGGGTATGATGGATAAGTGGGAATTTCAACAGGTTCTTTACCGGGTTCAGATAAAATGATTGGGTCTCCATTCTCATGGTTTTCTTCATTCTCCTCATTCTTCGGTAAGTCACGAGTTAATAAATTTGGTTGAGTTGCTGACCTTGTTAATTCAGGGCTAACATTAACTTTAACATTTTGAATAATTCGTGATTTATCATCATTTACGTTATAACCAACCGTAATCTCTGCTTTTGCGTTAGTGTTCTTTTGACTAGTGAAACGTCTTCTCATTTATAATCGAATAAAAAAAATATATTTAAACTTTTATTTTGCTGGAACTTTTGAATCTATTATTCCCTGTATTTGTTCATGAAGTTGATTTTTAGCATTTTCATCGAAATTAATAGACCGAATATATTCATTAATTGCATTCTTATAATCATCTGATTTCTCAAATTTTCTTTTATCTGATTCCTTAACTAAATCATAAGTTAAACCTCGTTGCTGATATAATGGTTTCTTAATTAAATCTTTGAATGCTTGAGATAAAGCACCTGATGCAATTCTTGCTACTATAATTGGTTGGAATTGATGTTTAAGTTCATCTTTAACATTACCATTACCTTTAGCGAGTTTATTTTTTTTATTTCATTATGGTAGTGAATCTTTCATTCATGAAAATAATTATTTCTGATTTCTTTTACTCGTTTATGAGGTCTTTGATTATGACTCCATTGATTCCATTCAGGATTTAAACAATGTTTAATTAATCGCGGAATATCTGACATCATCTATATATAGCTTCTTTTAAAATTAATGTTAATTTTTTAATGATTTATTTTTTATTTCATTATGTATTTCATTATGTATTTCATTATGTATTTCATTATGTATTTCATTATGGTAGTGAATCTTTCATTCATGAAAATAATTCACAGTCTTCCTTTTTAAATTGAAGTTTAACCCATTCAGGATTTAAACAATGTTTAATTAATCGCGGAATATCTAACATCATCTATATATAGCTTCTTTTATAAAAGATAAAAAATAAATTATTTTAAAATTAATGTTAATTTTTTAATGTGTTTATTTCATTATGTATGGGCTGAGTGTAAATGTCTTACAATTTTGAAAATTTTTTAAATCTTGATTTATTCAAAAACGTAAGAATAAAAACCGTAAGAATCATACATTTTTTACTTCATATGTTAAAAAAAAATGATACAAAATCGCTCGATATTGTATGAATTCTTACGTTTACAAAAAAAGTCACACAACCCTTCCACATATACTACTTATGGATAAAACCAAATTCCTTCCCTTACCATAAACTTCAAGACTCCTTTCATCACACAAACAAATGCACGAGCCACTCCTAAAAAAATTCAGGTTTTAGAAATTTATTATCAATTATAGACATTATTTCATTACCACAGTTCACTAATCGATAATTGAAGTGTTGCAAAACATATTATACTTTCTACTATTAGATTTATGAATAAAAAATTTATACCCTACTTTTCCAACATTTAGAAAACATGCATGACCCCCTACCCAGGGTCCAAAAATTGGTATTTTCTGCGCTCAGGCAACATGAGTTTTTGGGCCGCCAAATGAATAGCTCAAGTAGTTTCCTCATATAGAGACATGCTTATGCTTAGAGTTTGAAGGGAATCTAAAGTGATTTTTTTCTGCATTTCGAAATCTAATGCAATCTTAAAATCATGATTAAACTGCGAATCTGGGCGCAATTTTTTAATATGTTAATATATGAAGGTACTCCTACTACTGCGAATGCTTCAAATGAAAATTCAAGAAATCAGATTAATTTGATCACATTAGTATAGTAGTGGTCAATCCAAAAACTCATATGTTGATATATAACCTATAGAGACGATAATTATCGACTCTTCATTGAAATGCATAAGATTTAATAATCTCATAAATATTCTTTTTAATTTTCAGTATTTCGTGTGCATTTAGATTGCATATACCTGTATATGATATTTCTAGAATGTTTTGGTTAGATATTAAGTTTTTTAGATTAATATTTTAACATTTTGATAAAACAAGCAATTGTTCCATTTTGGAATCGCGATTGAACTCTAGTTTGACTAATATGATGTTGTATGATCAAATGAATTCTAACTTCATGAGATAAAATTTGAAATTTGAAAATGCGATATCTGACTCAAATATTTATCTGAGCACATTTAACATTCAATTATAAACTAAAGTAATATACAGCAGATTCGATTTGGCTTATATTTTAAATATTCAACAAATAATCTTATAAAATTGTGCTATTCACGTTTCTCAAAGATGAATTAAGCATTTACAACTTGTGCATTGATGGAATTAGATATGGATTCTAATGTTAATCGATATTTTGTAAATTGATATATATTTTATCATGGTTTGACATTTGATCGTGTTGAAACCGGAATTGCAATATGCATCATCTATATATATAATTGTCAAAATATGAGCTATAGATTTTTAAATTATGCTCCTGATTATGAGTGACTTATATGATTATATTGAATTGAGTAGTAAGAATCATAAATATTAGAATATTACGATAATGTATTATAACCTTATAGAAGCTTAAGGCTAAAAATGATGATGAAAATGTAGCTCAAATTTAAGTCTAAAAATTTGAAAAAATTAAGTGCTTATGATAGTATGACGATATTGGTGTTTGAATGTAAGAAATTAGAGATGTATTAGAAGCATTATGAGAAAATAATAAGATATAAAAACAACTTTTATGAAATAATTTAAGTTATAAGAGGTGTTAACATTGGTAATGTGTGTATAAGATAGTAGAATTGTATTGGATCTTTGATTAGTATTTTATAACAATTTATTAATGTAGATGTGATTAGAATGTTGGATTTCAAAGGAGAAAGCGGATTGTGCACTCTTGTTGGTCTGCATGTGTCATTCCGGGAGACATTGCCTGTGCATGTCTCCCAGAATGGCATACTGTTCCGCATTCATAACTTGAATGCGGAACTTTGACCGACAAGAGTGCATTATGCACTCTTGTTGGTCTGCATGTGTCATTCCGGGAGACATTGCCTGTGCATGTCTCCCAGAATGGCATACTGTTCCGCATTCATAACTTGAATGCGGAACTTTGACCGACAAGAGTGCATTATGCACTCTTGTTGGTCTGCATGTGTCATTCCGGGAGACATTGCCTGTGCATGTCTCCCAGAATGGCATACTGTTCCGCATTCATAACTTGAATGCGGAACTTTGACCGACAAGAGTGCATTGTGCACTCTTGTTGGTCTGCATGTGTCATTCCGGGAGACATTGCCTGTGCATGTCTCCCAGAATCAAACAATTTATTGCAATCAGAATACGATTGCAAAACTTTGACCGACAAGAGTGCATTGTGCACTCTTGTTGGTCTGCATGTGTCATTCCGGGAGACATTGCCTGTGCATGTCTCCCAGAATCAAACAATTTATTGCAATCAGAATACGATTGCAAAACTTTGACCGACAAGCGTGCATTGTGCACTCTTGTTGGTCTGCATGTGTCATTCCGGGAGACATTCAAACTCTCTTTTGACCGAGGTTATAAGAATCCTCAAATCTGATCCTAATATTACATTAACTTATCCTTTCTCTCCTTCTTTCTCTGCTCAAATAATCGAAGACTGTCACAATTTGATCAGAAAATTAGAGAATTCTGTAAAATCAATTAATACTGTTTTGAATGAATGCAAAGGAAATGGATACTCAGGTGATGATTTACAAGAAGCGGTTCACTATTTAGTGAATCATCTTGTTGAAATCGAAAGAAGGAAGTCTATAGAAAAGCATGTCAATGAAATAGGAGAATTGCGAAAGATTCATTCGCAGGAAGTTTCAATTTTAACCCAAAATAAAGAGAAGACCATGGAACAAGTAAAGAAATGCAGAGAACAAATCATTGCTTTGGAAAAGCAATTCCAAGCAAAGGAAGATAATTATATTAATGACTTGGAAAACCTCAAAACTGAACAGTATTCTTTGTCTGATAAACTTAGAAAGCAACAACGAATCAAAGATGAGTTAATCACTTTTGTTTCAGGGAAACCAGCAGACATTGAATTCTTGAGTGTTAATTTAAGTGATATTGAAAAGAAATCTATTAATCTCAAAATTTAAATAAATTGTTTGTATTTTTATTATAATTTTACCTGTTTTATATTCAACCAAAATAATTGTGTATATAAGAGTAATAATGAAAAAAAAAAAAAAAAGGTAGTGGGGCTTCCAGGCGCGTTGCGCCCTCTAGCCCTGAAGATGTTTAGTATAAATGAAGTTTTTATTCGGAAAATTGTTAGTCTTCTGGGTCGAAAACATTATATAATGTGTCGCTTTTCACAAATTATATATGTTTTCATGTTTTGTCACTTTTCTGTCACTTTTCAGGTAAAAACATTTTTATTATTATATATAAATGAATTTTACAAAACCACCGTTACCGTTCTTTGGAAATAAGAGTAAATGTAAAGATATTATATTGAGAGAACTTAAGAAACTACCGAATGGTCTAACATTTGTAGATTTGTTCGGTGGAAGTTTCTATATATCCCATTTGTGCCATACAATATTCCCAGACTCAAAGATTATATGCAATGACTTCGACAACTATATGGACCGTCTCAAACATATTCCAGACACAAACAATATATTGAAAGAGTTAAAAGAAAAGATTCAGATAGGTAAGATGGAACGTATACCATTAGATAACAAAAATATTGTGAGAGAGGTTTTGAAAAAAGCAGAATATATAGACTGGGATAGTATATCTGCTAGACTATTATATAGTGGTGCTATAAGAGTTCATGACATTGAAACACTTATGTCAAAAGTTTTATATCTTAACTATACAAATGTTTTCAAAGAGGACATAGAAAAATATATTGAGGGTATAGAGTTTGTGAGATGTTATTGGACAGAGTTGTATGAAAAATATAAAGACAAGGAAAATGTTTTCTTTATAGTGGACCCGCCGTTCTTTAACACATGGGATTTTCAATACCAAGTAGACTGGACTTTGAGAGACTCTTTAGAAACTTTAGACGTTTTACATAACCATCCATGCTTTTACTTTACATCCGATAAAAGTGGTTTGGAAACCGTTATGAGATGGTTAGAGGACATACATGACTATGAGTTTAGATATGACAAGATAGAATATGAGAGAGGTCCTATAAACGGAGAAAGTGTCATAACAAAGAAATTTTATTAGTAAGTAAATGTGGTTTGAAATAGGACTACTTGTTTTAGGTTTTTTCCATTGTGTCATTTATTTCTTTGACGTGGCAGAAAGATATAGAGAATATGAAGATGAACCAATGCCTGCAAATGTTCAGTATATGTACTCGTAAGAGATATTTTTATCTAATATTAAATGGACGCACAGAACTTAGCGAATGCACAGCAACCTGGACAACCAAACCCAGAGAATATTCCAAATGAAGTTAGAATACAAACTGCAATGGCAAACTATGGTCAAGTGCCAACAGATGTACAAATGCAAACTGCCATGTCAAATGACGCTGCGTTAGGTTTGCCACCATGGTATGCAAATATGAGATGGAAAGAGTTTTATACAAACCCTGAAGTGGGATATAAACAACTTTATGCAGATGACGCGAACACAGGAGTTGACCCAGAATATGTTTTCTACCAGAGGAGAAACAGAATGTATGAGCTCCAGTTAAAGAATGCTATGGAACTCAACAGGAAACGTAAGAGACTAGGCGGACATTAGATTTTTACATATAGTAAATGGGTTTCTTCAGTAAGATAGGAAACTTCTTCAGAAGAGTTGGAAGAGGTATATGGAATGGAATAAAAACCGTAGGAAGAGGAATTTGGAACGGTGTCAAAAATATTGGTAAAAGAGTAGGTCAGTTTGTTGGTATTATACCTAAAGACCCTGAACCAGAAGAGCAAGCTCCTGTTATACAACAGCCTGAACCTGCACCACAGTCTAGTTGGCAACCAAATCCAACACCTCAACCGTATTAAAAAATTATATTTTTACCGTTCGATAGTAGTTGTATATGAAACTAAGTTCTAAGTAAAACGCATGGTATAATGGAATTATTCTTTTTCTTCCATCTGTAGTAAACCATACTTGAAAGTCTGAAATACTTCCACTCGGCGGTTCATATAACTTTGTAGGTTTTTCGTAAAAGTCATTTGCCAAGCATAAGAAAGAGTTTTGGGCGCCAGAAAATGAAGCATGAACAATAATAGCATCTTGGTCGAAAACATTTTCATATGTTCCATTAGGGTTTTCGACTTCATAAAAGTCTGGGTGTACTGGATATGCTGCAGGCTGATTTAACATCCTCATAAATCTATACCATGCCAAGTTGTTATATTTTGTAGAAATATAAACGTTTTCTCCAAGGTCTTCTATTTTATTGATTTTAACAGTTGCATTTTTCCTGTCATAAATAATATCGAGATGGTACTCTCCCTCGTCAATGTTATACTGGTTTGCATATTCGATATAGATATCGTTTATTTTTTCTTGAAAAGCTTGAAGAGTTGTTTCTAAGTTTACAAGCAAACTAACTTGTAAAAGTTTTCCCTGTTCAAATTTCTCATACATACGTTTTTCTTTGTTATAGTATCGAACTTCAAAACCGACCGTAAATGGGAAACCATGTATGGCTTCTGAAATGAACTTCATTCTACGAAAGCCAATAGCTTTTGTGACAGATGGGTCTCTTAGCCATCTTAATGGGTAGTCAAAACGATAGCCTTCATGCTTTACGGTCTCTGTCTCAAACTTTTGACCGACATTAGTAAAAAGTTCATCTAATGGTTTAGTTGTAGCAACTCTTGAATTTTCTTTTTCTATTGAAAGCATATTTTATCTAGAATAAAAATGTCGAAAGATATTGCTTCCATGAGAGAAATACAACACAACCGACAACTCATTATGCAAGCTCTAAATAAGAACACAACAAACTTTTCAAACTACTCTAAGATATCTGAGTCATTGAAAGAAGGAAACTTAAAACTGACATTAAACCCAATGACAGATGAGTTTCTGTTTCAAGACAAGAAGAACAATACTGTCTGTATAAATCCAACAAAAGGAACTTTAAACGAGAAACCTATAAATGAACTTCTTTTGAAAACAGATGTTGACAACAAAGCTGACAAAGAATATGTAGACGATGCAATAGCAAAAGAAGAAGAAAGAGCTAACAATGCTTATGCAACAAAAGAACATACTCATCCTGAACTAGCAGACAAAACATATGTTGACAATAAAATGTCAAGTGAAGTGACAAGAGCTGAAAACGAATATTCTAAAAAGACTCATACACATTCTATATCTGAAATAACAGACTTAAACGTTAGCCTTGAAAAGAAAGCGGATAAGGAATATGTGGCTAGTAAGTTAGAGAAGAAAGCAGATAAGGAATATGTGGATGAAAAAGATAACGAAATGAAAGAAAGGGTTGACTGGTACCATGAATGGACATCGAAGACTTTTAAAGTTAAAGCCGATACAGGATGGGTTTCAGGATGTTTAGACCTTAAAGCAGATAAAACTTATGTTAACGATGAGTTAGAGAAGAAAGCAGACAAGAACCATACACATACAAGTTTTACAACTGTTGCTATAGAAAGTATTGAAGGAACGGTTGAAGAAACTGGTGGGGATGCAATATATTGTAAACCTCCTAACTTTCCACAAGGTTTAACATCGGATGACGACATAACGACGATGAGAAACATTAGATGTAAAGATGTTTATGTCATGAAGGATGAACATAATATTAAATTCACTGCTCAAGATTTATATGACAAGAAAGCAGACAAAACAGAGCTTCAAACATTAAAGACAGAAATACTTCAAACATTATATCCTATAGGCTCTATTTATACGTCAATGAACTCAACAAATCCAGAAACAGTTCTGGGTTTTGGAACTTGGACTCAAATAGTCGACAGGTTTTTGTATTGTGCAAACTCTTCAAAGGAAACAGGTGGAAGTAAAACGATTTCAGGTGAAAATTTACCTGCACATAGTCACTACATAGATTTAAGTACATCTCAAGCAGGTTGGCATAAGCATAAATTTTGGGATTGGTCAGCAATGACAAAAGGTAAAGGATATGATGTTAAAGACAACGTTCAGTTTGCTATAAATTGTTTCTGGGGTAACACTCAGGGAGATGGAAACCATACACATCGCGTTTCAGGATATACGCAAACAACGGGACAAAGTAAAGACTACATGCCACCTTACATGACAGTTTACGCATGGTATAGAAATGCTTAGTCGTCATTTTCAACTTCTTTAGCATATTCGTCAGGAGTTGTCTTATATTTGTTAGGAACTGTCTTTGAAAGTATACCACCTTGAACTTTGACAAGTTTGAAACGAGGTCTGACAATAGTAGTTTTATCTTCTGCTTGCAGTGTGTACATTTTGCCATGTTTGCCTAAAACTTCATAATATTCTCTTGTATACTTTCTTCTATTTTTACGAACACGAATGTGAGTACCTGTCGGGTTCCCATTGTTGTCATAGTCAATAGTATTTTCATATGGGTCGCGTTTAGGTATTTCTATTTTTACTTTGTCACCTTTCTGAAGTTTGAAGCCCGGCATTCTTTCTTGTTTGTCTCTTTTGACTAAATTATTAAATATATAGTCTTTCTCTAAGTCAGGGTTGTTTTTCATTTCTTCGGGGAGTGGTTTCCCAAACCTTTTTGTTTACGGCTATTGTAAATATTTAAAACTTGTCTCATCTTTGCCATGGAGAAGTGTCTATATTTGTCGTCATATGACATTTCATTTGCTTCACCACCTTGTGGTTGGTTTAAGTCTCTTAACATTTTTATACAACCGTCAATGACACCAAGAGCAGAATGGTTTTGGTCGACAATGAAATATTGGTTTACATTTTTTTGAACGCAGATAGTTTTTTACATCATCTGATTTGAAAGAACTTTCACAGTCAGATGTCAGTTTTGTTGGATGGTATTTGTCAACGAATATTGTCAAAGCTGCTAAGATATCTAAAATATTTTTGGACTGTAATGGTATGGCTTCACAGTATCTTGTGTTTTGACCGACAAATATTAACCAGTATGGTGGTCCATCTGTTCTAACTCTCGGAATGTTTTCCAAGATATCCATAAACCAAGCATTTGGTGTTGAACTAAAGATTTTTATCATGAGTGCTTTCTTTGTCGCTTTAGAAACATAGGGGTCCTTGTTTGGATTCGTCATTTTTTAACCCATAAGAAATGGGTTTATTTGGCGCATTAGCAGGAGTTGCATCCAGATTTTTGCCCGCAGTGGGAACAATAGCCAGAGGTGTATTTGGAGTTGGAAGGAAGATTTTGAGTACATTAGGTATACTTAAAGAGAAAGCACAACCTATTATACAAACTGTACAGAAAGGTTGGGATGTAGCACGAGATGCAACAAATCTTATTCCAAATCCTGAAACAAGAGGAAAAGTTCAAGGATGGATGGACAATGTAGGAAGACAAGCAGGAAACTATTATAACAAAGCAAATGACTACTATAACCAAGCAGGACACTATATGGACCAAGGTGAAAGATTCTTTAACAGAGGATATAACCATGCACAACAATGGGTAAACAATAACCAACCTCAACCGCCTCAAACGTGGGGAATGTAAAGTTTTTTACTGAGATGAAATGAACAATACAGCATTGAGACAAATGGGTTCAAGATGGATTTGTCGACTTCCAGCAGTTACACCACGTGTTTGTCAAGTTCTTCCTATACCTCAGGAAGTTTTAGACCGACTTAAAAAACAACAACAACCAGTTGAAAACAAACCAAACTAAAATTTTTTACTGAGATGAAATGACCGAAGAAGTTGAAACGGTAGATTTGACACCACAAACAAAAAGTTCAGAACCATTGTCAAAACCTGTCAAAGAACTTACAGATGAAGAGAAAAATTCAATAATAGAAAGTGCCAGGTCTGGAAATACAAACCCTAACTACAAAGTCACTTTTCATAAAAATGGAACGGCAAGTATCTCAAAAAAGAAACAGACTCTCACAAATAAAATATTGAAGTCTGAAGGAGCTTTCGAAACAACAGATGGAAAAGTTTACTTCACTGACCAACAGTTCATTATAGAACATCTCATTGACTTAGAGTCGAAATATTCTAAACTTTACAACAAACACAAAAAGTTGAAAGGAAAACAAAAACAAATGGCATATGATATTTATGAAGATGTTGACGACACAACTGTTCCTGCAAGTGAAGTAAAGTCAGAGGAACCGAAAAGTGACGAAAAACCGATAGAAGAAGAAAAACCAAAAACTGAAGATAAACCAAAACCAAAGTTTAGTTTGGAAACTAAACCAAGTCAACCTTCATTAGCTGGTATGGGTTGGCGTCAAAGACTTATGGCAGCAGGCGGTTATGTAAAGTAAAGAAAAAAATATTTTTTTATTTTTATAAAAATGCCCCCATATAGAATGGATAGAAAATCTGCTAGAATAAAAGCAGAGTTGCAAAGATATGGTTGGAGAGTTTCGAAGAAGTTTAAATATAGGAAGGGAAGACCCATAAAAGTCTATGACAAATTGTCTGGTCTTCGCTACGAAATGGATTTGGAAACAGCACGTGCAAATTATCCAAACAGACTAGAGAGGTTAGAAGAAGAACGTCTTATGGACATGCCTTTCGATGTTAGTGAACCTCAAGTTGAAGGACACGACGGCTTTGCCAGATTCTACTGGAAACATGACGAACAATTGCATCCTTTGAGAAGGAAAAAAGGTAGTGCAGAGGATGGTCATGCTCCCATGGAAAGAACAAGATATGCATATGAGAAGTACCGTGAAGTTAGAAGTCAAATTACATCTGGTCGAACCTTTACAGTAAACTTTGACGAAGGAAAGAACAAAGAAGGCTTCATGGGTGTACTTGCTGCCATACAAGACGGAAATAAGAAAGGATACAATCTCAGATTGACCATAACAGATTTGGATGGTCACATTTACTATGCACATGGCAATGTCACAACAGCTGCAATGCTTCTTGACGCTTTCAAGACTACAAAGAGAGAACAAATGGTTGACTCCGACTCAGACATTTTGAATGCAATTGAAGGAATTGCAAGTGTCAAGTTCGAATGGTACCAACCTAACCCTCAAGCAGTCAGACAACATGCTGGATACTTCCCGTTCATAAATAAGTCTGACATTGACTTGACAAGGTATGGAATTTACAATTCAATTGAAACAATTGTCAATGAACCTTGCATTCTTACATGTCTCAGGAACTCTGGTCTTGTTACAGAAGAGAAGATGAAGTATCTTGAGTCATGTGTGAAGACAAGGTACATTCTCAGAGGTCAATTGGCAAAAATTGCACCGTTGGCAAATGTCAATATCCGAGTCAACATACCTACAGCTAAAGGTTCTTCACATGACGACTATGTTGTTGAGTTCAATTTACCATGGTTGAAGATTGTAATTGTCCACAACCACTTCATGTTGAACGAAAGTCTTACAAACCCATTGTTCGGAAAAGGCAAGTGCAACATTGTCAGAGCTGTAAACATTCTTTTCGAGAAAGGTTTGTTGGAACCAATTCCAGATGACAAGCTGACAGAAACTTTTGTACCAAAAGACGAAACAAACTTTTCACTGTTAGCAAGACCAAAAGTTGTTCCAGACAAAGTTCTAGTACAAAAGAAGTACACAATTCCACAAGGAGTTGGATTGTTCGGATACCAACCTGAACCAGAAGAACTTCCAATGAGGTTGCAAGAACTTCAAGATGCTATAAGCAAACTTCCATTGAGACATCCAATTGACGTCAAATTGTATTGGAGAGCATCTGAGTTAGGTCAGAAGGTTTTATATGAAACAGGTTGCTTCGACGATGTTTATGAGATAACAGGAGAAGTTTCTCAGAAGATAAGAGACTCACTTGAATTTCCACAAACTGGACCAATTGGTTGCGACAAGTTCGACTCAGATGAAAAGATATACTATGTCGACCTTAACGCTGCATACATGAGGTTTGTCCAATATATTCCGACTGGAATTCCAAACGAAGATGGTGAGTTCCCGGGAAGGAACTATACAGTTGGAAAAGTCATACAACAACTGTATGATATTAGGAAAGCTTCAAACCCCAAACTTGCAATGACACTCAAATTGCTTATGAATTCGACATGGGGATATTCCATTAAGAAACCTCAAGAGATGAAGAGTAAACATTATGAGAAGGTCGACAACTTTGTTGAAAGGTTTTCTCCTTTTGTTTTGAAGTACGAATTCACTCAAGGTCAAAGTGGCTTAGTAACCACATTAAAACCTATTGTCGAACATTGGTCTTACCCTCAGTTCGCAAAAGCAGTCCTTGACAACTACAACAAATTCTTCTCCGAAGTCAAATCCAAAGTGAAGGTTTACTATGAGAACATTGACGCACTCATGACGAACGAAGAAGGGTACAACAAACTCATTGAAATGGGCATGGTCGGTGAAAAGATGGGTCAATTCAAATTGGACAAAATTTTCACCGAAGTTCATGTCCTCTCCAAGCGTAAGTACTGGGGCATACTTGAAGACGGCACAGAAATAAAACATTGCATGAAATAAAAAATTTTTATATTCCTTCCTAGCTAATTTCCGTTTAATTTCATGGTCGCCCTCGGAGTCTTTGAATCGGACAGGTCGAGTTACACCATTCTTGGTCTCAAACTCATATATAACCTGTTTGTCTGTATTTTCGTCGACTATGGCACGAGACACGAACATTGACCAAACGGACAAAAAGTGTCGTTTCGGATGGTCAAGCAGCCAATCGCATTCGAGCACTTCGAAGAAGCCTTACGTTCCAAGGGAGAGGGTGTCTGGTGCAAGGCAGAGGTCATGAAACTCTACGAGCAGTACATCCTCAATGCCTGGGAGGACAAATCGTCCTTAGATTGGCAATTCTACCAACTCCTCTGGGACGACCTCCTACGCAACTGGGATAACGAAAGAGTCCAATTCAAAGGTCGGGAACTAATTTTGCAAATTACCCTTAATTTAACATACTTATCCAAATAAACACCTAAATTTACTTGGGGTTTCCCCCTAAAATAAAATTTTTTTACTCTTAGAACCACTCGAGGTTCTCCTTACGGTTGTTGAGCTTGTCACCGTCAATGTGTCTGACCCTCGTCTTCTTGTCTGGATTTGGAACCCATTGAATTGCGACAAGCTTGCCCATGGAAATTGAACCGCGATTCCGAAGGTTAAGGTTCAAGTGTCCCAAGTTGTTGAGGACTGGGGTAAGAACCTTGCCGGTCTCCCTGTTGCGGATTTTGTATGGGTAGGGTTGGGAAATTTCATAAGCGTCATCGGCAACAAGGGTTGCCCAAACTTCCTCTTCTTCGTGTTTCTCTTCTTCCTCTTCTTCGTGTTTCTCTTCTTCCTCTTCTTCGTGTTTCTCTTCTTCCTCTTCTTCCTCGACAATTCCTTCTTCAATTTGGTACTCACGAAGTACGGTGTTGCATGTTCTGTCCTTTCCGAGTACCTTCCAGATGGCGTCTATCTCTTCGAAGAAACGGTATATGAGTCTGGCAAGGTCTCGGTTTTCTCTCTCGTAATTGCGCAACGATTCTGAGAAATCGTTCAGGACTTTCTCATTGGAAGCTTTTTGCTTGAGGACATCGGCTTTGAGATTGGTCATCTCTGTCATAAGACTACTTTGGAGAGTCTTAATGGTGTTTGTCAGATGAGCTTTCAATTGGGCAATTTGAATTTGAATTGGGCGCTTGTCTGGCAACCTTGAAAGGACATCTGCCATTGTGTTCGGCTTCGGTGCTTGTTCGGACATCGAAAAAATTAAGTGGTTTGAGAATGACGGTTTTACTTCAAAAAGCTGGTTATGACAGTTAAGTCATACAACAAGTTTAAAATAATATCTTGTTCTTCTTCTGAACGTTTGTTGTCTCTTCCGATAAAAGTTTGGAACATGAGAACCAAAAAACGTTTTTTGAGGAACCGAAAGAGTTCAGGCAAACGTTCATATTCCGGATATGTTGGGAGCAGTTCGAAACATCTGAGCTGACTTTCGGACAAAATTGGGACAATGTCAACAAATTCATCTTTGGTCGGACTGCTTGAAGGTAAGTCCCTTACATGTAAGTAGCTCTGGTAAAGTCTCCTCATTTCTGCTAACTTTTGGAGTATAGCTTCGTAGTTTAGAAGTTTTAATTTTAATTGTCTTATTCCACTCTTGACATCTAAACGGTAACTATCCATGAGGTCAAGAGTAGCTTTGGTAGCTTTAAGTGGAGCTATCTGTTCCTTGACCTCTGCAATTTTGGTTGCAATTGTGATTTGAGCTCCTTTAAGTTCGCCGTCTATGTCGTTCTCAACGTCTTCAACGATGGCTTGAAACTCTTCATCGGTCCATTGAGATTGGTGTGGGACGAATTTAACTTGCTTCATTCAAAAAATGAAAAAAAATGTTTTTACTCTAAACGTTAAGGTTTACAGTACTGGTTGGATGTCGCCTTCTGAGGTTATGAAGAACGGCCGTCCTGAGAAGTGGAACAGTGCTCTGAGAATTTGTATAATTCGTGGAATTGGACTCTCTCTGTTTGGAAGTTGTATCCATGGGCGCTTTGCAAAGAACTTGAGAAGAGCTTCTTTCTTCATCTCCTTTATGTCGTCTACAGGAGTGTTTTCTGGTATTTGAATTGGAATTCCGGTTTCAATTTCGATTTTCAGCGCACCTCTTCCAGACAACCAGCAGCCGAGGGACTTGTTGGCTTTGTCCTTGCCCAAGTACTGCTTAACAACTTCATTTATCTCTATAAGGTAAATTGCCTCATCTAATGGCTCGATGTTGTCCATTGTTCTGTTTCAGAACTAGTCTTGTACTTTTTCAGAACAATACTTGTACTGTTTCAGAACTAGTCTTGTACTGTTTCAGAACAATACTTGTACTTTTTCAGAACAATACTTGTCCTGTTTCAGAACAAATTTCCCGTAAAAGCTCTCAATTTGTGAGAAAAATTTTCTGTTTCAGAACAATACTTGTACTTTTTCAGAACAATACTTGTACTGCTTCAGAACAATACTTGTACTTTTTCAGAACAATACTTGCACTGCTTCAGAACAATACTTGTACTTTTTCAGAACAATACTTGTACTGTTTCAGAACTAGTCTTGTACTGTTTCAGAACAATGTCCGACGTACCACCAACCCAGTCCTTTCCCAAACCAGAGGAACCTAAAGCACCAGCCCCTGCACCTCAGTTCCAGCAAGTACCTCCGATTTACTACCAATTTCCACCTCAAGGTTACTACCCACCACAAGGCTTCCCGAACTACCCTCCTCAGCCTATGCCTTACTTCCCCAACCCTTGGATGTTTATGCAAAACCCTGCCCCACAATTCCAATCTCAATCCAAGAGAGACCAAGAGTTCGAGGAAGGTCTGAACCGCTTACGCAAAGAGTATGCTACTACCCCAATGGAAGAAGACAGGCTCTCACTCTCTTCCCTCAAATCGACCGATTCGACTCGTACCACAGATTCGGTTCGTGACCGTGAAGACTACCTCAAGCAGTCTGAGAGACTCTTCATCCTACAACCATTTACAGTTGGAGCTCTCAAGAACATGCGCAATTACGAAGGTCAGACACCAGCTGGAGACCGCAAAACAGACATACTCACAAGAGCCGTCCAACTGGTCAAGACAAAGACTGAGATAGTCGACTTCATTCTTGCAGCTTGCCCATACAAGTAAAAAAATAAACAATTACGAGTTAAACTTTTTATTCTTTCTTTTCTGAGTTGTTTAGAGCTGGTTTCTCTTGTAGGAACCTTTCGTACTCTTCCATGGTCATGTAATTGCGAATTTGGTACGCAATTCCAGGTTCGTTGTTTTTGAACCTTACGTATGTAACGCTTCCATCCTCCTCAGGGAAGTAAGCTGCTAACATCTGACCAAGTTTTCTCGGTGACTCGGAGCTCATTAAAAATGTCACTTTTTAAACGTTAAGTTTTTAGTCTTAATTTACCCTTTGTTTACCCTTTGTTTGTCAAGGTAGTATTGGAGTGCAATTTCTCCAAATTCTCTGTGTCGGAGTTCTTCAGCATTTTCCAAGGTGTACCTGGAGAACTCAAAGAAGTTGTCAAGAAGATACTGCCATGCTGCTCTTCTGAGTTCGTCGGTATTTTGGAAGTGTTGCACCTTCGAGTCTTCGGACATGAAAAAAATGACACTTTTTCATTTTTTTGTATTTGACGAGAATGTCGGGTAGATGGTTAGATCTCACCTGTTTTTTCACCTCTTTTTTCACCTCTTGAATTTGTCAAGACTTCTTCGTAAATGTTTTGTCAAGACTTCTTCGTAAATGTTTTGTCAAGACTTCTTCGTAATGAGTGTAAAGGACCCAAAAATAATGTTTAGGTGAAGAGGTGAGATCTCACCTGTTTTTTCACCTCTTTTTTCACCTCTTGAATTTTCATGAATTTCCTTAAGATAGAAAAAATAAAGTTAGTTTTTTTGTATTTTTTTGTATGTAAGATATGATTTCAGGGATTTTTTTGACGAAGTGTCAATGTTCACTTCGTCAAAAAATAACAGTTATCTAATGAAAAAGTGTCATTTTATTTTTTTATTTTGTATGTAAGATATGATTTCAGGGATTTTTTTGACGAAGTGTCAATGTTCACTTCGTCAAAAAATAACAGTTATCTAATGAAAAAGTGTCATTTTATTTTTTTATTTTGTATGTAAGATATGATTTCAGGGATTTTTTTGACGAAGTGTCAATGTTCACTTCGTCAAAAAATAACGCTTACCATGTAAAACGGTTGTGAAAAAAAAAGAGGTGAAAAATTAGGTGAAAAAACAGGTGAGATCTCACCTCTTCACCTAAACATTATTTTTGCTGAAAAATGACCAAATTTCATGAATTTCCTCATATGCTTGCTTCCCTCGGAAAACCTAGAGAAGAGATTCCGTACGAAAACAGTGAAGAACAGCGAGACCGTTTTTTTTCTGGGTCGCCTAAAACTCATGAAAATCGTGAAAAATAACAGAGTATTTTGACAACTTCAAACAAGTAGGGTAGATGACACTTTTTCTATTAAACCGTTTTGGCATTTCTCATGAGTGAGTATAGTTCTGCCGAACCATTGGAAGAGAAGAAGTACCCTTGCTGGCAAAAGACAAAAATAGTTGCCTTGGTTGTCATTGCAATTGTACTCGTAATTGAATTCATTGTACTTCTCTTCACGTACCTAAAACTCAAGGACGGCATATGCTTTAAGAAGCTACCATCTTACTAAGACTAAACACTTAGATTTTTCAAGCTTGACTTTTTACAATTTGAACTTTGTTCGCATAGATATGAATTCTGAAAGAAGTATGAGGGTCTTGTATGACTTTGTACTTCTCCCATAGTTCATATCTGTCAAACTTACCTGCCATGGACTCTTTCATAAGTTCCATGAAATCGTCTTCGGACAATCCGGGGAAAAGTACAATGTCAGTAAGTATTCTCTTTACATCCTTACTTAAACTCTTTGCTGTCTGTACACAAATGACAACTGAGATGTTAAAGTGTCTGAGCTTCTTAAGAATTCGACACATATCTTGTTCTCTATTCTTAAGCAAAGGATGAGAAGCAAAGTCATCTAAGATAAGAAGACATCTATGAGGGTAAGTCTTCCAATCGTACGATTGCAATTTCTTCGAAATGTATTCTATCTCTTTCTGTTTGTTTCTGAAGTGTTTCTTCTCTAATATTCTCTGCATTTCCTCATTAGGGTCTTTAAACTTAGAATTTATATACTCATTTATAGCATTATACTTCAAAACTCTTCTTTGGTACTTCTTTATCCAATCTAACAACTCAGAGTCTTTTATACATACTAACTTAGACTTCTTTATAATATCTTTGAACGAATTGACGGTTTGGTCAAATTGACCAGAAGTACTACAAATGACAACTAACTCATAGAATGGGTTCTTCTCATCTAGTTCTTGTTGTTGTGCAGCCATTTTAAGATAAGTGAAAGTCTTACCCGACCCAGGTGGTGCAATTAGACCTGTTATACCATTCTGAGCAAATAAGAACTTGTCATGTATAGGTTTTATCTGAGCATTTTCTAACTTCCTCTTGTTCTTGTTTAAAACATTCTCAAATTTCTTGTCAATGTCAGCAAACTTTTTTTCTAACATATTTTTAGAAAAATTAAAATTTTTATCTTTTAGAAAATGTCTAGCGATTTCGCTATCTATATTCGAGACAAGCTTTTCGACAGCAAAACATCTGTCGACCATAAAATCTTACATAGTGTAAACAAGAAAGGTGAATTTGTTCTAAAGTTCTGTTTCTGGGAATATGACAAGAACCATAAAACATTAGCAGAGAGTCTTAAAATTTGTCAATGACAGACTTGTTGACAGAGATGACGCCTCTTGGAGAGATGAAGTCCAACAAAACTTCTTAGAATGCAAAGAAGACACATGCGCTGTTCTTGAAGATGAAATAGAAAACAGAATAGATGAGCTATTAAAGGACAAAGAACTTTTACATAAATATAGTTGCGCCAAATTTGACATAACTCCACCAGAAAAGAAGAAGAGAGAAAAGAAAGAAAAGAAAGTAGAAGAAGAGAAGAAAGAACCTGAACCAGTTCCAGAGAAAAAGAAATTTGACATGTAAAAATAAAATTTTATTTTTAGAACATTTCTGGGTCAATGTCAATGTTCTCTTCCTCTTTAGGAGCAAACACTGGCTTAGACTCTAAAATCTTTTTACCCAATTTACCTTGAACTTCAACTATCTTAGACTCATAATATTCATAGTCGTCTGCTTTCTTTGGTTCATAAGGTATAACAAGTTTGTATGCTTTGCCTTCTTTAAGGTTTGAGAACCTTCTGTCAAAACTTTCTTTGACTGCTAACAAACCTTCTATGTCTAAGTCTTCAAATTTCGCACCATTTTTAGTCACAATAGCAAACTTAACTGGTTCGATGTTCCAAACTTTGCTGAATGAAGACTTTTCAAAATGGTAGAAGTAAACATTCAAATATGTGAATGGGTCTAGTTCTTCTTTAAGTCCTGACATGTACTTGTTTACTGAGATGAATTTTGCCATCTTTTTCTATCGGATAAAAAATATTTTTTTTTAAATTTACTCAGAAAAAATTTTCTTTGTATATACACCATTCTGTACGTCTAAAAGACTTTTGACATTTGCCAAGAATGTTCGTTTAGACGCTGTCATATAACCATATTCTTGACAATATTGTTTATACGAATCGTACAATGACCTTTCATCTAATGACACAAAGTCAGTTTCATCTATGAACAGTTCATATACACTCTTGTTTGCTTCTAACAATGTTTGTCTCTCTTCGGTATGTGGAATTTGTTTGGATTGAACTTAGAAATATCTAATGTCATAAAATATGAGAACAAGTGGTTGTAAAAGTCAGATGTCAAAGTTTCTGCTAAGTCGTCAAAATATTCTGTATCTTGCATATGAGAATCTGACGTTCTGACAACTACATATCTTCTGTCAGAACTTTCTAACTTCATCGGAACAGCATTGTTTGAAATCATAATGAAGTTTGCAACATTTACACAAACTCTTTGGTCTTTATATTTTCTTTCAACAACTCCAACTTTATCTGTTATAAGACTCTTCAAAGCATCTGAGTTTAAAACTTTTGTTGTATCTATACTTTGAAGTTCGTTACAAACTATAAGTTTCATATTCTCTATTGAGGAGTTAAACTTGCCACAGATGTTTTCTAAGTTTGTCATATTCGGATTCGAATAACCTTCTAACAGTTTGCACAAAATATCTGTAAAGAATGTGTTCTTACCAGTTCCTTGTTTTCCAATTATAATGAGAGCAGTTTCATTTTTAGCACTTGGATGTTGTAAGATGTTTGCAAACCAACATAAGATATACTCATAGACTCTTTCGTTTCCATTGCATATAATTTCTTTGACATGGTCTAACCAAGCTTCTATAATATTTTCTTTCCATTCTACTTGTTCATATTTATATCCAGTGAAGATAGAATAGAAGTTTGGAGAAGGTGTATAGAACTTTATACCTCGAACTGAAAAATCTTCTAACTTTGACAATAAGATATCCCAAGCATCTAACATCTTCATGCCAACTTGTACGACTTTTATTTTCTTAAGTTTCTGTCTACATTCTTGTTCTGAAACTATTGTTGCTCTTGGTTTGTTAAAGACTACATCCCATTCTTTCATAACATAACATTCTGGGGCAGAGTCGACATAAATGACTAAACGTTTCAAATTCTCGACTGCTTTGTTATAGTCTCTAAATGGACACATATTTCTGAATGCTTGGAAGTCATAAAAATCTGAAACATCTATTCTGTACATTTTTATAAAAATAAAAAAAAATATTTTTTTTATTCTTGACTTTGTTGTTGCATTTGTTGCATTTGTTGTTCTTGAGCTATTTGTTGTTGAAGTTGTTCTTGTAATACAATACTTTCACCAGTTGCATCTTCCAATTCGAAACTTTCTGCCGTCATTGACAAATACATAGGACATAAAAGTTTTACAGGAACAAAGTTTGCGTCAACTAATGTCAACGTTATACTTGCCAAAGTGTTTGAGTTCACTAAGGTTGAAAATTCTGCATTCGAATGAACAATAGGCAAACCAGCAGAGAAAGTATTGTTTATACGCATAAGTATCTTTTGGTCATAATAGTTTCTGTCGACGTTCGAATAACACTTTGAACCTAAGTTTGAAACAATATATAAGATTGGTGTGCTTAATGTCAATGGAATAGACATTCCTTGTATGACACCTTTTCCTGTTATAGGAAACTGTTGGTAGTAAAAACCAGAAATAAGTTTTGTATTATAGCTCATATTGTTTATAGTAAACTCAGTCGGACATCCAAACATAATGAAACCTGCTCTAGTTGCAGCACATGTTACACCCGTACTTAAAGTATTAAATAAGTCAACAAAACCTGTTGGTGGTATATCTGAGTAAGTATCTTCAAAGGAGTATTTTTTACCATTCACAACAATAAAGTCTTCTGGTGTCAAAAGAGCAAAACAGGCTTTAGTCGTCATTGTGTTTAAGGTTAGTTTACAATATCGTCCTTGAGGACTTTGTAAGTTTGTTGTTATAGAATTATATGACTCGGGTTTTTAGTCGTAATAGTATAAACCATTATATCTTCTGCCATTTATATATATTTAAAAGTTTTTCTGAAAGTGGAGAAGAACTTCATCTAAACTTTCACATGGCGTTTCTTGAAGTTCTCTGTCTAAGAAGTTCAAATATTTTGTAAAGACATAGAACTTTCCTTTGTCTACACGAACAAACAAAACAGGGTCTTTCATATCGTTCAAAAGTGTGTAAAGTCCTTTACATGAAATAAAGTCTATATTATTTTTCTTCAAACATCTTTCAAGAAGTTTTGACATTTTTACTTAGCAAATAAATTTTAATGAAATGTTGTGGTCGTCAAATATTTTTATGACGTCTGGGAAACTATACTTTAAGTTCAACGTTTCACCTCTTTTCATAACGTATATCTTGTCAATGACATTATATGAAACACCACAGCAACTAATGTCGGGTTCTATTTCTTTGATGTTTATATCGTCTGCCTCTGTCAAAAGTTTCAATAGTTCTTTCAAAACTTCATGAGGTGCAATGACATATGAGTTCACTTTTACAGGGTTGTGTTCGACCAAGTTTAACATTATACCTAAAGCTTGACAAATCTTCTCCTGAGTTTGAAGTTTGTCTTTCAGTTGTTGGTAGTCGTTTCGAATATCTGCAACAGAACTTAAGTCTCTGCTAACTTCAGGATATGTTGGTTCTTTTACAGGAACAATTGTTATACCATCTTCGTCTTCGTATGGTTTCCCCACTTCAACATCTCTGTCTTTGACATTGACAACAACACTTTGACTGTTTGTTTGAGTTGGTGAATTTAACTTCACATCTGCCACCGCCATTAAACCTTTTGAAACACTCACGCTTCTATTTTTCGGAAATGACATTTTACTTAGAATAAAAAGATGGATGTATTCGGATATCTTATTGAATTGAAGCAGAACAAAGTTTACACACACAAACAATACAAATACATTGACAGAATAGTTCTTTATACAAACAATGGTAAATGTTATAGAATAGCAGTCTTTGCTGAACCTAAATATTTTCATAAAGCAAAGAAAGTTGGTATAACCGAGATGGTGAAAGTTCTTGACGTTGACAAAAATATAACAACAAAACTTACAGATATTTCTAAAGGAAAGTTTATCTTACAATATTATGTCAAAACTGGCGTACTGTCAATATTTGACGGAGAGAAGTCAGTTCAAGAACAACTTACTGACCTGCTGCCAAAATCTGCTCGATGGAAGCTGTCGTTATGCCAATCTGAGGAGCCCCAGCAGGTTTCATCGAACGAATCTTCAAAAGAGCATCTTCCGTGAAAAGTGCTATTGGTTTTGTAAACTTCTTTGCTCTCAGTTCATCTGGACCGTCTCTGTCACCAGTATATTGTATTTGTACAGTAAACAGTTGAAATACCACCCATAAAGTCTTCTGAGTCAGCAAATGGAATGCCAAGCCAAAAGTTTGAACGGTCTCCATTTGTATATTGAGTTTTTTGACCTCCTGTATGAGTCCATACTTTCACATATGGCATAATAGAACTTTGCATTTCAGGGTTAATGGTTGTTGTGAAGTTGTTGTTAAAGTTCATAGCATCTAATGTCAAGTTGTATGACCTCATATCCTCAACTGTAGAATATTCTTCTCTTGGATAATATTTGCCATCTATGTTTATATGATATTTAATACCGGGGTTGTAGAAACAAGAATAGTCATTTATAGTTCGTCTGAACAGTACAAACATAGTATCTGCATGTTTCATTGCAGTTGTTAAAGCAATATCTGTTCTTGCACCTGGGTCAGCACTTTGGTTTCCAACTTCACCTGCAAAGTCTTTGACAGATATTTGGTGTATAGGGAACATAAGTGGAACTGCAATATATTTGGCAGCTAAAGCATTTGAAATATCTGGGTCCAACATATAGACTGCAAGTCTGCTTTCTATTCTCTTGCATTCAAACTTTTCGCATGTAAACTTAACTGGGTCCCAAGCAGTTCCAGCAGCATTGAAATAATAGTTTACTTCATTGTTGAAGTTTGAGAAACCAAAGTCTAAGTCAACTTTGTCTTTGCAAAAGTCACAGAACTTGGCTCCACCAGTTCCAGCTACAGTAATGCTGAATGGGTCTTGTGTTGGTGCAATGACTAAGTTATTTTTGCTTGGAGTAAGTTCGATAGAAATTTTTCCTGCCCAGTTTGGCAAGTATCTTAAAAACCTGAAGATGAGGAAAGATGACAAAGGAACTCTAAGTTTCAGTTTTACTTTAGTGGCAGCAGTTCCATCTGAACCAGAAAGGTTAACATAAACTCCTGGAACGTTAGGGTCAAGTCTTCTTATTTTCTCAATATTTGCATACTGGTCTGTTTGTTCTCTAGCTTGTGGTTGTACTGAGTTTCTCAAAGCGAACCATTCATAGTTTGCCCATGTTACTGTTTGAACTAAGTCAGAGTTAGAATATATCTTATATCCCATGAAAACTTCTGGAGCATATTGGTATCCGACATAGAAAATTCCATTGCAACCTTTCTTGTCAGACAACTTGGCAGAAGGTTTTATTTCAATGTCTTGTTCCACGTATAAGAATGAGTTGTCAATAGAAATAATATGAAACCTGTCGCAAGCAATATCTACTGTTGTTGAAGAACCTTCTCCAAACTCACCTACGTTTCCATAAGAAACAGCAGTTGTATATTCGTAAGTTCCAGGAACTATTTCTGACCTTCTAATGGCATTGTCGCATTCGTTATACCATTCGGAAACATTTCCGTTCATGGCGTCCAAAACTGTTGGCGTTATATTCTGAGCGGCGTACATTTCATATGGGTAAAAATATAGAATAGTTGGATTTATGTGTCATAATAGAACCCACTCGTACCAAGCTTTACTTTCTTCCTGACTGAGTTTTTAACTCTTCTTTTTCCTTCATTGCCACTACTTTCACTAGATGAAGTTACTTCTTCACTACTTTCACTTTGTTCTACTCTTCTTCTTTGGTGTCGCTTTTGGTAACTTGCCCTCTGCTTCAAGTTGTTGCATCTTTGCCTCATGTTCACCTAGTATGTTGTAAATTTCACGTGTCCTTTTTGCCTTTGGGCTCTGGTCGCCCATCTCAGGTAACCTATATCCTAGAAAGATTTTGTCATAGTTTGTATTTGAGTCTTCGCGTATTGTTTGCATGACTCTTTCCTGAGTTTCCGGTTCAAGCTCTTCAAACAGAGCTTGTCCATATGGAATAAGCTCGTTTCCAAATATATGTTTTTGTAGCCATTCTGGTTTTCTTTCCATGTTACCAATAATATCTTTTGTGAATGGGAAAGCTTTTACCCAACGTTTCAGTCTTGCGTCATTTATTTCTGTAGTTGGTTTTATTTTGTCATGGAACATGTTTTTCAATACTAACATTTCATTTGGTACTGTCCATTTGAGTTTTCTTAAATATTCATCCCTTCTCGGTTCATTGTCTGCAAAGTAAGTTTTTATGACATTTTGCAAACTTTCGTTTGCAAGGTCATGTACAATAGGTTCTCTTCCTTCTCTCTCCCTAACTTTCTTTCTAAACTCTTCACCAAATATACCATCTCTATGGTTCTGTGTAGTTCTTTGAGATAAATGTTCTAGAACGTCAGGTGTTATATTTCCATCAGCCATGTTCATTTCATACTGGTCCAAAATATCTGCATGTTTCATATCTTTCAATGGCATTAAAGCCGCGCTGAAAATACCAGCTATATCTGGTTCACCATTCACTTCCATTGCGTCTACAACTTCTTGGAATTGAGGTTGTAAGTTTATGAACCACCTATCCGGATTAGCTTTATGACCCCATCTCATTGTAGTTCCATAGTCTGCAGAAACAAAAGTAGGTTTGTTTCCATATTGGCTAGGTTCTGAATGAACTTTAAACAATGTTTCATTTCTATATGTTTTGGTGAAATTTAACCTTTTATTTTCACCGAGTTCAGCCAAAGATTGAACGTTATATGGTCGTAAGTAAAAAGGATTGTTGTATTTGCGTACACTTTCTTTCAGTACTTCCATTCTATGCTGAATATTTTCATCTGATGTTGGAGTCTTTTGTATGTCGGCGAACATTTTTCGATATTCTTCTACTATGTCAGCCGAATTTTTCTTAGACTCTTGGAAAGATTCCATATTCCCCGCATACACTTGTTGAGGGTCAAGATTTTTCGGCTGTTCCAAATCTTCATCTAGTTCTGTGAAGTTAGTTTCCAAAGGAGGGACTTGTTCGTTTCCTTCAGGCTCTTCTAGCTGTTGTTGCTGAACTATTTCTTCCATGTCTGGTTGTATCTGAACTTCTTCCTGTGGAGTTTCTTGTACCTCATCTGCTGGCATTTCATATATTCCGAGACCATTTTTAAAAGTTCCCTATTAAGTCATCCGACTCATAACCTTTCTTCTTTCGTTCCGTCTCTATTTTTTACGCGTTTCATGAAGAGATAGTTGAATTATCATTTAGCTCTGACACCAAATATCTCGGAGTAAATTCATTCATGTCATTTGGATGATATGCTATTAAATCATATCCCTTAGCGAGCTTGTATTTTCCAGGTTTGAAATTATATCCCATTTGGTGCTGAACCATAAAGCTAAATAGGTTCGGGTCAGTATTTCCTTCCTTGAACTTTCTAATAGCTTCTTTATATCTGTCACTAAAGTCAAGAGTATCTGGGTAACCATAATTTTCCTTAAGCATTTTTAAGAATTCTTGGTTTCCTTGTTCTCTACTTCTTTTATGTCCTTGCTCTGTTTGTGGTTGTTGTTGTGCAGGGTTTTGAACTGTTGGTTGTTGTGCAGTGTTTTGAACTGTTGGTTGTGGTGCTGGGTTTTGAACTGTTGGTTGTGGTGCTGGATTTTGAACTGTTGGTTGTTGTTGTTGTTTTGGTGCATGCCTGTGTCTGTGTCCATGTGACGATGTAAATGTTTTAGGTAGTCCTGGTGCAGGTGCTTCTCTTGGAGGGTTTGGTGGTATATAAGTTCCACTAGCTAGTATATAAGTTCCACCAGCTGGTATATAAGTTCCACCAGCTGGCACATATGTTCCATCTGCAGCATAATGTCCTACCTGACTTTTCGTTCTTAAGAAAGCATTTACTAGGTCTGTTTTGGTCTGTTGTAACTCTTTTTCTTGACTTTCCACAACAGTTGCTCTAACGGCGTCATAGGCACTTTGAACTGCCTGTCTCGTTGCTGCATCTGTTATTTTCGTCATATTTTGTGCTACTTCTCTTAACTCTTTGTCGAAACCTTCAGACTTCAGTTTCTTTCCAGATGAGAAGTCGTTCACTAGTTTCACCTTACTATGAAGAGCTTCGAAGGCGTTCTTAAAGTCAGCATTCATTAAAGCTTCATTTGAACTGTCTTCATCCGCTTGTATTTTTGTCCTTATTGACCCTATAAGTTGGGCTGCTTTGGCGTTGGCTTGGGCATCTAACCAGTCATTATTAGCTTTTATATATTCTGCGCTTTTCATTGCCTTTTGCATGGCTGCGTCGTTATTTTTACTTTCTTGTGCTAAGTTTTCATACTGTACGGTTTGGTTTTGCAACTGTAAAAGTTTTTCTGCCTTTACATTTGCTTCAACTTCTTTTTTATACTCATCGCTATCCATATATGTCTTCAGGGCTTTTTGTTTTATTTCTTCATCTTTCAGTACTTTATATTGAGTAGTATGGTTTTTCAAATTTATAACATCTTGTTCCATTTTTGCTACTTCTGCTGCTTTTTCTGACACTTTTTTCGCATATTCCTCTGTACTTAGTTCTTTCAGTTGTTCTTCTTTCTTCTTTTTCTCTACGTTTAACTCATTGAGTTTCTTTGTCTGTCTGTCATATTCTAGTTTCTTTTCGTTTTCACTTATTTGTTTCTGTATGTCTATGTTTGACTTTTTGACATCTGTTATTTGATTTTTGAGTGAACTCAAATTCATTTGACTTTGAGGGTTATAAGCTGTTCCGTCTGCAGCTCCACCATAGCCTGCCATTTTCGCTAAAAGTGCCGCTCTTAAACCTCCACTCTGTGCACCAATAACTCGGTTTAAAAGCATAGGGTTGCTTGACATTTGTTGCAACATAGTGGGGTCATTCATCATTTGTTGTTGCAACTGTTGTTGTGGTGTCAGTTTTACTATGGGATGTTTCAATGCTCCCTTCCTCTTACGTATATTCTTACGTAGCTTACGTGGCATTTTAAGTGAAGTAAAAAACGGTTTTTGACAGATGTTTATATGACACTTTTTGTTCAGCACAAAAAACTACTCGGTCAAAGTGTTGTCAGTTTTGTAAAATAACCGTCCTATCTCATTCTATAATGGGGAAAGTCTTCTCAAAGTATACTTCCTTGGAACGCCCGTAACTTTTCCTGTAGCGACGATAGACCCTTACTTGTCCGGACAAAGTTATACTAAACATCTTCAGGGCTAGAGGGCACGAAGTGCCTGGAAGCCCCACTACCTTTTTTTTTTTTTTTTTTTTTTTTTTTTTTTTTTAATGTTGAATAATTGGTCATTTTACTTTAGATGAATACAATTTTATCTTTATCTCTAAACTCATTCCAAATTATCAAAATACCTCCACATGAAACCGTCGAAATTAGTTCATATAACAGTAAATTTTATATTTTATCCAATTCAAACCTGAATCAAACAAAATATAATATCAAAAATCGCACAACATCAACAGATATAAATCCACAAGCCAACAATTATTACGCATTTTCTGATGTAAATATAAGTATCATTAATTATGGGGACGAACTCGAAATTATTAAAGGATGGAATCTAGAAAAAGGTACGTGTAACGCAGAATCTTACTTTCTTAACTACTCCAATAATATGAATATGCAGATATATGCGAAACAAGCATGTCTTTTCTCTCCTCTCACATTTAATTCTTCTGGTATAAAATTCTCCAAAACTATACTGCCAACTCATAACATCTATACCCCACTTAGTGAAAAGCCAATACAGCTAGAATATTATTATACTGGCTTACCTTTTGTTGTTCAGATACACGATCATATAACAAATGATCTAGGAATAGCTTTCGAAACCATTGGTATTAATGAGAATATTTCAAATAAATGCGGACTCACATCATTTATATTCAATTCTCATAATAATACAGTCGATGATTCATTATTCAAATGCAATTGCAATAAATTCACAAGACCTCCATTTTCCATAGCTCTCTTTGCTTTATTATATTTCGCAGTTATTGGATTTATTATATTCCTATTAGAAAAAGGAAATATAATTTCAATAAGATCATATTTCTCCGCAAATATTGCAAACAGCCAGCCAGCAACATTTGCAAACCAAGATACTGAACCCATTCTTAATGATATTGAATATGATGTTGTGAATGTAGATGCTTGAGTGAATTTATACGTTATTTGTTGGACTAAAAGTTTAATGATGTATTGATGCAGTATAGTTTTTATACTGATATCATTTTTTTTAAAAAAAAATGAGAATTGTATACCCTACTTTTCCAACATTTATTGCATTATATACGAATCAAGATTTGAATGATAATAAAATTTAAAAATATTCAACACAATATAGAGATATCGCTTTATAACATCGATGCTTTGTTAACCATACTAAAGATTTCATTCAAAAAGTCAAAATTTTTATTCCAAAAAAAATATAAGAAGAATGATATGCATGATACATTTTTATTGACCTATGTACTATATATAATTGAATCCACTATAATAGCGTTGTGAATATCTACTGTTTGATAAAAATCTTTAATAATCTATTAAAAAATAGGTTATAGATGTAACATATGAATGACACAATATCACTTTATATAGTAAATTATAATATGAATGTTGTTGGCTACTAATACTTCCTTTATTCATTGGAATTGAAATGCTCAATATTTAAAACGAATTTTAAACAATTTATGAATGTCATACGACTTAACCTGTCTACTAATCTTAGAATTTATACATAATTCATTAAAAATTAATATTAAATCTTTTGAATTATGAAAAAAGACAGACATATTAAAGGTAAATATGAATAAAAACATAAAATAGTTAGTAATGATAGATGTTATTTTTCCAAAATTTTCTTATTTTTCTAATTTTAAAAACTTTTTTAGCAAAATTGGGATTAATTTTTTAAATTTTGAAATATTTTTGGATTTTGAACATCAAAAGATTGCATTTCTTTTAAGAATAATGCAAATTTCTAATGAAGTGAAACATGTTTCAAGACTTTTAATACAATTTAAAAAAGAATCTCAAATATCTTCAGGAAATTCAATCTATATTTCAACGAGGATAATAGCAACATTCAAAATACACGATATCATATAAAACAACATCATTTTGGTTCAATGAATCCTGTTAATCTGTATTAACGAATTCATTGATTCAAGAAACCAAAGACATAAGAAATAAATATTGATATCACTCAGTTTACAAATGTCAAATCATCACTCAATACTCACCACAAATAACTTCGATTCGCTATATTTTTCATTTCATTAAAATTCAGACATTTTTTGCACTAATATCGATTACAAACAATTCTATATTACAAACCATTACAATAAATGACGAAAATCCTTCATTATTCAATAATTTGCAATTTTATATTTTCAAATCTCAAATTTTAATCAAATCAAATATAAATATCATGTAAAACATCTATATTTAGGATGATGTTCCATATTACTATGGAAAGTTAATCATCAATATGGATAAAACCAAATTCCTTCCCTTACCATAAACTTCAAGACTCCTTTCATCACACAAACAAATGCACGAGCCACTCCTAAAAAAATTCAGGTTTTAGAAATTTATTATCAATTATAGACATTATTTCATTACCACAGTTCACTAATCGATAATTGAAGTGTTGCAAAACATATTATACTTTCTACTATTAGATTTATGAATAAAAAATTTATACCCTACTTTTCCAACATTTAGAAAACATGCATGACCCCCTACCCAGGGTCCAAAAATTGGTATTTTCTGCGCTCAGGCAACATGAGTTTTTGGGCCGCCAAATGAATAGCTCAAGTAGTTTCCTCATATAGAGACATGCTTATGCTTAGAGTTTGAAGGGAATCTAAAGTGATTTTTTTCTGCATTTCGAAATCTAATGCAATCTTAAAATCATGATTAAACTGCGAATCTGGGCGCAATTTTTTAATATGTTAATATATGAAGGTACTCCTACTACTGCGAATGCTTCAAATGAAAATTCAAGAAATCAGATTAATTTGATCACATTAGTATAGTAGTGGTCAATCCAAAAACTCATATGTTGATATATAACCTATAGAGATGATAATTATCGACTCTTCATTGAAATGCATAAGATTTAATAATCTCATAAATATTCTTTTTAATTTTCAGTATTTCGTGTGCATTTAGATTGCATATACCTGTATATGATATTTCTAGAATGTTTTGGTTAGATATTAAGTTTTTTAGATTAATATTTTAACATTTTGATAAAACAAGCAATTGTTCCATTTTGGAATCGCGATTGAACTCTAGTTTGACTAATATGATGTTGTATGATCAAATGAATTCTAACTTCATGAGATAAAATTTGAAATTTGAAAATGCGATATCTGACTCAAATATTTATCTGAGCACATTTAACATTCAATTATAAACTAAAGTAATATACAGAAGATTCGATTTGGCTTATATTTTAAATATTCAACAAATAATCTTATAAAATTGTGCTATTCACGTTTCTCAAAGATGGATTAAGCATTTACAACTTGTGCATTGATGGAATTAGATATGGATTCTAATGTTAATCGATATTTTGTAAATTGATATATATTTTATCATGGTTTGACATTTGATCGTGTTGAAACCGGAATTGCAATATGCATCATCTATATATATAATTGTCAAAATATGAGCTATAGATTTTTAAATTATGCTCCTGATTATGAGTGACTTATATGATTATATTGAATTGAGTAGTAAGAATCATAAATATTAGAATATTACGATAATGTATTATAACCTTATAGAAGCTTAAGGCTAAAAATGATGATGAAAATGTAGCTCAAATTTAAGTCTAAAAATTTGAAAAAATTAAGTGCTTATGATAGTATGACGATATTGGTGTTTGAATGTAAGAAATTAGAGATGTATTAGAAGCATTATGAGAAAATAATAAGATATAAAAACAACTTTTATGAAATAATTTAAGTTATAAGAGGTGTTAACATTGGTAATGTGTGTATAAGATAGTAGAATTGTATTGGATCTTTGATTAGTATTTTATAACAATTTATTAATGTAGATGTGATTAGAATGTTGGATTTCAAAGGAGAAAGCGGATTGTGCACTCTTGTTGTCTGCATGTGTCATTCCGGGAGACATTGCCTGTGCATGTCTCCCAGAATGGCATACTGTTCCGCATTCATAACTTGAATGCGGAACTTTGACGACAAGAGTGCATTGCACTCTTGTTGGTCTGCATGTGTCATTCCGGGAGACATTGCCTGTGCATGTCTCCCAGAATGGCATACTGTTCCGCATTCATAACTTGAATGCGAACTTTGACCGACAAGAGTGCATTATGCACTCTTGTTGGTCTGCATGTGTCATTCCGGGAGACATTGCCTGTGCATGTCCCCAGAATGGCATACTGTTCCGCATTCATAACTTGAATGCGGAACTGACGACAACATTATGACTCGTCTGCATGCTGCAGACATTGCCTGGTCTGCATGTGTCATTCCGGGAGACATTGCCTGTGCATGTCTCCCAGAATCAACTTTATTGCAATCAGAATTGATTGCAAAACTTTGACCGACAAGAGTGCATTGTGCACTCTTGTTGGTCTGCATGTGTCATTCCGGGAGACATTGCCTGTGCATGTCTCCCAGAATCAAACAATTTATTGCAATCAGAATACGATTGGAAAACTTTGACCGACAAGAGTGCATTGTGCACTCTTGTTGGTCTGCATGTGTCATTCCGGGAGACATTCAAACTCTCTTTTGACCGAGGTTATAAGAATCCTCAAATCTGATCCTAATATTACATTAACTTATCCTTTCTCTCCTTCTTTCTCTGCTCAAATAATCGAAGACTGTCACAATTTGATCAGAAAATTAGAGAATTCTGTAAAATCAATTAATACTGTTTTGAATGAATGCAAAGGAAATGGATACTCAGTGATGATTTACAAGAAGCGGTTCACTATTTAGTGAATCATCTTGTTGAAATCGAAAGAAGGAAGTCTATAGAAAAGCATGTCAATGAAATAGGAGAATTGCGAAAGATTCATTCGCAGGAAGTTTCAATTTTAACCCAAAATAAAGAGAAGACCATGGAACAAGTAAAGAAATGCAGAGAACAAATCATTGCTTTGGAAAAGCAATTCCAAGCAAAGGAAGATAATTATATTAATGACTTGGAAAACCTCAAAACTGAACAGTATTCTTTGTCTGATAAACTTAGAAAGCAACAACGAATCAAAGATGAGTTAATCACTTTTGTTTCAGGGAAACCAGCAGACATTGAATTCTTGAGTGTTAATTTAAGTGATATTGAAAAGAAATCTATTAATCTCAAAATTTAAATAAATTGTTTGTATTTTTATTATAATTTTACCTGTTTTATATTCAACCAAAATAATTGTGTATATAAGAGTAATAATGAAAAAAAAAAAAAAAAAGGTAGTGGGGCTTCCAGGCGCGTTGCGCCCTCTAGCCCTGAAGATGTTTAGTATAAATGAAGTTTTTATTCGGAAAATTGTTAGTCTTCTGGGTCGAAAACATTATATAATGTGTCGCTTTTCACAAATTATATATGTTTTCATGTTTTGTCACTTTTCTGTCACTTTTCAGGTAAAAACATTTTTATTATTATATATAAATGAATTTTACAAAACCACCGTTACCGTTCTTTGGAAATAAGAGTAAATGTAAAGATATTATATTGAGAGAACTTAAGAAACTACCGAATGGTCTAACATTTGTAGATTTGTTCGGTGGAAGTTTCTATATATCCCATTTGTGCCATACAATATTCCCAGACTCAAAGATTATATGCAATGACTTCGACAACTATATGGACCGTCTCAAACATATTCCAGACACAAACAATATATTGAAAGAGTTAAAAGAAAAGATTCAGATAGGTAAGATGGAACGTATACCATTAGATAACAAAAATATTGTGAGAGAGGTTTTGAAAAAAGCAGAATATATAGACTGGGATAGTATATCTGCTAGACTATTATATAGTGGTGCTATAAGAGTTCATGACATTGAAACACTTATGTCAAAAGTTTTATATCTTAACTATACAAATGTTTTCAAAGAGGACATAGAAAAATATATTGAGGGTATAGAGTTTGTGAGATGTTATTGGACAGAGTTGTATGAAAAATATAAAGACAAGGAAAATGTTTTCTTTATAGTGGACCCGCCGTTCTTTAACACATGGGATTTTCAATACCAAGTAGACTGGACTTTGAGAGACTCTTTAGAAACTTTAGACGTTTTACATAACCATCCATGCTTTTACTTTACATCCGATAAAAGTGGTTTGGAAACCGTTATGAGATGGTTAGAGGACATACATGACTATGAGTTTAGATATGACAAGATAGAATATGAGAGAGGTCCTATAAACGGAGAAAGTGTCATAACAAAAAAATTTTATTAGTAAAAATGTGGTTTGAAATAGGACTACTTGTTAGGTTTTTTCCAGTCATTTATTTCTTTGACGTGGCAGAAAGATATAGAGAATATGAAGATGAACAATGCCTGCAAATGTTCAGTATATGTACTCGTAAGAGATATTTTTATCTAATATTAAATGGACGCACAGAACTTAGCGAATGCACAGCAACCTGGACAACCAAACCCAGAGATATTCCAAATGAAGTTAGAAACAAACTGCAATGGCAAACTATGGTCAAGTGCCAACAGATGTACAAATGCAAACTGCCATGTCAAATGACGCTGCGTTAGGTTTGCCACCATGGTTATGCAAAATGAGATGGAAAGAGTTTTTATACAAACCCTGAAGTGGGATATAAACAACTTTATGCAGATGACGCGAACACAGGAGTTGACCCAGAATATGTTTTCTACCAGAGGAGAAACAGAATGTATGAGCTCCAGTTAAAGAATGCTATGGAACTCAACAGGAAACGTAAGAGACTAGGCGGACATTAGATTTTTACATATAGTAAATGGGTTTCTTCAGTAAGATAGGAAACTTCTTCAGAAGAGTTGGAAGAGGTATATGGAATGGAATAAAAACCGTAGGAAGAGGAATTTGGAACGGTGTCAAAAATATTGGTAAAAGAGTAGGTCAGTTTGTTGGTATTATACCTAAAGACCCTGAACCAGAAGAGCAAGCTCCTGTTATACAACAGCCTGAACCTGCACCACAGTCTAGTTGGCAACCAAATCCAACACCTCAACCGTATTAAAAAATTATATTTTTACCGTTCGATAGTAGTTGTATATGAAACTAAGTTCTAAGTAAAACGCATGGTATAATGGAATTATTCTTTTTCTTCCATCTGTAGTAAACCATACTTGAAAGTCTGAAATACTTCCACTCGGCGGTTCATATAACTTTGTAGGTTTTTCGTAAAAGTCATTTGCCAAGCATAAGAAAGAGTTTTGGGCGCCAGAAAATGAAGCATGAACAATAATAGCATCTTGGTCGAAAACATTTTCATATGTTCCATTAGGGTTTTCGACTTCATAAAAGTCTGGGTGTACTGGATATGCTGCAGGCTGATTTAACATCCTCATAAATCTATACCATGCCAAGTTGTTATATTTTGTAGAAATATAAACGTTTTCTCCAAGGTCTTCTATTTTATTGATTTTAACAGTTGCATTTTTCCTGTCATAAATAATATCGAGATGGTACTCTCCCTCGTCAATGTTATACTGGTTTGCATATTCGATATAGATATCGTTTATTTTTTCTTGAAAAGCTTGAAGAGTTGTTTCTAAGTTTACAAGCAAACTAACTTGTAAAAGTTTTCCCTGTTCAAATTTCTCATACATACGTTTTTCTTTGTTATAGTATCGAACTTCAAAACCGACCGTAAATGGGAAACCATGTATGGCTTCTGAAATGAACTTCATTCTACGAAAGCCAATAGCTTTTGTGACAGATGGGTCTCTTAGCCATCTTAATGGGTAGTCAAAACGATAGCCTTCATGCTTTACGGTCTCTGTCTCAAACTTTTGACCGACATTAGTAAAAAGTTCATCTAATGGTTTAGTTGTAGCAACTCTTGAATTTTCTTTTTCTATTGAAAGCATATTTTATCTAGAATAAAAATGTCGAAAGATATTGCTTCCATGAGAGAAATACAACACAACCGACAACTCATTATGCAAGCTCTAAATAAGAACACAACAAACTTTTCAAACTACTCTAAGATATCTGAGTCATTGAAAGAAGGAAACTTAAAACTGACATTAAACCCAATGACAGATGAGTTTCTGTTTCAAGACAAGAAGAACAATACTGTCTGTATAAATCCAACAAAAGGAACTTTAAACGAGAAACCTATAAATGAACTTCTTTTGAAAACAGATGTTGACAACAAAGCTGACAAAGAATATGTAGACGATGCAATAGCAAAAGAAGAAGAAAGAGCTAACAATGCTTATGCAACAAAAGAACATACTCATCCTGAACTAGCAGACAAAACATATGTTGACAATAAAATGTCAAGTGAAGTGACAAGAGCTGAAAACGAATATTCTAAAAAGACTCATACACATTCTATATCTGAAATAACAGACTTAAACGTTAGCCTTGAAAAGAAAGCGGATAAGGAATATGTGGCTAGTAAGTTAGAGAAGAAAGCAGATAAGGAATATGTGGATGAAAAAGATAACGAAATGAAAGAAAGGGTTGACTGGTACCATGAATGGACATCGAAGACTTTTAAAGTTAAAGCCGATACAGGATGGGTTTCAGGATGTTTAGACCTTAAAGCAGATAAAACTTATGTTAACGATGAGTTAGAGAAGAAAGCAGACAAGAACCATACACATACAAGTTTTACAACTGTTGCTATAGAAAGTATTGAAGGAACGGTTGAAGAAACTGGTGGGGATGCAATATATTGTAAACCTCCTAACTTTCCACAAGGTTTAACATCGGATGACGACATAACGACGATGAGAAACATTAGATGTAAAGATGTTTATGTCATGAAGGATGAACATAATATTAAATTCACTGCTCAAGATTTATATGACAAGAAAGCAGACAAAACAGAGCTTCAAACATTAAAGACAGAAATACTTCAAACATTATATCCTATAGGCTCTATTTATACGTCAATGAACTCAACAAATCCAGAAACAGTTCTGGGTTTTGGAACTTGGACTCAAATAGTCGACAGGTTTTTGTATTGTGCAAACTCTTCAAAGGAAACAGGTGGAAGTAAAACGATTTCAGGTGAAAATTTACCTGCACATAGTCACTACATAGATTTAAGTACATCTCAAGCAGGTTGGCATAAGCATAAATTTTGGGATTGGTCAGCAATGACAAAAGGTAAAGGATATGATGTTAAAGACAACGTTCAGTTTGCTATAAATTGTTTCTGGGGTAACACTCAGGGAGATGGAAACCATACACATCGCGTTTCAGGATATACGCAAACAACGGGACAAAGTAAAGACTACATGCCACCTTACATGACAGTTTACGCATGGTATAGAAATGCTTAGTCGTCATTTTCAACTTCTTTAGCATATTCGTCAGGAGTTGTCTTATATTTGTTAGGAACTGTCTTTGAAAGTATACCACCTTGAACTTTGACAAGTTTGAAACGAGGTCTGACAATAGTAGTTTTATCTTCTGCTTGCAGTGTGTACATTTTGCCATGTTTGCCTAAAACTTCATAATATTCTCTTGTATACTTTCTTCTATTTTTACGAACACGAATGTGAGTACCTGTCGGGTTCCCATTGTTGTCATAGTCAATAGTATTTTCATATGGGTCGCGTTTAGGTATTTCTATTTTTACTTTGTCACCTTTCTGAAGTTTGAAGCCCGGCATTCTTTCTTGTTTGTCTCTTTTGACTAAATTATTAAATATATAGTCTTTCTCTAAGTCAGGGTTGTTTTTCATTTCTTCGGGGGAGTGGTTTCCCAAACCTTTTTGTTTACGGCTATTGTAAATATTTAAAACTTGTCTCATCTTTGCCATGGAGAAGTGTCTATATTTGTCGTCATATGACATTTCATTTGCTTCACCACCTTGTGGTTGGTTTAAGTCTCTTAACATTTTTATACAACCGTCAATGACACCAAGAGCAGAATGGTTTTGGTCGACAATGAAATATTGGTTTACATTTTTTGAACGCAGATAGTTTTTTACATCATCTGATTTGAAAGAACTTTCACAGTCAGATGTCAGTTTTGTTGGATGGTATTTGTCAACGAATATTGTCAAAGCTGCTAAGATATCTAAAATATTTTTGGACTGTAATGGTATGGCTTCACAGTATCTTGTGTTTTGACCGACAAATATTAACCAGTATGGTGGTCCATCTGTTCTAACTCTCGGAATGTTTTCCAAGATATCCATAAACCAAGCATTTGGTGTTGAACTAAAGATTTTTATCATGAGTGCTTTCTTTGTCGCTTTAGAAACATAGGGGTCCTTGTTTGGATTCGTCATTTTTTAACCCATAAGAAATGGGTTTATTTGGCGCATTAGCAGGAGTTGCATCCAGATTTTTGCCCGCAGTGGGAACAATAGCCAGAGGTGTATTTGGAGTTGGAAGGAAGATTTTGAGTACATTAGGTATACTTAAAGAGAAAGCACAACCTATTATACAAACTGTACAGAAAGGTTGGGATGTAGCACGAGATGCAACAAATCTTATTCCAAATCCTGAAACAAGAGGAAAAGTTCAAGGATGGATGGACAATGTAGGAAGACAAGCAGGAAACTATTATAACAAAGCAAATGACTACTATAACCAAGCAGGACACTATATGGACCAAGGTGAAAGATTCTTTAACAGAGGATATAACCATGCACAACAATGGGTAAACAATAACCAACCTCAACCGCCTCAAACGTGGGGAATGTAAAGTTTTTTTACTGAGATGAAATGAACAATACAGCATTGAGACAAATGGGTTCAAGATGGATTTGTCGACTTCCAGCAGTTACACCACGTGTTTGTCAAGTTCTTCCTATACCTCAGGAAGTTTTAGACCGACTTAAAAAACAACAACAACCAGTTGAAAACAAACCAAACTAAAATTTTTTACTGAGATGAAATGACCGAAGAAGTTGAAACGGTAGATTTGACACCACAAACAAAAAGTTCAGAACCATTGTCAAAACCTGTCAAAGAACTTACAGATGAAGAGAAAAATTCAATAATAGAAAGTGCCAGGTCTGGAAATACAAACCCTAACTACAAAGTCACTTTTCATAAAAATGGAACGGCAAGTATCTCAAAAAAGAAACAGACTCTCACAAATAAAATATTGAAGTCTGAAGGAGCTTTCGAAACAACAGATGGAAAAGTTTACTTCACTGACCAACAGTTCATTATAGAACATCTCATTGACTTAGAGTCGAAATATTCTAAACTTTACAACAAACACAAAAAGTTGAAAGGAAAACAAAAACAAATGGCATATGATATTTATGAAGATGTTGACGACACAACTGTTCCTGCAAGTGAAGTAAAGTCAGAGGAACCGAAAAGTGACGAAAAACCGATAGAAGAAGAAAAAACCAAAAACTGAAGATAAACCAAAACCAAAGTTTAGTTTGGAAACTAAACCAAGTCAACCTTCATTAGCTGGTATGGTTGGCGTCAAAGACTTATGGCAGCAGGCGGTTATGTAAAGTAAAGAAAAAAATATTTTTTTATTTTTATAAAAATGCCCCCATATAGAATGGATAGAAATCTGCTAGAATAAAAGCAGAGTTGCAAAGATATGGTTGGAGAGTTTCGAAGAAGTTTAAATATAGGAAGGGAAGACCCATAAAAGTCTATGACAAATTGTCTGGTCTTCGCTACGAAATGGATTTGGAAACAGCACGTGCAAATTATCCAAACAGACTAGAGAGGTTAGAAGAAGAACGTCTTATGGACATGCCTTTCGATGTTAGTGAACCTCAAGTTGAAGGACACGACGGCTTTGCCAGATTCTACTGGAAACATGACGAACAATTGCATCCTTTGAGAAGGAAAAAAGGTAGTGCAGAGGATGGTCATGCTCCCATGGAAAGAACAAGATATGCATATGAGAAGTACCGTGAAGTTAGAAGTCAAATTACATCTGGTCGAACCTTTACAGTAACTTTGACGAAGGAAAGAACAAAGAAGGCTTCATGGGTGTACTTGCTGCCATACAAGACGGAAATAAGAAAGGATACAATCTCAGATTGACCATAACAGATTTGGATGGTCACATTTACTATGCACATGGCAATGTCACAACAGCTGCAATGCTTCTTGACGCTTTCAAGACTACAAAAGAGAACAAATGGTTGACTCCGACTCAGACATTTTGAATGCAATTGAAGGAATTGCAAGTGTCAAGTTCGAATGGTACCAACCTAACCCTCAAGCAGTCAGACAACATGCTGGATACTTCCCGTTCATAAATAAGTCTGACATTGACTTGACAAGGTATGGAATTTACAATTCAATTGAAACAATTGTCAATGAACCTTGCATTCTTACATGTCTCAGGAACTCTGGTCTTGTTACAGAAGAGAAGATGAAGTATCTTGAGTCATGTGTGAAGACAAGGTACATTCTCGAGGTCAATTGGCAAAAATTGCACCGTTGGCAAATGTCAATATCCGAGTCAACATACCTACAGCTAAAGGTTCTTCACATGACGACTATGTTGTTGAGTTCAATTTACCATGGTTGAAGATTGTAATTGTCCACAACCACTTCATGTTGAACGAAAGTCTTACAACCCATTGTTCGGAAAAGGCAAGTGCAACATTGTCAGAGCTGTAAACATTCTTTTCGAGAAAGGTTTGTTGGAACCAATTCCAGATGACAAGCTGACAGAAACTTTTGTACCAAAAGACGAAACAAACTTTTCACTGTTAGCAAGACCAAAAGTTGTTCCAGACAAAGTTTCTAGTACAAAAGAAGTACACAATTCCACAAGGAGTTGGAATTGTTCGGATACCAACCTGAACCAGAAGAACTTCCAATGAGGTTGCAAGAACTTCAAGATGCTAAAGCAAACTTCCATTGAGACATCCAATTGACGTCAAATTGTATTGGAGAGCATCTGAGTTAGGTCAGAAGGTTTTATATGAAACAGGTTGCTTCGACGATGTTTATGAGATAACAGGAGAAGTTTCTCAGAAATAAGAGACTCACTTGAATTTCCACAAACTGGACCAATTGGTTGCGACAAGTTCGACTCAGATGAAAAGATATACTATGTCGACCTTAACGCTGCATACATGAGGTTTGTCCAATATATTCCGACTGGAATTCCAAACGAAGTGGTGAGTTCCCGGGAAGGAACTATACAGTTGGAAAAGTCATACAACAACTGTATGATATTAGGAAAGCTTCAAACCCCAAACTTGCAATGACACTCAAATTGCTTATGAATTCGACATGGGGATATTCCATTAAGAAACCTCAAGAGATGAAGAGTAAACATTATGAGAAGGTCGACAACTTTGTTGAAAGGTTTTCTCCTTTTGTTTTGAAGTACGAATTCACTCAAGGTCAAAGTGGCTTAGTAACCACATTAAAACCTATTGTCGAACATTGGTCTTACCCTCAGTTCGCAAAAGCAGTCCTTGACAACTACAACAAATTCTTCTCCGAAGTCAAATCCAAAGTGAAGGTTTACTATGAGAACATTGACGCACTCATGACGAACGAAGAAGGGTACAACAAACTCATTGAAATGGGCATGGTCGGTGAAAAGATGGGTCAATTCAAATTGGACAAAATTTTCACCGAAGTTCATGTCCTCTCCAAGCGTAAGTACTGGGGCATACTTGAAGACGGCACAGAAATAAAACATTGCATGAAATAAAAAATTTTTATATTCCTTCCTAGCTAATTTCCGTTTAATTTCATGGTCGCCCTCGGAGTCTTTGAATCGGACAGGTCGAGTTACACCATTCTTGGTCTCAAACTCATATATAACCTGTTTGTCTGTATTTTCGTCGACTATGGCACGAGACACGAACATTGACCAAACGGACAAAAAGTGTCGTTTCGGATGGTCAAGCAGCCAATCGCATTCGAGCACTTCGAAGAAGCCTTACGTTCCAAGGGAGAGGGTGTCTGGTGCAAGGCAGAGGTCATGAAACTCTACGAGCAGTACATCCTCAATGCCTGGGAGGACAAATCGTCCTTAGATTGGCAATTCTACCAACTCCTCTGGGACGACCTCCTACGCAACTGGGATAACGAAAGAGTCCAATTCAAAGGTCGGGAACTAATTTTGCAAATTACCCTTAATTTAACATACTTATCCAAATAAACACCTAAATTTACTTGGGGTTTCCCCCTAAAATAAAATTTTTTTACTCTTAGAACCACTCGAGGTTCTCCTTACGGTTGTTGAGCTTGTCACCGTCAATGTGTCTGACCCTCGTCTTCTTGTCTGGATTTGGAACCCATTGAATTGCGACAAGCTTGCCCATGGAAATTGAACCGCGATTCCGAAGGTTAAGGTTCAAGTGTCCCAAGTTGTTGAGGACTGGGGTAAGAACCTTGCCGGTCTCCCTGTTGCGGATTTTGTATGGGTAGGGTTGGGAAATTTCATAAGCGTCATCGGCAACAAGGGTTGCCCAAACTTCCTCTTCTTCGTGTTTCTCTTCTTCCTCTTCTTCGTGTTTCTCTTCTTCCTCTTCTTCGTGTTTCTCTTCTTCCTCTTCTTCCTCGACAATTCCTTCTTCAATTTGGTACTCACGAAGTACGGTGTTGCATGTTCTGTCCTTTCCGAGTACCTTCCAGATGGCGTCTATCTCTTCGAAGAAACGGTATATGAGTCTGGCAAGGTCTCGGTTTTCTCTCTCGTAATTGCGCAACGATTCTGAGAAATCGTTCAGGACTTTCTCATTGGAAGCTTTTTGCTTGAGGACATCGGCTTTGAGATTGGTCATCTCTGTCATAAGACTACTTTGGAGAGTCTTAATGGTGTTTGTCAGATGAGCTTTCAATTGGGCAATTTGAATTTGAATTGGGCGCTTGTCTGGCAACCTTGAAAGGACATCTGCCATTGTGTTCGGCTTCGGTGCTTGTTCGGACATCGAAAAAATTAAGTGGTTTGAGAATGACGGTTTTACTTCAAAAAGCTGGTTATGACAGTTAAGTCATACAACAAGTTTAAAATAATATCTTGTTCTTCTTCTGAACGTTTGTTGTCTCTTCCGATAAAAGTTTGGAACATGAGAACCAAAAAACGTTTTTTGAGGAACCGAAAGAGTTCAGGCAAACGTTCATATTCCGGATATGTTGGGAGCAGTTCGAAACATCTGAGCTGACTTTCGGACAAAATTGGGACAATGTCAACAAATTCATCTTTGGTCGGACTGCTTGAAGGTAAGTCCCTTACATGTAAGTAGCTCTGGTAAAGTCTCCTCATTTCTGCTAACTTTTGGAGTATAGCTTCGTAGTTTAGAAGTTTTAATTTTAATTGTCTTATTCCACTCTTGACATCTAAACGGTAACTATCCATGAGGTCAAGAGTAGCTTTGGTAGCTTTAAGTGGAGCTATCTGTTCCTTGACCTCTGCAATTTTGGTTGCAATTGTGATTTGAGCTCCTTTAAGTTCGCCGTCTATGTCGTTCTCAACGTCTTCAACGATGGCTTGAAACTCTTCATCGGTCCATTGAGATTGGTGTGGGACGAATTTAACTTGCTTCATTCAAAAAATGAAAAAAAATGTTTTTACTCTAAACGTTAAGGTTTACAGTACTGGTTGGATGTCGCCTTCTGAGGTTATGAAGAACGGCCGTCCTGAGAAGTGGAACAGTGCTCTGAGAATTTGTATAATTCGTGGAATTGGACTCTCTCTGTTTGGAAGTTGTATCCATGGGCGCTTTGCAAAGAACTTGAGAAGAGCTTCTTTCTTCATCTCCTTTATGTCGTCTACAGGAGTGTTTTCTGGTATTTGAATTGGAATTCCGGTTTCAATTTCGATTTTCAGCGCACCTCTTCCAGACAACCAGCAGCCGAGGGACTTGTTGGCTTTGTCCTTGCCCAAGTACTGCTTAACAACTTCATTTATCTCTATAAGGTAAATTGCCTCATCTAATGGCTCGATGTTGTCCATTGTTCTGTTTCAGAACTAGTCTTGTACTTTTTCAGAACAATACTTGTACTGTTTCAGAACTAGTCTTGTACTGTTTCAGAACAATACTTGTACTTTTTCAGAACAATACTTGTCCTGTTTCAGAACAAATTTCCCGTAAAAGCTCTCAATTTGTGAGAAAAATTTTCTGTTTCAGAACAATACTTGTACTTTTTCAGAACAATACTTGTACTTTTTCAGAACAATACTTGTACTGCTTCAGAACAATACTTGTACTTTTTCAGAACAATACTTGCACTGCTTCAGAACAATACTTGTACTTTTTCAGAACAATACTTGTACTGTTTCAGAACTAGTCTTGTACTGTTTCAGAACAATGTCCGACGTACCACCAACCCAGTCCTTTCCCAAACCAGAGGAACCTAAAGCACCAGCCCCTGCACCTCAGTTCCAGCAAGTACCTCCGATTTACTACCAATTTCCACCTCAAGGTTACTACCCACCACAAGGCTTCCCGAACTACCCTCCTCAGCCTATGCCTTACTTCCCCAACCCTTGGATGTTTATGCAAAACCCTGCCCCACAATTCCAATCTCAATCCAAGAGAGACCAAGAGTTCGAGGAAGGTCTGAACCGCTTACGCAAAGAGTATGCTACTACCCCAATGGAAGAAGACAGGCTCTCACTCTCTTCCCTCAAATCGACCGATTCGACTCGTACCACAGATTCGGTTCGTGACCGTGAAGACTACCTCAAGCAGTCTGAGAGACTCTTCATCCTACAACCATTTACAGTTGGAGCTCTCAAGAACATGCGCAATTACGAAGGTCAGACACCAGCTGGAGACCGCAAAACAGACATACTCACAAGAGCCGTCCAACTGGTCAAGACAAAGACTGAGATAGTCGACTTCATTCTTGCAGCTTGCCCATACAAGTAAAAAAATAAACAATTACGAGTTAAACTTTTTATTCTTTCTTTTCTGAGTTGTTTAGAGCTGGTTTCTCTTGTAGGAACCTTTCGTACTCTTCCATGGTCATGTAATTGCGAATTTGGTACGCAATTCCAGGTTCGTTGTTTTTGAACCTTACGTATGTAACGCTTCCATCCTCCTCAGGGAAGTAAGCTGCTAACATCTGACCAAGTTTTCTCGGTGACTCGGAGCTCATTAAAAATGTCACTTTTTAAACGTTAAGTTTTTAGTCTTAATTTACCCTTTGTTTACCCTTTGTTTGTCAAGGTAGTATTGGAGTGCAATTTCTCCAAATTCTCTGTGTCGGAGTTCTTCAGCATTTTCCAAGGTGTACCTGGAGAACTCAAAGAAGTTGTCAAGAAGATACTGCCATGCTGCTCTTCTGAGTTCGTCGGTATTTTGGAAGTGTTGCACCTTCGAGTCTTCGGACATGAAAAAAAATGACACTTTTTCATTTTTTTGTATTTGACGAGAATGTCGGGTAGATGGTTAGATCTCACCTGTTTTTTCACCTCTTTTTTCACCTCTTGAATTTGTCAAGACTTCTTCGTAAATGTTTTGTCAAGACTTCTTCGTAAATGTTTTGTCAAGACTTCTTCGTAATGAGTGTAAAGGACCCAAAAATAATGTTTAGGTGAAGAGGTGAGATCTCACCTGTTTTTTCACCTCTTTTTTCACCTCTTGAATTTTCATGAATTTCCTTAAGATAGAAAAAATAAAGTTAGTTTTTTTGTATTTTTTTGTATGTAAGATATGATTTCAGGGATTTTTTTGACGAAGTGTCAATGTTCACTTCGTCAAAAAATAACAGTTATCTAATGAAAAAGTGTCATTTTATTTTTTTATTTTGTATGTAAGATATGATTTCAGGGATTTTTTTGACGAAGTGTCAATGTTCACTTCGTCAAAAAATAACAGTTATCTAATGAAAAAGTGTCATTTTATTTTTTTATTTTGTATGTAAGATATGATTTCAGGGATTTTTTTGACGAAGTGTCAATGTTCACTTCGTCAAAAAATAACGCTTACCATGTAAAACGGTTGTGAAAAAAAAAGAGGTGAAAAATTAGGTGAAAAAACAGGTGAGATCTCACCTCTTCACCTAAACATTATTTTTGCTGAAAAATGACCAAATTTCATGAATTTCCTCATATGCTTGCTTCCCTCGGAAAACCTAGAGAAGAGATTCCGTACGAAAACAGTGAAGAACAGCGAGACCGTTTTTTTTCTGGGTCGCCTAAAACTCATGAAAATCGTGAAAAATAACAGAGTATTTTGACAACTTCAAACAAGTAGGGTAGATGACACTTTTTCTATTAAACCGTTTTGGCATTTCTCATGAGTGAGTATAGTTCTGCCGAACCATTGGAAGAGAAGAAGTACCCTTGCTGGCAAAAGACAAAAATAGTTGCCTTGGTTGTCATTGCAATTGTACTCGTAATTGAATTCATTGTACTTCTCTTCACGTACCTAAAACTCAAGGACGGCATATGCTTTAAGAAGCTACCATCTTACTAAGACTAAACACTTAGATTTTTCAAGCTTGACTTTTTACAATTTGAACTTTGTTCGCATAGATATGAATTCTGAAAGAAGTATGAGGGTCTTGTATGACTTTGTACTTCTCCCATAGTTCATATCTGTCAAACTTACCTGCCATGGACTCTTTCATAAGTTCCATGAAATCGTCTTCGGACAATCCGGGGAAAAGTACAATGTCAGTAAGTATTCTCTTTACATCCTTACTTAAACTCTTTGCTGTCTGTACACAAATGACAACTGAGATGTTAAAGTGTCTGAGCTTCTTAAGAATTCGACACATATCTTGTTCTCTATTCTTAAGCAAAGGATGAGAAGCAAAGTCATCTAAGATAAGAAGACATCTATGAGGGTAAGTCTTCCAATCGTACGATTGCAATTTCTTCGAAATGTATTCTATCTCTTTCTGTTTGTTTCTGAAGTGTTTCTTCTCTAATATTCTCTGCATTTCCTCATTAGGGTCTTTAAACTTAGAATTTATATACTCATTTATAGCATTATACTTCAAAACTCTTCTTTGGTACTTCTTTATCCAATCTAACAACTCAGAGTCTTTTATACATACTAACTTAGACTTCTTTATAATATCTTTGAACGAATTGACGGTTTGGTCAAATTGACCAGAAGTACTACAAATGACAACTAACTCATAGAATGGGTTCTTCTCATCTAGTTCTTGTTGTTGTGCAGCCATTTTAAGATAAGTGAAAGTCTTACCCGACCCAGGTGGTGCAATTAGACCTGTTATACCATTCTGAGCAAATAAGAACTTGTCATGTATAGGTTTTATCTGAGCATTTTCTAACTTCCTCTTGTTCTTGTTTAAAACATTCTCAAATTTCTTGTCAATGTCAGCAAACTTTTTTTCTAACATATTTTTAGAAAAATTAAAATTTTTATCTTTTAGAAAATGTCTAGCGATTTCGCTATCTATATTCGAGACAAGCTTTTCGACAGCAAAACATCTGTCGACCATAAAATCTTACATAGTGTAAACAAGAAAGGTGAATTTGTTCTAAAGTTCTGTTTCTGGGAATATGACAAGAACCATAAAACATTAGGCAGAGAAGTCTTAAAATTTGTCAATGACAGACTTGTTGACAGAGATGACGCCTCTTGGAGAGATGAAGTCCAACAAAACTTCTTAGAATGCAAAGAAGACACATGCGCTGTTCTTGAAGATGAAATAGAAAACAGAATAGATGAGCTATTAAAGGACAAAGAACTTTTACATAAATATAGTTGCGCCAAATTTGACATAACTCCACCAGAAAAGAAGAAGAGAGAAAAGAAAGAAAAGAAAGTAGAAGAAGAGAAGAAAGAACCTGAACCAGTTCCAGAGAAAAAGAAATTTGACATGTAAAAATAAAATTTTATTTTTAGAACATTTCTGGGTCAATGTCAATGTTCTCTTCCTCTTTAGGAGCAAACACTGGCTTAGACTCTAAAATCTTTTTACCCAATTTACCTTGAACTTCAACTATCTTAGACTCATAATATTCATAGTCGTCTGCTTTCTTTGGTTCATAAGGTATAACAAGTTTGTATGCTTTGCCTTCTTTAAGGTTTGAGAACCTTCTGTCAAAACTTTCTTTGACTGCTAACAAACCTTCTATGTCTAAGTCTTCAAATTTCGCACCATTTTTAGTCACAATAGCAAACTTAACTGGTTCGATGTTCCAAACTTTGCTGAATGAAGACTTTTCAAAATGGTAGAAGTAAACATTCAAATATGTGAATGGGTCTAGTTCTTCTTTAAGTCCTGACATGTACTTGTTTACTGAGATGAATTTTGCCATCTTTTTCTATCGGATAAAAAATATTTTTTTTAAATTTACTCAGAAAAAATTTTCTTTGTATATACACCATTCTGTACGTCTAAAAGACTTTTGACATTTGCCAAGAATGTTCGTTTAGACGCTGTCATATAACCATATTCTTGACAATATTGTTTATACGAATCGTACAATGACCTTTCATCTAATGACACAAAGTCAGTTTCATCTATGAACAGTTCATATACACTCTTGTTTGCTTCTAACAATGTTTGTCTCTCTTCGGTATGTGGAATTTGTCTTGGATTGAACTTAGAAATATCTAATGTCATAAAATATGAGAACAAGTGGTTGTAAAAGTCAGATGTCAAAGTTTCTGCTAAGTCGTCAAAATATTCTGTATCTTGCATATGAGAATCTGACGTTCTGACAACTACATATCTTCTGTCAGAACTTTCTAACTTCATCGGAACAGCATTGTTTGAAATCATAATGAAGTTTGCAACATTTTCACAAACTCTTTGGTCTTTATATTTTCTTTCAACAACTCCAACTTTATCTGTTATAAGACTCTTCAAAGCATCTGAGTTTAAAACTTTTGTTGTATCTATACTTTGAAGTTCGTTACAAACTATAAGTTTCATATTCTCTATTGAGGAGTTAAACTTGCCACAGATGTTTTCTAAGTTTGTCATATTCGGATTCGAATAACCTTCTAACAGTTTGCACAAAATATCTGTAAAGAATGTGTTCTTACCAGTTCCTTGTTTTCCAATTATAATGAGAGCAGTTTCATTTTTAGCACTTGGATGTTGTAAGATGTTTGCAAACCAACATAAGATATACTCATAGACTCTTTCGTTTCCATTGCATATAATTTCTTTGACATGGTCTAACCAAGCTTCTATAATATTTTCTTTCCATTCTACTTGTTCATATTTATATCCAGTGAAGATAGAATAGAAGTTTGGAGAAGGTGTATAGAACTTTATACCTCGAACTGAAAAATCTTCTAACTTTGACAATAAGATATCCCAAGCATCTAACATCTTCATGCCAACTTGTACGACTTTTATTTTCTTAAGTTTCTGTCTACATTCTTGTTCTGAAACTATTGTTGCTCTTGGTTTGTTAAAGACTACATCCCATTCTTTCATAACATAACATTCTGGGGCAGAGTCGACATAAATGACTAAACGTTTCAAATTCTCGACTGCTTTGTTATAGTCTCTAAATGGACACATATTTCTGAATGCTTGGAAGTCATAAAAATCTGAAACATCTATTCTGTACATTTTTATAAAAATAAAAAAAAATATTTTTTTTATTCTTGACTTTGTTGTTGCATTTGTTGCATTTGTTGTTCTTGAGCTATTTGTTGTTGAAGTTGTTCTTGTAATACAATACTTTCACCAGTTGCATCTTCCAATTCGAAACTTTCTGCCGTCATTGACAAATACATAGGACATAAAAGTTTTACAGGAACAAAGTTTGCGTCAACTAATGTCAACGTTATACTTGCCAAAGTGTTTGAGTTCACTAAGGTTGAAAATTCTGCATTCGAATGAACAATAGGCAAACCAGCAGAGAAAGTATTGTTTATACGCATAAGTATCTTTTGGTCATAATAGTTTCTGTCGACGTTCGAATAACACTTTGAACCTAAGTTTGAAACAATATATAAGATTGGTGTGCTTAATGTCAATGGAATAGACATTCCTTGTATGACACCTTTTCCTGTTATAGGAAACTGTTGGTAGTAAAAACCAGAAATAAGTTTTGTATTATAGCTCATATTGTTTATAGTAAACTCAGTCGGACATCCAAACATAATGAAACCTGCTCTAGTTGCAGCACATGTTACACCCGTACTTAAAGTATTAAATAAGTCAACAAAACCTGTTGGTGGTATATCTGAGTAAGTATCTTCAAAGGAGTATTTTTTACCATTCACAACAATAAAGTCTTCTGGTGTCAAAAGAGCAAAACAGGCTTTAGTCGTCATTGTGTTTAAGGTTAGTTTACAATATCGTCCTTGAGGACTTTGTAAGTTTGTTGTTATAGAATTATATGACTCGGGGTTTTTAGTCGTAATAGTATAAACCATTATATCTTCTGCCATTTATATATATTTAAAAGTTTTTCTGAAAGTGGAGAAGAACTTCATCTAAACTTTCACATGGCGTTTCTTGAAGTTCTCTGTCTAAGAAGTTCAAATATTTTGTAAAGACATAGAACTTTCCTTTGTCTACACGAACAAACAAAACAGGGTCTTTCATATCGTTCAAAAGTGTGTAAAGTCCTTTACATGAAATAAAGTCTATATTATTTTTCTTCAAACATCTTTCAAGAAGTTTTGACATTTTTACTTAGCAAATAAATTTTAATGAAATGTTGTGGTCGTCAAATATTTTTATGACGTCTGGGAAACTATACTTTAAGTTCAACGTTTCACCTCTTTTCATAACGTATATCTTGTCAATGACATTATATGAAACACCACAGCAACTAATGTCGGGTTCTATTTCTTTGATGTTTATATCGTCTGCCTCTGTCAAAAGTTTCAATAGTTCTTTCAAAACTTCATGAGGTGCAATGACATATGAGTTCACTTTTACAGGGTTGTGTTCGACCAAGTTTAACATTATACCTAAAGCTTGACAAATCTTCTCCTGAGTTTGAAGTTTGTCTTTCAGTTGTTGGTAGTCGTTTCGAATATCTGCAACAGAACTTAAGTCTCTGCTAACTTCAGGATATGTTGGTTCTTTTACAGGAACAATTGTTATACCATCTTCGTCTTCGTATGGTTTCCCCACTTCAACATCTCTGTCTTTGACATTGACAACAACACTTTGACTGTTTGTTTGAGTTGGTGAATTTAACTTCACATCTGCCACCGCCATTAAACCTTTTGAAACACTCACGCTTCTATTTTTCGGAAATGACATTTTACTTAGAATAAAAAGATGGATGTATTCGGATATCTTATTGAATTGAAGCAGAACAAAGTTTACACACACAAACAATACAAATACATTGACAGAATAGTTCTTTATACAAACAATGGTAAATGTTATAGAATAGCAGTCTTTGCTGAACCTAAATATTTTCATAAAGCAAAGAAAGTTGGTATAACCGAGATGGTGAAAGTTCTTGACGTTGACAAAAATATAACAACAAAACTTACAGATATTTCTAAAGGAAAGTTTATCTTACAATATTATGTCAAAACTGGCGTACTGTCAATATTTGACGGAGAGAAGTCAGTTCAAGAACAACTTACTGACCTGCTGCCAAAATCTGCTCGATGGAAGCTGTCGTTATGCCAATCTGAGGAGCCCCAGCAGGTTTCATCGAACGAATCTTCAAAAGAGCATCTTCCGTGAAAAGTGCTATTGGTTTTGTAAACTTCTTTGCTCTCAGTTCATCTGGACCGTCTCTGTCACCAGTATATTGTATTTGTACAGTACCAACAGTTGAAATACCACCCATAAAGTCTTCTGAGTCAGCAAATGGAATGCCAAGCCAAAAGTTTGAACGGTCTCCATTTGTATATTGAGTTTTTTGACCTCCTGTATGAGTCCATACTTTCACATATGGCATAATAGAACTTTGCATTTCAGGGTTAATGGTTGTTGTGAAGTTGTTGTTAAAGTTCATAGCATCTAATGTCAAGTTGTATGACCTCATATCCTCAACTGTAGAATATTCTTCTCTTGGATAATATTTGCCATCTATGTTTATATGATATTTAATACCGGGGTTGTAGAAACAAGAATAGTCATTTATAGTTCGTCTGAACAGTACAAACATAGTATCTGCATGTTTCATTGCAGTTGTTAAAGCAATATCTGTTCTTGCACCTGGGTCAGCACTTTGGTTTCCAACTTCACCTGCAAAGTCTTTGACAGATATTTGGTGTATAGGGAACATAAGTGGAACTGCAATATATTTGGCAGCTAAAGCATTTGAAATATCTGGGTCCAACATATAGACTGCAAGTCTGCTTTCTATTCTCTTGCATTCAAACTTTTCGCATGTAAACTTAACTGGGTCCCAAGCAGTTCCAGCAGCATTGAAATAATAGTTTACTTCATTGTTGAAGTTTGAGAAACCAAAGTCTAAGTCAACTTTGTCTTTGCAAAAGTCACAGAACTTGGCTCCACCAGTTCCAGCTACAGTAATGCTGAATGGGTCTTGTGTTGGTGCAATGACTAAGTTATTTTTGCTTGGAGTAAGTTCGATAGAAATTTTTCCTGCCCAGTTTGGCAAGTATCTTAAAAACCTGAAGATGAGGAAAGATGACAAAGGAACTCTAAGTTTCAGTTTTACTTTAGTGGCAGCAGTTCCATCTGAACCAGAAAGGTTAACATAAACTCCTGGAACGTTAGGGTCAAGTCTTCTTATTTTCTCAATATTTGCATACTGGTCTGTTTGTTCTCTAGCTTGTGGTTGTACTGAGTTTTCTCAAAGCGAACCATTCATAGTTTGCCCATGTTACTGTTTGAACTAAGTCAGAGTTAGAATATATCTTATATCCCATGAAAACTTCTGGAGCATATTGGTATCCGACATAGAAAATTCCATTGCAACCTTTCTTGTCAGACAACTTGGCAGAAGGTTTTATTTCAATGTCTTGTTCCACGTATAAGAATGAGTTGTCAATAGAAATAATATGAAACCTGTCGCAAGCAATATCTACTGTTGTTGAAGAACCTTCTCCAAACTCACCTACGTTTCCATAAGAAACAGCAGTTGTATATTCGTAAGTTCCAGGAACTATTTCTGACCTTCTAATGGCATTGTCGCATTCGTTATACCATTCGGAAACATTTCCGTTCATGGCGTCCAAAACTGTTGGCGTTATATTCTGAGCGGCGTACATTTCATATGGGTAAAAATATAGAATAGTTGGATTTATGTGTCATAATAGAACCCACTCGTACCAAGCTTTACTTTCTTCCTGACTGAGTTTTTAACTCTTCTTTTTCCTTCATTGCCACTACTTTCACTAGATGAAGTTACTTCTTCACTACTTTCACTTTGTTCTACTCTTCTTCTTTGGTGTCGCTTTTGGTAACTTGCCCTCTGCTTCAAGTTGTTGCATCTTTGCCTCATGTTCACCTAGTATGTTGTAAATTTCACGTGTCCTTTTTGCCTTTGGGCTCTGGTCGCCCATCTCAGGTAACCTATATCCTAGAAAGATTTTGTCATAGTTTGTATTTGAGTCTTCGCGTATTGTTTGCATGACTCTTTCCTGAGTTTCCGGTTCAAGCTCTTCAAACAGAGCTTGTCCATATGGAATAAGCTCGTTTCCAAATATATGTTTTTGTAGCCATTCTGGTTTTCTTTCCATGTTACCAATAATATCTTTTGTGAATGGGAAAGCTTTTACCCAACGTTTCAGTCTTGCGTCATTTATTTCTGTAGTTGGTTTTATTTTGTCATGGAACATGTTTTTCAATACTAACATTTCATTTGGTACTGTCCATTTGAGTTTTCTTAAATATTCATCCCTTCTCGGTTCATTGTCTGCAAAGTAAGTTTTTATGACATTTTGCAAACTTTCGTTTGCAAGGTCATGTACAATAGGTTCTCTTCCTTCTCTCTCCCTAACTTTCTTTCTAAACTCTTCACCAAATATACCATCTCTATGGTTCTGTGTAGTTCTTTGAGATAAATGTTCTAGAACGTCAGGTGTTATATTTCCATCAGCCATGTTCATTTCATACTGGTCCAAAATATCTGCATGTTTCATATCTTTCAATGGCATTAAAGCCGCGCTGAAAATACCAGCTATATCTGGTTCACCATTCACTTCCATTGCGTCTACAACTTCTTGGAATTGAGGTTGTAAGTTTATGAACCACCTATCCGGATTAGCTTTATGACCCCATCTCATTGTAGTTCCATAGTCTGCAGAAACAAAAGTAGGTTTGTTTCCATATTGGCTAGGTTCTGAATGAACTTTAAACAATGTTTCATTTCTATATGTTTTGGTGAAATTTAACCTTTTTTTTCACCGAGTTCAGCCAAAGATTGAACGTTATATGGTCGTAAGTAAAAAGGATTGTTGTATTTGCGTACACTTTCTTTCAGTACTTCCATTCTATGCTGAATATTTTCATCTGATGTTGGAGTCTTTTGTATGTCGGCGAACATTTTTCGATATTCTTCTACTATGTCAGCCGAATTTTTCTTAGACTCTTGGAAAGATTCCATATTCCCCGCATACACTTGTTGAGGGTCAAGATTTTTCGGCTGTTCCAAATCTTCATCTAGTTCTGTGAAGTTAGTTTCCAAAGGAGGGACTTGTTCGTTTCCTTCAGGCTCTTCTAGCTGTTGTTGCTGAACTATTTCTTCCATGTCTGGTTGTATCTGAACTTCTTCCTGTGGAGTTTCTTGTACCTCATCTGCTGGCATTTCATATATTCCGAGACCATTTTTAAAAGTTCCCTATCTTAAGTCATCCGCTTCATAAACCTTTCTTCTTTCGTTCCGTCTCTATTTTTTACGCGTTTCATGAAGAGAGTTGAATTATCATTTAGCTCTGACACCAAATATCTCGGAGTAAATTCATCATGTCATTTGGATGATATGCTATTAAATCATATCCCTTAGCGAGCTTGTATTTTCCAGGTTTGAAATTATATCCCATTTGGTGCTGAACCATAAAGCTAAATAGGTTCGGGTCAGTATTTCCTTCCTTGAACTTTCTAATAGCTTCTTTATATCTGTCACTAAAGTCAAGAGTATCTGGGTAACCATAATTTTCCTTAAGCATTTTTAAGAATTCTTGGTTTCCTTGTTCTCTACTTCTTTTATGTCCTTGCTCTGTTTGTGGTTGTTGTTGTGCAGGGTTTTGAACTGTTGGTTGTTGTGCAGTGTTTTGAACTGTTGGTTGTGGTGCTGGGTTTTGAACTGTTGGTTGTGGTGCTGGATTTTGAACTGTTGGTTGTTGTTGTTGTTTTGGTGCATGCCTGTGTCTGTGTCCATGTGACGATGTAAATGTTTTAGGTAGTCCTGGTGCAGGTGCTTCTCTTGGAGGGTTTGGTGGTATATAAGTTCCACTAGCTAGTATATAAGTTCCACCAGCTGGTATATAAGTTCCACCAGCTGGCACATATGTTCCATCTGCAGCATAATGTCCTACCTGACTTTTCGTTCTTAAGAAAGCATTTACTAGGTCTGTTTTGGTCTGTTGTAACTCTTTTTCTTGACTTTCCACAACAGTTGCTCTAACGGCGTCATAGGCACTTTGAACTGCCTGTCTCGTTGCTGCATCTGTTATTTTCGTCATATTTTGTGCTACTTCTCTTACTCTTTCGTTGTCGAAACCTTCAGACTTCAGTTTCTTTCCAGATGAGAAGTCGTTCACTAGTTTCACCTTACTATGAAGAGCTTCGAAGGCGTTCTTAAAGTCAGCATTCATTAAAGCTTCATTTGAACTGTCTTCATCCGCTTGTATTTTTGTCCTTATTGACCCTATAAGTTGGGCTGCTTTGGCGTTGGCTTGGGCATCTAACCAGTCATTATTAGCTTTTATATATTCTGCGCTTTTCATTGCCTTTTGCATGGCTGCGTCGTTATTTTTACTTTCTTGTGCTAAGTTTTCATACTGTACGGTTTGGTTTTGCAACTGTAAAAGTTTTTCTGCCTTTACATTTGCTTCAACTTCTTTTTTATACTCATCGCTATCCATATATGTCTTCAGGGCTTTTTGTTTTATTCTTCATCTTTCAGTACTTTATATTGAGTAGTATGGTTTTTCAAATTTATAACATCTTGTTCCATTTTTGCTACTTCTGCTGCTTTTTCTGACACTTTTTTCGCATATTCCTCTGTACTTAGTTCTTTCAGTTGTTCTTCTTTCTTCTTTTTCTCTACGTTTAACTCATTGAGTTTCTTTGTCTGTCTGTCATATTCTAGTTTCTTTTCGTTTTCACTTATTTGTTTCTGTATGTCTATGTTTGACTTTTTGACATCTGTTATTTGATTTTTGAGTGAACTCAAATTCATTTGACTTTGAGGGTTATAAGCTGTTCCGTCTGCAGCTCCACCATAGCCTGCCATTTTCGCTAAAAGTGCCGCTCTTAAACCTCCACTCTGTGCACCAATAACTCGGTTTAAAAGCATAGGGTTGCTTGACATTTGTTGCAACATAGTGGGGTCATTCATCATTTGTTGTTGCAACTGTTGTTGTGGTGTCAGTTTTACTATGGGATGTTTCAATGCTCCCTTCCTCTTACGTATATTCTTACGTAGCTTACGTGGCATTTTAAGTGAAGTAAAAAACGGTTTTTGACAGATGTTTATATGACACTTTTTGTTCAGCACAAAAAACTACTCGGTCAAAGTGTTGTCAGTTTTGTAAAATAACCGTCCTATCTCATTCTATAATGGGGAAAGTCTTCTCAAAGTATACTTCCTTGGAACGCCCGTAACTTTTCCTGTAGCGACGATAGACCCTTACTTGTCCGGACAAAGTTATACTAAACATCTTCAGGGCTAGAGGGCACGAAGTGCCTGGAAGCCCCACTACCTTTTTTTTTTTTTTTTTTTTTTTTTTTTTTTTAATGTTGAATAATTGGTCATTTTACTTTAGATGAATACAATTTTATCTTTATCTCTAAACTCATTCCAAATTATCAAAATACCTCCACATGAAACCGTCGAAATTAGTTCATATAACAGTAAATTTTATATTTTATCCAATTCAAACCTGAATCAAACAAAATATAATATCAAAAATCGCACAACATCAACAGATATAAATCCACAAGCCAACAATTATTACGCATTTTCTGATGTAAATATAAGTATCATTAATTATGGGGACGAACTCGAAATTATTAAAGGATGGAATCTAGAAAAAGGTACGTGTAACGCAGAATCTTACTTTCTTAACTACTCCAATAATATGAATATGCAGATATATGCGAAACAAGCATGTCTTTTCTCTCCTCTCACATTTAATTCTTCTGGTATAAAATTCTCCAAAACTATACTGCCAACTCATAACATCTATACCCCACTTAGTGAAAAGCCAATACAGCTAGAATATTATTATACTGGCTTACCTTTTGTTGTTCAGATACACGATCATATAACAAATGATCTAGGAATAGCTTTCGAAACCATTGGTATTAATGAGAATATTTCAAATAAATGCGGACTCACATCATTTATATTCAATTCTCATAATAATACAGTCGATGATTCATTATTCAAATGCAATTGCAATAAATTCACAAGACCTCCATTTTCCATAGCTCTCTTTGCTTTATTATATTTCGCAGTTATTGGATTTATTATATTCCTATTAGAAAAAGGAAATATAATTTCAATAAGATCATATTTCTCCGCAAATATTGCAAACAGCCAGCCAGCAACATTTGCAAACCAAGATACTGAACCCATTCTTAATGATATTGAATATGATGTTGTGAATGTAGATGCTTGAGTGAATTTATACGTTATTTGTTGGACTAAAAGTTTAATGATGTATTGATGCAGTATAGTTTTTATACTGATATCATTTTTTTTAAAAAAAATGAGAATTGTATACCCTACTTTTCCAACATTTATTGCATTATATACGAATCAAGATTTGAATGATAATAAAATTTAAAAATATTCAACACAATATAGAGATATCGCTTTATAACATCGATGCTTTGTTAACCATACTAAAGATTTCATTCAAAAAGTCAAAATTTTTATTCCAAAAAAAATATAAGAAGAATGATATGCATGATACATTTTTATTGACCTATGTACTATATATAATTGAATCCACTATAATAGCGTTGTGAATATCTACTGTTTGATAAAAATCTTTAATAATCTATTAAAAAATAGGTTATAGATGTAACATATGAATGACACAATATCACTTTATATAGTAAATTATAATATGAATGTTGTTGGCTACTAATACTTCCTTTATTCATTGGAATTGAAATGCTCAATATTTAAAACGAATTTTAAACAATTTATGAATGTCATACGACTTAACCTGTCTACTAATCTTAGAATTTATACATAATTCATTAAAAATTAATATTAAATCTTTTGAATTATGAAAAAAGACAGACATATTAAAGGTAAATATGAATAAAAACATAAAATAGTTAGTAATGATAGATGTTATTTTTCCAAAATTTTCTTATTTTTCTAATTTTAAAAACTTTTTTAGCAAAATTGGGATTAATTTTTTAAATTTTGAAATATTTTTGGATTTTGAACATCAAAAGATTGCATTTCTTTTAAGAATAATGCAAATTTCTAATGAAGTGAAACATGTTTCAAGACTTTTAATACAATTTAAAAAAGAATCTCAAATATCTTCAGGAAATTCAATCTATATTTCAACGAGGATAATAGCAACATTCAAAATACACGATATCATATAAAACAACATCATTTTGGTTCAATGAATCCTGTTAATCTGTATTAACGAATTCATTGATTCAAGAAACCAAAGACATAAGAAATAAATATTGATATCACTCAGTTTACAAATGTCAAATCATCACTCAATACTCACCACAAATAACTTCGATTCGCTATATTTTTCATTTCATTAAAATTCAGACATTTTTTGCACTAATATCGATTACAAACAATTCTATATTACAAACCATTACAATAAATGACGAAAATCCTTCATTATTCAATAATTTGCAATTTTATATTTTCAAATCTCAAATTTTAATCAAATCAAATATAAATATCATGTAAAACATCTATATTTAGGATGATGTTCCATATTACTATGGAAAGTTAATCATCAATATGGATAAAACCAAATTCCTTCCCTTACCATAAACTTCAAGACTCCTTTCATCACACAAACAAATGCACGAGCCACTCCTAAAAAAATTCAGGTTTTAGAAATTTATTATCAATTATAGACATTATTTCATTACCACAGTTCACTAATCGATAATTGAAGTGTTGCAAAACATATTATACTTTCTACTATTAGATTTATGAATAAAAAATTTATACCCTACTTTTCCAACATTTAGAAAACATGCATGACCCCCTACCCAGGGTCCAAAAATTGGTATTTTCTGCGCTCAGGCAACATGAGTTTTTGGGCCGCCAAATGAATAGCTCAAGTAGTTTCCTCATATAGAGACATGCTTATGCTTAGAGTTTGAAGGGAATCTAAAGTGATTTTTTTCTGCATTTCGAAATCTAATGCAATCTTAAAATCATGATTAAACTGCGAATCTGGGCGCAATTTTTTAATATGTTAATATATGAAGGTACTCCTACTACTGCGAATGCTTCAAATGAAAATTCAAGAAATCAGATTAATTTGATCACATTAGTATAGTAGTGGTCAATCCAAAAACTCATATGTTGATATATAACCTATAGAGATGATAATTATCGACTCTTCATTGAAATGCATAAGATTTAATAATCTCATAAATATTCTTTTTAATTTTCAGTATTTCGTGTGCATTTAGATTGCATATACCTGTATATGATATTTCTAGAATGTTTTGGTTAGATATTAAGTTTTTTAGATTAATATTTTAACATTTTGATAAAACAAGCAATTGTTCCATTTTGGAATCGCGATTGAACTCTAGTTTGACTAATATGATGTTGTATGATCAAATGAATTCTAACTTCATGAGATAAAATTTGAAATTTGAAAATGCGATATCTGACTCAAATATTTATCTGAGCACATTTAACATTCAATTATAAACTAAAGTAATATACAGAAGATTCGATTTGGCTTATATTTTAAATATTCAACAAATAATCTTATAAAATTGTGCTATTCACGTTTCTCAAAGATGATTAAGCATTTACAACTTGTGCATTGATGGAATTAGATATGGATTCTAATGTTAATCGATATTTTGTAAATTGATATATATTTTATCATGGTTTGACATTTGATCGTGTTGAAACCGGAATTGCAATATGCATCATCTATATATATAATTGTCAAAATATGAGCTATAGATTTTTAAATTATGCTCCTGATTATGAGTGACTTATATGATTATATTGAATTGAGTAGTAAGAATCATAAATATTAGAATATTACGATAATGTATTATAACCTTATAGAAGCTTAAGGCTAAAAATGATGATGAAAATGTAGCTCAAATTTAAGTCTAAAAATTTGAAAAAATTAAGTGCTTATGATAGTATGACGATATTGGTGTTTGAATGTAAGAAATTAGAGATGTATTAGAAGCATTATGAGAAAATAATAAGATATAAAAACAACTTTTATGAAATAATTTAAGTTATAAGAGGTGTTAACATTGGTAATGTGTGTATAAGATAGTAGAATTGTATTGGATCTTTGATTAGTATTTTATAACAATTTATTAATGTAGATGTGATTAGAATGTTGGATTTCAAAGGAGAAAGCGGATTGTTCACTCTTGTTGGTCTGCATGTGTCATTCCGGGAGACATTGCCTGTGCATGTCTCCCAGAATGGCAATTTATTGCATCAGAATACGAATGCGAAACTTTGACCGACAAGAGTGCATTGTGCACTCTTGTTGGTCTGCATGTGTCATTCCGGGAGACATTGCCTGTGCATGTCTCCCAGAATGGCAATTTTTGCATCAGAATACGAATGCGAACTTTGACCGACAAGAGTGCATTGTGCACTCTTGTTGGTCTGCATGTGTCATTCCGGGAGACATTGCCTGTGCATGTCTCCCAGAATGGCATACTGTTATTCAATCAGAATGCGGAACTTTGACCGACAAGAGTGCATTGTGCACTCTTGTTGGTCTGCATGTGTCATTCCGGGAGACATTCAAACTCTCTTTTGACCGAGGTTATAAGAATCCTCAAATCTGATCCTAATATTACATTAACTTATCCTTTCTCTCCTTCTTTCTCTGCTCAAATAATCGAAGACTGTCACAATTTGATCAGAAAATTAGAGAATTCTGTAAAATCAATTAATACTGTTTTGAATGAATGCAAAGGAAATGGATACTCAGGTGATGATTTACAAGAAGCGGTTCACTATTTAGTGAATCATCTTGTTGAAATCGAAAGAAGGAAGTCTATAGAAAAGCATGTCAATGAAATAGGAGAATTGCGAAAGATTCATTCGCAGGAAGTTTCAATTTTAACCCAAAATAAAGAGAAGACCATGGAACAAGTAAAGAAATGCAGAGAACAAATCATTGCTTTGGAAAAGCAATTCCAAGCAAAGGAAGATAATTATATTAATGACTTGGAAAACCTCAAAACTGAACAGTATTCTTTGTCTGATAAACTTAGAAAGCAACAACGAATCAAAGATGAGTTAATCACTTTTGTTTCAGGGAAACCAGCAGACATTGAATTCTTGAGTGTTAATTTAAGTGATATTGAAAAGAAATCTATTAATCTCAAAATTTAAATAAATTGTTTGTATTTTTATTATAATTTTACCTGTTTTATATTCAACCAAAATAATTGTGTATATAAGAGTAATAATGTTGAATAATTGGTCATTTTACTTTAGATGAATACAATTTTATCTTTATCTCTAAACTCATTCCAAATTATCAAAATACCTCCACATGAAACCGTCGAAATTAGTTCATATAACAGTAAATTTTATATTTTATCCAATTCAAACCTGAATCAAACAAAATATAATATCAAAAATCGCACAACATCAACAGATATAAATCCACAAGCCAACAATTATTACGCATTTTCTGATGTAAATATAAGTATCATTAATTATGGGGACGAACTCGAAATTATTAAAGGATGGAATCTAGAAAAAGGTACGTGTAACGCAGAATCTTACTTTCTTAACTACTCCAATAATATGAATATGCAGATATATGCGAAACAAGCATGTCTTTTCTCTCCTCTCACATTTAATTCTTCTGGTATAAAATTCTCCAAAACTATACTGCCAACTCATAACATCTATACCCCACTTAGTGAAAAGCCAATACAGCTAGAATATTATTATACTGGCTTACCTTTTGTTGTTCAGATACACGATCATATAACAAATGATCTAGGAATAGCTTTCGAAACCATTGGTATTAATGAGAATATTTCAAATAAATGCGGACTCACATCATTTATATTCAATTCTCATAATAATACAGTCGATGATTCATTATTCAAATGCAATTGCAATAAATTCACAAGACCTCCATTTTCCATAGCTCTCTTTGCTTTATTATATTTCGCAGTTATTGGATTTATTATATTCCTATTAGAAAAAGGAAATATAATTTCAATAAGATCATATTTCTCCGCAAATATTGCAAACAGCCAGCCAGCAACATTTGCAAACCAAGATACTGAACCCATTCTTAATGATATTGAACATGATGTTGTGAATGAAGATGCTTGAGTGAATTTATACGTTATTTGTTGGACTAAAAGTTTAATGATGTATTGATGCAGTATAGTTTTTATACTGATATCATTTTTTTTAAAAAAAAATGAGAATTGTATACCCTACTTTTCCAACATTTATTGCATTATATACTGTTGTAAACAGAAATTCATCAAAAGTGACACCTCAGAAAAGCTAAAATATTGAATTTTTGGAACTTTTGATAGAGCACGTTTTTAAATATTAATTAAAGTAAATGTATATTTTGTAACGATTCTTTTTAATAAGAAAGTAAAATTTTGAAGAAGAACACAAAATCTTCTGAAAAATAATATCACATAAACTCATATTATTTTCTAATATATAACTATTTTATATAAAAATCAAATTCAATGATCTTAAAAGCGAAGGATAAACCTCAAAATTTACGAATATAATGAGTGGGAATATAATGCTTATCTATCATAAAACCATATGAAATATCAATTTTTGCTTTACGCCTAATTTTTGACGACAATTAGCAAAAAATGTTAAATGTTAACACTCAGTCCATTTGAATATGAAAAATAAAATTGACTTTGATTAAATGTTTTTATTTATCATGCAATTCTTCTTGCGACCAAAGATTTGAATAAAATTTCAAAAAAAAAGATAGCTTAAAAAATAATATACGGTAGTGTTTACTAATAGATGAATAGTATATAAATTCTATTAAAATGGATTTGATCCAAAAAATATATAAAACCAAAAATAATTGTTATAATTTAAATGAAGAAGTAATTTAAAACGATTTTATTTATGATCAAATTTTATATATTTTTTTGGATCAAATCCATTTTAATAGAATTTATATACTATTCATCTATTAGTAAACACTACCGTATATTATTTTTAAGCTATCTTATTTTTTGAAATTTTATTCAAATCTTTGGTCGCAAGAAGAATTGCATGATAAATAAAAACATTTAATCAAAGTCAATTTTATTTTTCATATTCAAATGGACTGAGTGTTAACATTTAACATTTTTTGCTAATTGTCGTCAAAAATTAGGCGTAAAGCAAAAATTGATATTTCATATGGTTTTATGATAGATAAGCATTATATTCCCACTCATTATATTCGTAAATTTTGAGGTTTATCCTTCGCTTTTAAGATCATTGAATTTGATTTTTATATAAAATAGTTATATATTAGAAAATAATATGAGTTTATGTGATATTATTTTTCAGAAGATTTCATTCTATATGCCTATGAAAAGTACTCTCAAAACTAACTTTTTCCTAATTATAATTAAATCTAGAATATTGTATTATGCTTAGTATTATTTCATTTTTCTCATTCAATTTAGAATTTACAAATGTCAAAAAATTGAGAGCTGTCACTTTTGATGAATTTCTGTTTATTACATATACGAATCAAGATTTGAATGATAATAAAATTTAAAAATTGTTTCGTACCGAAATGGCTAACAAAAAAGTGATAGAAAACCTTAAATTGCGCGGCAATTTTAATTAAAAAAATAAACATGAATTTAAAAAAAAAAAAAAAAAAAAAAGGTAGTGGGGCTTCCAGGCGCGTTGCGCCCTCTAGCCCTGAAGATGTTTAGTATAAATGAAGTTTTTATTCGGAGGGCTTCCAGGCGCGTTGCGCCCTCTAGCCCATAAAAAATTTTTGAGAGTCGTCGCTGTTGACTTTTTTGTAGAGCACTCAAAATAGTATAACTTTGTCCGGACAAGTAAGGGTCTATCGTCGCTACAGGAAAAGTTACGGGCGTTCCAAGGAAGTATACTTTGAGAAGCCCTTCCCCCTTTTAAAACAAGATAGGACGGTTATTTTACAAAACTGACAACACTTTGACCGAGTAGTTTTTTGTGCTGAACAAAAAGTGTCATATAAACATCTGTCAAAAACCGTTTTTTACTTCACTTAAAATGCCACGTAAGCTACGTAAGAATATACGTAAGAGGAAGGGAGCATTGAAACATCCCATAGTAAAACTGACACCACAACAACAGTTGCAACAACAAATGATGAATGACCCCACTATGTTGCAACAAATGTCAAGCAACCCTATGCTTTTAAGCCGAGTTATTGGTGCACAGAGTGGAGGTTTAAGAGCGGCACTTTTAGCAAAAATGGCAGGCTATGGTGGAGCTGCAGACGGAACAGCTTATAACCCTCAAAGTCAAATGAATTTGAGTTCACTCAAAATCAAATAACAGATGTCAAAAAGTCAAACATAGACATACAGAAACAAATAAGTGAAAACGAAAAGAAACTAGAATATGACAGACAGACAAAGAAACTCAATGAGTTAAACGTAGAGAAAAAGAAGAAAGAAGAACAACTGAAAGAACTAAGTACAGAGGAATATGCGAAAAAAGTGTCAGAAAAAGCAGCAGAAGTAGCAAAAATGGAACAAGATGTTATAAATTTGAAAAACCATACTACTCAATATAAAGTACTGAAAGATGAAGAGATAAAACAAAAAGCCCTGAAGACATATATGGATAGCGATGAGTATAAAAAGAAGTTGAAGCAAATGTAAAGGCAGAAAAACTTTTACAGTTGCAAAACCAAACCGTACAGTATGAAAACTTAGCACAAGAAAGTAAAAATAACGACGCAGCCATGCAAAAGGCAATGAAAAGCGCAGAATATATAAAAGCTAATAATGACTGGTTAGATGCCCAAGCCAACGCCAAAGCAGCCCAACTTATAGGGTCAATAAGGACAAAAATACAAGCGGATGAAGACAGTTCAAATGAAGCTTTAATGAATGCTGACTTTAAGAACGCCTTCGAAGCTCTTCATAGTAAGGTGAAACTAGTGAACGACTTCTCATCTGGAAAGAAACTGAAGTCTGAAGGTTTCGACAAAGAGTTAAGAGAAGTAGCACAAAATATGACGAAAATAACAGATGCAGCAACGAGACAGGCAGTTCAAAGTGCCTATGACGCCGTTAGAGCAACTGTTGTGGAAAGTCAAGAAAAAGAGTTACAACAGACCAAAACAGACCTAGTAAATGCTTTCTTAAGAACGAAAAGTCAGGTAGGACATTATGCTGCAGATGGAACATATGTGCCAGCTGGTGGAACTTATTATATACCAGCTGGTGGAACTTATATACTAGCTAGTGGAACTTATATACCACCAAACCCTCCAAGAGAAGCACCTGCACCAGGACTACCTAAAACATTTACATCGTCACATGGACACAGACACAGGCATGCACCAAAACCAACACAACAACCAACACAACAACCAACAGTTCAAAACACTGCACCACAACCAACAGTTCAAAAACACTGCACCACAACCAACAGTTCAAAACACTGCACAACAACCAACAGTTTCAAAAACACTGCCACAGCAACAACCACAAACAGAGCAAAGACATAAAAAGAAGTAGAGAAACAAGGAAACCAAGAATTCTTAAAAATGCTTAAGGAAAATTATGGTTACCCAGATACTCTTGACTTTAGTGACAGATATAAAGAAGCTATTAGAAAGTTCAAGGAAGGAAATACTGACCCGAACCTATTTAGCTTTATGGTTCAGCACCAAATGGGATATAATTTCAAACCTGGAAAATACAAGCTCGCTAAGGGATATGATTTAATAGCATATCATCCAAATGACATGACTGAATTTACTCCGAGATATTTGGTGTCAGAGCTAAATGATAATTCAACTCTCTTCATGAAACGCGTAAAAAATAGAGACGGAACGAAAGAAGAAGGTTTATGAGTCCGGATGACTTAGATAGGGAACTTGTTAAAAACGGTCTCGGAATATATGAAATGCCAGCAGATGAGGTACAAGAAACTCCACAGGAAGAAGTTCAGATACAACCAGACATGGAAGAAATAGTTCAGCAACAACAGCTAGAAGAGCCTGAAGGAAACGAACAAGTCCCTCCTTTGGAAACTAACTTCACAGAACTAGATGAAGATTTGGAACAGCCGAAAAATCTTGACCCTCAACAAGAGTATGCGGAGAATATGGAATCTTTCCAAGAGTCTAAGAAAAATTCGGCTGACATAGTAGAAGAATATCGAAAAATGTTCGCCGACATACAAAAGACTCCAACATCAGATGAAAATATTCAGCATAGAATGGAAGTACTGAAAGAAAGTGTACGCAAATACAACAATCCTTTTTACTTACGACCATATAACGTTCAATTTTGGCTGAACTCGGTGAAAATAAAAGGTTAAATTTCACCAAAACATATAGAAATGAAACATTGTTTAAAGTTCATTCAGAACCTAACCAATATGGAAACAAACCTACTTTTGTTTCTGCAGACTATGGAACTACAATGAGATGGGGTCATAAAGCTAATCCGGATAGGTGGTTCATAAACTTACAACCACAATTCCAAGAAGTTGTAGACGCAATGGAAGTGAATGGTGAACCAGATATAGCTGGTATTTTCAGCGCGGCTTTAATGCCATTGAAAGATATGAAACATGCAGATATTTTGGACCAGTATGAAATGAACATGGCTGATGGAAATATAACACCTGACGTTCTAGAACATTTATCTCAAAGAACTACACAGAACCATAGAGATGGTATATTTGGTGAAGAGTTTAGAAAGAAAGTTAGGGAGATAGAAGGAAGAGAACCTATTGTACATGACCTTGCAAACGAAAGTTTACAAAATGTCATAAAAACTTACTTTGCAGACAATGAACTGAGAAGGGATGAATATTTAAGAAAACTCAAATGGACAGTACCAAATGAAATGTTAGTATTGAAAAACATGTTCCTTGACAAAATAAAACCAACTACAGAAATAAATGACGCAAGCTGAAACGTTGGGTAAAAGCTTTCCCATTCACAAAAGATATTATTGGTAACATGGAAAGAAAACCAGAATGGCTACAAAAACATATATTTGGAAACGAGCTTATTCCATATGGACAAGCTCTGTTTGAAGAGGCTTGAACCGGAAACTCAGGAAAGAGTCATGCAAACAATAAGCGACGACTCAAATACAAACTATTGACAAAATCTTTCTAGGATATAGGTTACCTGAGATGGGCGACCAGAGCCCAAAGGCAAAAAGGACATGGGAAATTTACAACATACTAGGTGAACATGAGGCAAAGATGCTACAACTTGAAGCAGAGGGCAAGTTACCAAAAGCGACACCAAAGAAGAAGAGAAGAGTAGAACAAAGTGAAAATAGTGAAGAAGTAACTTCATCTAGTGAAAGTAGTGGCAATGAAGGAAAAAGAAGAGTTAAAAAACTCAGTCAGGAAGAAAGTAAAGCTTGGTACGAGTGGGTTCTATTATGACACATAAATTCAACTATTCTATATTTTTACCCATATGAAATGTACGCCGCTCAGAATATAACGCCAACAGTTTTGGATGCCATGAACGGAAATGTTTCCGAATGGTATAACGAATGCGACAATGCCATTAGAAGGTCAGAAATAGTTCCTGAACTTACGAATATACAACTGCTGTTTCTTATGGAAACGTAGGTGAGTTTGGAGAAGGTTCTTCAACAACAGTAGATATTGCTTGCGACAGGTTTCATATTATTTCTATTGACAACTCATTCTTATACGTGGAACAAGACATTGAAATAAAACCTTCTGCCAAGTTGTCTGACAAGAAAGGTTGCAATGGAATTTTCTATGTCGGATACCAATATGCTCCAGAAGTTTTCATGGGATATAAGATATATTCTAACTCTGACTTAGTTCAAACAGTAACATGGGCAAACTATGAATGGTTCGCTTTGAGAAACTCAGTACAACCACAAGCTAGAGAACAAACAGACCAGTATGCAAATATTGAGAAAATAAGAAGACTTGACCCTAACGTTCCAGGAGTTTATGTTAACCTTTCTGGACAAACTGCAGCAGCAGTAACCAAAGTAAAACTGAAACTTAGAGTTCCTTTGTCATCTTTCCTCATCTTCAGGTTTTTAAGATACTTGCCAAACTGGGCAGGAAAAATTTCTATTGAACTTACTCCAAGCAAAAATAACTTAGTCATTGCACCAACACAAGACCCATTCACTATTACAGACGTAAAGGGAACAAATCAAACATCATTTGCCGATTTTGCAAAGACAAAGTTGACTTAGACTTTGGTTTCTCAAACTTCAACAATGAAGTAAACTATTATTTCAATGCTGCTGGAACTGCTTGGGACCCAGTTAAGTTTACATGCGAAAGTTTGAATGCAAGAGAATAGAAAGCAGACTTGCAGTCTATATGTTGGACCCAGATATTTCAAATGCTTTAGCTGCCAATATATTGCAGTTCCACTTATGTTCCCTATACACCAAATATCTGTCAAAGACTTTGCAGGTGAAGTTGGAAACCAAAGTGCTGACCCAGGTGCAAGAACAGATATTGCTTTAACAACTGCAATGAAACATGCAGATACTATGTTTGTACTGTTCAGACGAACTATAAATGACTATTCTTGTTTCTACAACCCCGGTATTAAATATCATATAAACATAGATGGCAAATATTATCAAGAGAAGAATATTCTACAGTTGAGGATATGAGGTCATACAACTTGACATTAGATGCTATGAACTTTAACAACAACTTCACAACAACATTAACCCTGAAATGCAAAGTTCTATTATGCCATATGTGAAAGTATGGACTCATACAGGAGGTCAAAAAACTCAATATACAAATGGAGACCGTTCAAACTTTTGCTTGGCATTCCATTTGCTGACTCAGAAGACTTTATGGGTGGTATTTCAACTGTTGGTACTGTACAAATACAATATACTGGTGACAGAGACGTCCAGATGAACTGAGAGCAAAGAAGTTTACAAAACCAATAGCACTTTTCACGGAAGATGCTCTTTTGAAGATTCGTTCGATGAAACCTGCTGGGGCTCCTCAGATTGGCATAACGACAGCTTCCATCGAGCAGATTTTGGCAGCAGTCAGTAAGTTGTTCTTGAACTGACTTCTCTCCGTCAAATATTGACAGTACGCCAGTTTTGACATAATATTGTAAGATAAACTTACCTTTAGAAATATCTGTAATTTTTGAAGTTATATTTTTGTCTGCTTCAAGAACTTTCACCATTTCAGTTATACCAACTTTCTTTGCTTTATGGAAATATTTAGGTTCAGCAAATATTGCTATTCTATAACATTTACCATTGTTTGTATAAAGAACTATTCTGTCAATGTATTTGTATTGTTTGTGTGTGTAACTTTGTTCTGCTTCAATTCGAAGAGATACTCGAATACGTCCATCTTTTATTCTAAGTAAAATGTCATTTCGAAAAATAGAAGCGTGAGTGTTTCAAAAGGTTTAATGGCGGTGGCAGATGTGAAGTTAAATTCACCAACTCAAACAAACAGTCAAAGTGTTGTTGTCAATGTCAAAGACAGAGATGTTGAGTGGGGAAACCATACGAAGACGAAGATGGTATAACAATTGTTCCTGTAAAAGAACAACCAAACATATCCTGAAGTTAGCAGAGACTTAAGTCTGTTGCAGATATTCGAAACGACTACCAACAACTGAAAGACAACTTCAAACTCAGGAGAAGATTTGTCAAGCTTTAAGTATAATGTTAAACTTGGTCGAACACAACCCTGTAAAGTGAACTCATATGTCATTGCACCTCATGAAGTTTTGAAAGAACTATTGAAACTTTTGACAGAGGCAGACGATATAAACATCAAAGAAATAGAACCCGACATTAGTTGCTGTGGTGTTTCATATAATTCATTGACAAGATATACGTTATGAAAGGAGGTGAAACGTTGAACTTAAAATATAGTTTCCCAGACGTTATAAAAATATTTGACGACCACAACATTTCATTAAAATTTATTTGCTAAGTAAATGGCAGAAGATATAATGGTTATATACTATTACGACTAAAAACCCTGGTCATATAATTCTATAACAACAAACTTACAAAGTCCTCAAGGACGATATTGTAAACTAACCTTAAACACAATGACGACTAAAGCCTGTTTTGCTCTTTTTGACACCAGAGACTTTATTGTTGTGAATGGTAAAAAATACTCCTTTGAAGATACTTACTCAGATATACCACCAACAGGTTTTGTTGACTTATTTAATACTTTAAGTACGGGTGTAACATGTGCTGCAACTAGAGCAGGTTTTCATTATGTTTGGATGTCCGACTGAGTTTACTATAAACGATATGAGCTATAATACAAAACTTATTTCTGGTTTTTACTACCAACAGTTTCCTATAACAGGAAAAGGTGTCATACAAGGAATGTCTATTCCATTGACATTAAGCACACCAATCTTATATATTGTTTCAAACTTAGGTTCAAAGTGTTATTCGAATGTTGACAGAAACTATATGACCAAAAGATACTTATGCGTATAAACAATACTTTCTCTGCTGGTTTGCCTATTGTTCATTCGAATGCAGAATTTTCAACCTTAGTGAACTCAAACACTTTGGCAAGTATAACGTTGACATTAGTTGACGCAAACTTTGTTCCTGTAAAACTTTTATTCCTATGTATTTGTCAATGACGGCAGAAAGTTTCGAATTGGAAGATGCAACTGGTGAAAGTATTGTATTACAAGAACAACTTCAACAACAAATAGCTCAAGAACAACAAATGAACAATGCAACAACAAAGTCAAGAATTAAAAAAATATTTTTTTTATTTTTATAAAAATGTACAGAATAGATGTTTCAGATTTTTATGACTTCCAAGCATTCAGAAATATGTGTCCATTTTAGAGACTATAACAAAGCAGTCGAATTTGAAACGTTTAGTCATTTATGTTGACTCTTGCCCCAGAATGTTATGTTATGAAAGAATGGGATGTAGTCTTTAACAAACCTAAAGCGACAATAGTTTCAGAACAAGAATGTAGACAGAAACTTAAGAAAATAAAAGTTGTACAAGTTGGCATGAAGATGTTAGATGCTTGGGATATCTTATTGTCAAAGTTAGAAGATTTTTCAGTTCGAGGTATAAAGTTCTATACACCTTCTCCAAACTTCTATTCTATCTTCACTGGATATAAATACGAACAAGTAGAATGGAAAGAAATATTATAAGAAGCTTGGTTAGACCATGTCAAAGAAATTATATGCAATGGAAACGAAAGAGTCTATGAGTATATCTTATGTTGGTTTGCAAAACATCTTACAACATCCAAGTGCTAAAAATGAAACTGCTCTCATTATAATTGGAAAACAGGCACCTTTTAGCGAAAATGGCAGGCTATGGTGGAGCTGCAGACGGAACAGCTTATAACCCTCAAAGTCAAATGAATTTGAGTTCACTCAAAAATCAAATACAGATGTCAAAAAGTCAAACATAGACATACAGAAACAAATAAGTGAAAACGAAAAGAAACTAGAATATGACAGACACACAAAGAAACTCAATGAGTTAAACGTAGAGAAAAAGAAGAAAGAAGAACAACTGAAAGAACTAAGTACAGAGGAATATGCAAAAGTGTCAGAAAAAGCAGCAGAGTAGCAAAAATGGAACAAGATGTTTAAATTTGAAAAACCATACTACTCAATATAAAGTACTGAAAGATGAAGAGATAAAACAAAAAGCCTGAAGACATATATGGATAGCGATGAGTATAAAAAAGAAGTTGAAGCAAATGTAAAGGCAGAAAAACTTTTACAGTTGCAAAAACAAACCGTACAGTATGAAAACTTAGCACAAGAAAGTAAAAATAACACGCAGCCATTCAAAAGGCAATGAAAAGCGCAGAATATATAAAAGCTAATAATGACTGGTTAGATGCCCAAGCCAACGCTAAAGCAGCCCAACTTATAGGGTCAATAAGGACAAAAATACAAGCGGATGAAGACAGTTCAAATGAAGCTTTAATGAATGCTGACTTTAAGAAGCCTTCGAAGCTCTTCATAGTAAGGTGAAACTAGTGAACGACTTCTCATCTGGAAAGAAACTGAAGTCTGAAGGTTTCGACAAGAGTTAAGAGAAGTAGCACAAAATATGACGAAAATAACAGATGCAGCAACGAGACAGGCAGTTCAAAGTGCCTATGACGCGTTAGAGCAACTGTTGTGGAAAGTCAAGAAAAAGAGTTACAACAGACCAAAACAGACCTAGTAAATGCTTTCTTAAAACGAAAAGTCAGGTAGGACATTTTGCTGCAGATGGAACATATGTGCAGCTGGTGGAACTTATATACCACCAAACCCTCCAAGAGAAGCACCTGCACCAGGACTACCTAAAACATTTACATCGTCACATGGACACAGACACAGGCATGCACCAAAACCAACACAACAACAACAGTCAAACCAGACACAACAACAACCAACCAACAGTTCAAAACACACAACAACAGTTCAAAACACTGACACAACAGACAACACATCACACAGCACAGCAACAACAGTTCAAAACCCTGCACAAACAACAACCACAAACAGAGCAAAACATAAAAGAAGTAGAGAAAAAGGAAACCAAGAATTCTAAAAATGCTTAAGGAAGATTATGGTTACCCAGATACTCTTGACTTTAGTGACAGATATAAAGAGCTATTAGAAAGTTCAAGGAAGGAAATACTGACCCGAACCTATTTAGCTTTATGGTTCAGCAAATGGATATAATTCAAACCTGGAAAATACAAGCTCGCTAAGGGATATGATTTAATAGCATATCATCCAAATGACATGATGGATTTACTCCGAGATTTTGTGTCAGAGCTAAATGATAATTCAACTCTCTTCATGAAACGCGTAAAAAATAGAGACGGAACGAAAGAAGAAGGTTTATGAGATCCGGATGACTTAGATAGGGAACTTGTTAAAAACGGTCTCGGAATATATGAAATGCCAGCAGATGAGGTACAAGAAACTCACAGGAAGAAGTTCAGATACAACCAGACATGGAAGAAATAGTTCAGCAACAACAGCTAAAGAGCCTGAAGGAAACGAACAAGTCCTCCTTTGAGAACTAACTTCACAGAACTAGATGAAGATTTGGAACAGCCGAAAAATCTTGACCCTCAACAAGAGTATGGGAGAATATGGAATCTTTCCAAGAGTCTAAGAAAAATTCGGCTGACATGTAGAAGAATATCGAAAAATGTTTCCGACATACAAAAGACTCCAACACCAGATGAAAATATCAGCATAGAATGGAAGTACTGAAAGAAAATGTACGCAAATACAAAATCCTTTTTACTTACGACCATATAACGTTCAATCTTTGGCTGAACTCGGTGAAATAAAAAGGTTAAATTTCAACAAAACATATAGAAATGAAACATTGTTTAAAGTTCATTCAGAACCTAACCAATATGGAAACAAACCTACTTTTGTTTCTGCAGACTATGGAACTACAATGAGATGGGGTCATAAAGCTAATCCGGATAGGTGGTTCATAAACTTCAAACCCAAATTCCAAGAAGTTGTAGACGCAATGGAAGTGAATGGTGAACCAGATATAGCTGGTATTTTCAGCGCGGCTTTAATGCCATTGAAAGATATGAACAATGCAGATATTTGGACCAGTATGAAATGAACATGGCTGATGGAAATATAACACCTGACGTTCTAGAACATTTATCTCAAAGAACTACACAGAACCATAGAGATGGTATATTTGGTGAAGAGTTTAGAAAAGAGTTAGGGAGAGAGAAGGAAGAGAACCTATTGTACATGACTTGCAAACGAAAGTTTCAAAATGTCATAAAAACTTACTTTGCAGACAATGAAATGAGAAGGGATGAATATTTAGAAAAACTCAAATGGACAGTACCAAATGAAATGTTAGTATTGAAAAACATGTTCCTGACAAAATAAAACCAACTACAAGAATAAATGACGCAAGACTGAAACTTGGGTAAAAGCTTTCCCATTCACAAAAGAATATTGGTTACATGGAAAGAAAACCAGAATGGCTACAAAAACATATATTTGGAAACGAGCTTATTCCATATGGACAAGCTTTTTGAAGAGCTTGAACCGGAAACTCAGGAAAGAGTTGCAAACAATAAGCGAAGACTCAAATACAAACTATGACAAATCTTTCTAGGATATAGGTTACCTGAGATGGGCGACCAGAGCCCAAAGGCAAAAAGGACATGGAAATTTACAACATACTAGGTGAACATGAGGCAAAGATGCAACAACTTGAAGCAGAGGGCAAGTTACCAAAAGCGACACCAAAGAAGAAGAGAAGAGTAGAACAAAGTGAAAGTAGTGAAGAAGTAACTTCATCTAGTGAAAGTAGTGGCAATGAAGGAAAAAGAAGAGTTAAAAATCAGCAGGAAGAAAGTAAAGCTTGTCGGTGGGTTCTATTATGACAATAAATCCAACTATTCTATATTTTTACCCATATGAAATGTACGCCGCTCAGAATATAACGCCAACAGTTTTGGATGCCATGAACGGAAATGTTTCCGAATGGTATAACGAATGCGACAATGCCATTAGAAGGTCAGAAATAGTTCCTGGAACTTTAGAATATACAACTGCTGTTTCTTATGGAAACGTAGGTGAGTTTGGAGAAGGTTCTTCAACAACAAGTAGATATTGCTTGCGACAGGTTTCATATTATTTCTATTGACAACTCATTCTTATACGTGGAACAAGACATTGAAATAAAACCTTCTGCCAAGTTGTCTGACAAGAAAGGTTGCAATGGAATTTTCTATGTCGGATACCAATATGCTCCAGAAGTTTTCATGGGATATAAGATATATTCTAACTCTGACTTAGTTCAAACAGTAACATGGGCAAACTATGAATGGTTCGCTTTGAGAAACTCAGTACAACCACAAGCTAGAGAACAAAAAAGACCAGTATGCAACTATTGAGAAAATAAGAAGACTTGACCCTAACGTTTCAGGAGTTTATGTAACCTTTCTGGACAAACTGCAGCAGCAGTAACAAAGTAAAACTGAAACTTAGAGTTCCTTTGTCATCTTTCCTCATCTTCAGGTTTTTAAGATACTTCCAAACTGGGCAGGAAAAATTTCTATTGAACTTACTCCAAGCAAAAATAAAATTATCATTGCACCAACACAAGACCCATTCACTATTACAGACGTAAAGGGAACAAATCAAACGTCATTCGCGATTTTGCAAAGACAAAGTTGACTTAGACTTTGGTTTCTCAAACTTCAACAATGAAGTAAACTATTATTTCAATGCTGCTGGAACTGCTTGGGACCCAGTTAAGTTCACATGCGAAAATTTGAATGCAAGAGAATAGAAAGCAGACTTGCAGTCTATATGTTGGACCCAGATATTTCAAATGCTTTAGCTGCCAAATATATTGCAGTTCCACTTATGTTCCCTATACACCAAATATCTGTCAAAGACTTTGCAGGTGAAGTTGGAAACCAAAATGGACCCAGGTGCAAGAACAGATATTGCTTTAACAACTGCAATGAAACATGCAGATACTATGTTTGTATGTTCAGACGAACTATAAATGACTATTCTTGTTTCTACAACCCGGTATTAAAATTCATATAAACATAGATGGCAATATTATCCAAGAGAAGAATATTCTACAGTTGAGGATATGAGGTCATACAACTTGACATTAGATGCTATGAACTTTAACAACAACTTCACAACAACATTAACCCTGAAATGCAAAGTTCTATTATGCCATATGTGAAAGTATGGACTCATACAGGAGGTCAAAAAACTCAATATACAAATGGAGACCGTTCAAACTTTTGGCTTGGCATTCCATTTGCTGACTCAGAAGACTTTATGGGTGGTATTTCAACTGTTGGTACAGTTCAAATACAATATACTGGTGACAGAGACGGTCCAGATGAATTGAAGCAAAGAATTTACAAAACCAATAGCACTTTTCACGGAGATGCTCTTTTGAAGATTCGTTCGATGAAACCTGCTGGGGCTCCTCAGATTGGCATAACGACAGCTTCCATCGAGCAGATTTTGGCAGCAGGTCAGTAAGTTGTTCTTGAACTGACTTCTCTCGTCAAATATTGACAGTACGCCAGTTTTGACATAATATTGTATTATAAACTTTCTTTAGAATATCGTAAGTTTTGAAGTTATATTTTGTCTGCTTCAAGAACTTTCACCATTTCAGTTATACCAACTTTTCTGCTTATGAAAATATTTTGGTTCAGCAAAATTGCTATTCTATAACATTTTCCATTGTTTTGTAAAGAATATTCTGTCAATGTATTTGTATTGTTTGTGTGTTAAACTTTGTTCTGCTTCAATTCGAAAAATATCCGAATACGTCCATCTTTTTATTCTAAGTAAAATGTCATTTCCGAAAAATAGAAGCGTAAGTGTTTCAAAAGGTTTAATGGCGGTGGCAGATGTGAAGTTAAATTCACCAACTCAAACAAACAGTCAAAGTGTTGTTGTCAATGTCAAAGACAGAGATGTTGAAGTGGGGAAACCATACGAAGACGAAGATGGTATAACAATTGTTCCTGTAAAAGAAAACAACCACATATCCTGAAGTTAGCAGAGACTTAAGTTCTGTGCAGATATTCGAAAGACTACCAACAACTGAAAGACAAACTTCAAACTCAGGAGAAGATTTGTCAAGCTTTAAGTATAATGTTAAACTTGGTCGAACACAACCCTGTAAAAGTGAACTCATATGTCATTGCACCTCATGAAATTTGAAAGAACTATTGAAACTTTTGACAGAGGCAGACGATATAAACATCAAAGAAATAGAACCCGACATTGTTGCTGTGGTGTTTCATATAATGTCATTGACAAGATATACGTTATGAAAGGAGGTGAAACGTTGAACTTAAAATATAGTTTCCCAGACGTTATAAAAATATTTGACGACCACAACATTTCATTAAAATTATTTTTGCAAGTAAATGGCAGAAGACATAATGGTTTATACTATTACGACTAAAAACCCTGAGTCATATAATTCTATAACAACAAACTTACAAAGTCCTCAAGGACGATATTGTAAACTAACCTTAAACACAATGACGACTAAAGCCTGTTTTGCTCTTTTGACACCAAAAGACTTTATTGTTGTGAATGGTAAAAAATACTCCTTTGAAGATACTTACTCAGATATACCACCAACAGGTTTTGTTGACTTATTTAATACTTTAAGTAGGTGTAACATGTGCTGCAACTAGAGCAGGTTTCATTATGTTTGGATGTCCGACTGAGTTTACTATAAACGATATGAGCTATAATACAAAACTTATTTCTGGTTTTATACCAACAGTTTCCTATAACAGGAAAAGGTGTCATACAAGGAATGTCTATTCCATTGACATTAAGCACACCAATCTTATATATTTTTTCAAACTTAGGTTCAAAGTGTTATTCGAATGTCGACAGAAACTATTATGACCAAAAGATACTTATGCGTATAAACAATACTTTCTCTGCTGGTTTGCCTATTGTTCATTCGAATGCAGAATTTTCAACCTTAGTGAACTCAAACACTTTGGCAAGTATAACGTTGACATTAGTTGACGCAAACTTTGTTCCTGTAAAACTTTTATGTCCTATGTATTTGTCAATGACGGCAGAAAGTTTCGAATTGGAAGATGCAACTGGTGAAAGTATTGTATTACAAGAACAACTTCAACAACAAATAGCTCAAGAACAACAAATGCAACAAATGGAACAACAAAGTCAAGAATAAAAAAATAATATTTTTTTATTTTTATTTAAAAATGTACAGAATAGATGTTTCAGATTTTTATGACTTCCAAGCATTCAGAAATATGTGTCCATTTAGAGACTATAACAAAGCAGTCGAGAATTTGAAACGTTTAGTCATTTATGTTGACTCTGCCCCAGAATGTTTATGTCATGAAAGAATGGGATTGTTGTTATTACAAACCAAGAGCAACAATAGTGTCTTAGAAATTTACTCTTTTCTTTTCAGCAGGCGAATTATCATATTACGACCCGATATAGCTATAGACATATAGTCACGTTGTAACAAGAATCTCCACTCCCTACTTCCCTTACGGTCTATGAGGAACAATTATTGGGTTGTTGCTGAACCCCACTAATTCGCTTACGTCGCAAGTCTAACAACCTCGTTTCTGTTTGTTGTAAGTTCAGAACTATTGTTGCTCTTGTTTGTTAAAGACAACATCCATTCTTTCATGACATAACATTCTGGCAGAGTCAACATAAATGACTAAACGTTTCAATTCTCGACTGCTTTGTTATAGTCTCTAAATGGACACATATTCTGAATGCTTGGAAGTCATAAAAATCTGAAACATCTATTCTGTACATTTTTATAAAAATAAAAAAAAATATTTTTTTTATTCTTGACTTGTTGTTTCATTTGTTGCATTTGTTGTTCTTGAGCTATTTGTTGTTGAAGTTGTTCTTGTAATACAATACTTTCACCAGTTGCATCTTCCAATTCGAAACTTTCTGCCGTCATTGACAAATACATAGGACATAAAAGTTTTACAGGAACAAAGTTTGCGTCAACTAATGTCAACGTTATACTTGCCAAAGTGTTTGAGTTCACTAAGGTTGAAAATTCTGCATTCGAATGAACAATAGGCAAACCAGCAGAGAAGTATGTTTATACGCATAAGTATCTTTTGTCATAATAGTTTCTGTCGACATTCGAATAACATTTGAACCTAAGTTTGAAACAATATATAAATTGGTGTGCTTAATGTCAATGGAATAGACATTCCTTGTATGACACCTTTTCCTGTTATAGGAAACTGTGGTAGTAAAAACCAGAAATAAGTTTTGTATTATAGCTCATATCGTTTATAGTAAACTCAGTCGGACATCCAAACATAATGAAACCTGCTCTAGTTGCAGCACATGTTACACCGTACTTAAAGTATTAAATAAGTCAACAAAACCTGTTGGTGGTATATCTGAGTAAGTATCTTCAAAGGAGTATTTTTACCATTCACAACAATAAAGTCTTCTGGT